>NC_138152.1:982500-1177500 GCF_964199315.1 Orbicella franksi
CTAGGCAATTTTTGCCGTTTTCATAGGGGCTTGAAAAGGCAATTCTTCAGCGGCCTACGGAATCCTTCAAAATGCTTGAAAAATTTAAAACTTCCTATTGTTAGATAGAAGAAAAGTAAAGCTTTTAGACTAAGTTTACCCCGAGTTCTAGTTTTGTAAATTGTCTCAATGCGAATACCGAAAACTTTGTCAATTTTCCAGATATCTTTTGCATATTTAACAAGGCAAAAAGCTATATTTTCGTTTTTTGCGAATTTCTCGAAGACTTTAAATTCTAAGAAAATCGGAATAATATTTTCGAAAGTGGCTCCCTAAAAGCATTCTTTAGGCAAAGTTTCAGGATTTTCGATTTTTCTAACCTGGCCAGCCATTCTCGATATTTTCAGACAGTGACTCTTAAATGAAGTGGGGTTATATTTCGGCCTAGAAGCTCGACACCGAGCGTGCGCTCCTTTTACCTCTGTCCATTTCACTTAAAACTAAGGCCATCCGGCGTTAGTTTGGAGTCACTCGGACTGGAAAATATCCTCTAACTTCCGGGAAATCGAGCCAAAAAGGCTCAAAATCACTATGCGCGTAAGGCGGTCTCTACTACTCTTTCAGTTTAAAATGAAGTGTGGCTATATTTCGACCTAGAAGCTCGACACCGAGAGTGCGCTCCTTTTACTTGTGTCCATTTCACTAAAAACTAAGGCCATCAGGGGGTAGTTTAGAGTCCCCGGGACTCGAAAATATCCCCCAAGTTCTGGCAAATCGAGCCATAGTGGCTCAAAATCACGATGCGCGTAAGGCGGTTTTCTCTACTCTTCCAGTCTTAAAATGAAGTGGGGCTCTATTTCGGCCTAGGAGCTCGACACCGAGCGTGCGCTCCTTTTACCTGTGTCCATTTCACTGAAAGCTAAGGCCATCAGGAGTTAGTTTAGAGTCCCCGGGACTGGAAAATATTCCCTAAGTTCCGGCAAATCGAGCCAAAGCTGCTCAAAATCACGATGCGCGAAAGGAGGTCTCGGCTTCTCGTTCAGTCTTAAAATGAAGTGGGGCTCTATTTCGGCCTAGGAGCTCGACACCGAGCGTGCACTCCTTTTATCTGTGTCTATTTCACTGAAAGCTAAGGCCATCAGGAGTTAGTTTAGAGTCCTCGGGGCTGGAAAATATCCCACAAGTTCCGGCAAATCGAGCCAATGTTGCTCAAAATCACCATGGGCGTAAGGCGGTCTTCGCTACTCTTTCAGTCTTAAAATAAAGTGGGGCTATATTTCGGCATAGAAGCTTTAAACCGAGCGTGCGCTCCGTTTGCCTGTGTCCATTTCACTGAAAACTAAGGCCATCAGGAGTTAGTTTAGAGTCGCGGGGACTGGAAAATATCCTCCAAGTTCCGGCAAATCGAGCCAAAGTTTTTCAAAATCACGATGCGCGTAAGGCGGTCTCGGCCACTTTTTCAGTCATAAAATGAAGTGGGGCTATATTTCGGCCAAGAAGCTCAACATTGAGCGTGCGCTTCTTTTGCCTGTGTCAATTTCACTGAAAACTAAAGCCATCAGGAGGTAGTTTAGAGTCCCCGAGACTAGAAACATATATTTCAAGTTCCGCCAAATCAAGCCAAAGTTGCTTAAAATCACGGTGCGCGTAATTCGGTCTCGGCTACTTTTTCAGTCTTAAAATGAAATGGGGCTCTGTTTCCGCCTAGAACCTCGACACGGAACCTGCGCTCCTTTTGCCTGTGTCCGTTTCACTGAAAGCTAAGACCGTCAGGAGTTAATTTAGAGTCACCAAGACTGGAAAATATCCCCCAAGTTCCGGCAAATCGAGCCGAAGTGGGTCAAAATCACGATGCGCGTAAGGCGGTCTCCGCTACTCTTTCAGTCTTAAAATGAATTGGGGCTATATTTTGGCCCAGAAGCTCGAAAGTGAGCGTTCAAAACATTTTGCTCTGTCCATTTCACTGCAAACCAAGGCCATCAGGAGTTAGTTTAGAGTCCCCGGGACTGGAAAATATCCCCCAAGTTTCGGGAAATGGAGCCGAAGTTGGTCAAAATCACGATGTGCGCAAGGCGGTCTCCCCTACTTTTTCAGTCTTAAAAAGAATTGGGGCTATCTTTCGGCCCAGAAGCTCCAAAGTCAACGCTCAAAAAGTTTTGCTGTGTCCATTTCACTGCAAACCAAGGCCCTCAGGAGTTAGTTTAGAGTCCCCGGGACTGGAAAATATCCCCCAAGTTCCGGCAAATCAAGCCGAAGTTGGTCAAAATCACGATGCGCGTAAGGTGGTCTCGGCTACTCTTTCATTCTTAAAGCGAAGTGGGGCTATATTTCGGCCCAGAGGCTCGAAAGTGAGCGTTCAAAAAGCTTTGCTGTGTGCATTTCACTGCAAACCAAGGCCTTCCGGATGAAAACTCCACGTTTTGATCTTGACCTTTACCTCAGAATTCCTCAGCGTCGTACAGTTTTTCTTAGCCTTAATATGCGTTCCTACGCATCACATCTCAATCTACGTTCGATTCGAAATTCTCTGAGCTCTCTTACGAAACTTTCCTCGCCAACTTCGCGGACTAACTTACATACTAATTCTCAAAGAGTAAAGTTGAACGCACTTATTCAAAACAAAATGTCACGTGGACGCGAAACTTATCACATCAGTCGGATTCTATTGATATTCTATTCGATGGATGTTCATTTGACTTGTCAATTGTTCGAATTCACGTGCTAGCAGGCATTCTTAAAATATTTTCGGTCGACACGCATACAAAAGACACGACACCGGGACTGCAAAATATCCCCCAAGTTCCGGGAAATCGAGCCGAAGTTGGTCAAAATCACGATGCGCGTAAGGCGGTCTCGGCTACTCTTTTAGTCTTAAAGTGAAGTGATGCTATATTTCGGCCCAAAAGCTCGAAAGTGAGGGTTCAAAAAGTTTTGCTGTGTCCATTTCACTGCAAACCAAGGCCATCACAAGTTAGTTTAGAGTCCCCGGGACTGGAAAATATTGCCAGGTTCCGGGAAATCAAGCCAAAGTTGGTCAAAATCACGATGCGCGTAAAACAGTCTCGGCTACTCTTTCAGTCTTCAAGTGAAGTGGGGCTATATCTCGGCCCAGAATCTCGAAAGTGAGCGTTCAAAATGTTTTGCTGTGTCCATTTCACTGAAAACTAAGCCAATCAGGAGTTAGTTTAGAGTCCCCAGGTCTGGAAAATATCCCCCAAGTTCCGGCAAATCGAGCCAAAGTTGCTCAAAATCACGATGCGCGTAAGACGGTCTCGGCTACTCTTTCAGTCTTAAAGTGAAGTGGGGCTGTATTTCGGCCCCGAAGCTCCAAAGTGAAAGTTCAAAAAGTTTTGCTGTGTGCATTTCACTGCAAACCAAGCCCATCAGGAGTTAGTTTAGAGTCCCCTGGACTGGAGAATATCCCCCAAGTTCCGGGAAATGGAGCCCAAGTTGCTCAAAATCACGATGCACGTAAGGACGTCTCGGCTAATCTTTCAGTCTTAAAATGAAGTACGGCTATATTTCGGCCTAGAAGCTCGACACCGAGCGTGCCCTCCTTTTACCTGTGTCCATTTCACTGAAAACTAAGGCCATCTTGAGTTAGTTTAGAGTCCCTGGGACTGGAGATGATCCCCCAAGTTCCGGCAAATCGAGAAAAAGTGGCTGAAAATCACGATGCGCGTAAGGCGGTCTCGGCTACTCTTTCAGTCTGAAAATGAAGTAGGGCTATATTTTGACCTAGAAGCTCGACACCGAGCGTGCGCTCCTTTTACTTTTCTCCATTTCACGGAAAACTAAGGCCATTGGGAATTAGTTTAGAGTCCAAAGGACTGGAAAATATCTCCCAAGTTCCGGGAAGTCGAGCCAAAGTTGCTCAAAAAGACGATGCGCGTAAGGCGGTCTCGGCTACTTTTTCAGTCTTAAAATGAAGTGCGGCTATATTTCGACCTACAAGCTTGAAACCGAGCGTGCGCTCCTTTTACCTGTGTCCATTTCACTGAAAACTAAGGCCATTAGGATGTAGTGTAGAGTTGCCGGGACTGGAAAATATCCCCTAAGTTCCGGCAAATTGAGCCGAAGTTGCTCAAAATCACGATGCGCGTAAGGCGGTCTCGACTACTCTTTCAGTCTTAAAATAAAGTGCGGCTATATTTCGACCTAGAAGCTCGACACCGAACGTGCGCTCCTTTTACCTGTGTCTTTTTCACTAAAAACTAAGGCCATGAGGAATTAGTTTAGATTCCCCAGGACTGGAAAAAATCCCCCAAGTCTCGGCAAATCCAGCCAAAGTGGGTCAAAATCACGATGCGCGTAAGTAGGTCTCGGCTACTCTTTCAGTCTTAAAATGAAGTGGGACTATATTTCGGCCTACAAGCTCGACACCGAGCGTGCGCTCCTTTTACCTGTGTCTATTTCACTTAAAACTAAGGCCATCAGGAATTAGTTTAGAGTCCCCGGGACTGGAAAATATCCCCCAAGTTGCGACAAATCGAGCCAAAGTTGCTCAAAATCACAATGCGGGTAAATCGGTTTCGTCTACTCTTTCAGTCTTAAAATATAGTAAGGCTATATTTCGGTCCAGAAGCTCGACACCGAGCGTGCGCTCCTTTTACCTTTGTCCATTTCGCTTAAATCTAAGGCCATCAGGAGGTAGTTTAGAGTCTTCGGGACTGGAAAATATCCCCGAAGTTCCCGCAAATGGAGCCAAAGTTGCTTAACATCACGATGCACATAAGGTGGTTTCGTCTACTCTTTGAGTGTTAAAATGAAGTGGGGCTATCTTTCGGCCTAGAAGCACGACACCGAGCGTGCGCTCCTTTTACCTTTGTCCATTTCGCTTAAAACTAAGGCCATCAGGAGGTAGTTTAGAGTCTTCGGGACTGGAAAATATCCCCGAAGTTCCCGCAAATGGAGCCAAAGTTGCTTAACATCACGATGCACGTAAGGTGGTTTCGTCTACTCTTTGAGTGTTAAAATGAAGTGGGGCTATCTTTCGGCCTAGAAGCTCGACACCGAGCGTGCGCTTCTTTTACCTGTGTCCATTTCACTGAAAACTAAGGTCATCAGGCGTTAGTTTAGAGTCCCTGGGACTAGAAAATATCCCCCAAGTTCCCGGTAATCCAGCCAAAGTGTCTCAAAATCACGATGCGCGTAAGGCGGTCTCGGCTACTCTTTCAGTCTTAAAATGAAGTGGGGCCATATTTCGGCCTAGAAGCCTGAAACTGAGCGTGCGATCATTTTAGCTGTGTCCATTTCTCTGGAAACCAAGGCCATCATAAGTTAGTTTAGAGTCCCCGGGACTGGAAAATATCCCCCAAGTTCGGCAAATCGAGCCAAAGTTGCTCAAAATCACAATGCGGGTAAATCGGTTTCGTCTACTCTTTCAGTCTTAAAATATAGTAAGGCTATATTTCGGCCCAGAAGCTCGACACCGAGCGTGCGCTCCTTTTACCTTTGTCCATTTCGCTTAAATCTAAGGCCATCAGGAGGTAGTTTAGAGTCTTCGGGACTGGAAAATATCCCCGAAGTTCCCGCAAATGGAGCCAAAGTTGCTTAACATCACGATGCACATAAGGTGGTTTCGTCTACTCTTTGAGTGTTAAAATGAAGTGGGACTATCTTTCGGCCTAGAAGCACGACACCGAGCGTGCGCTCCTTTTACCTGTGTCCATTTCACTGAAAACTAAGGTCATCAGGCGTTAGTTTAGAGTCCCTGGGACTGGAAAATATCCCCCAAGTTCCGGGAAATCCAGCTAAAGTTGGTCAAAATCACGATGTGCGCAACGCGGTCTCGGCTACGCTTTCAGTCTCAAAGTGAAGTGGGGCTATATTTCGTCCCAGAAGCTCGAAAGTGAGGGTTCAAAAAGTTTTGCTGTGTCCGTTTCACTGCAAACCAAGGCAATCAGGAGTTAGGTTAGAGTCCCCGAGACTGGAAATATCCCCCAAGTTCTGGGAAATCGAGCCCAAGTTGCTTAAAATCACGATGCGCGTAAGGCGTTCTCGGCTGCTCTTTCAGTCTTAAAATAAAGGGGGGCTATATTTCGTCCCAGAAGCTCGACACCGAGCGTGCCTCTCTTTTACCTCTGTCCATTTCACTGAAAACTAAGGCTATCGGTAGTTAGTTTAGAGTCTCCGGCACTGGAATATATCCCCTAAGTTTCGGCAAATCGAGCCATAGTGGCTCAAAATCACGATGCGCGTAAGTCGGTTTCGTCTACTCTTTCAGCATTAAAATTAAAGTGGGGCTATATTTCGGCCTAGAAGCCCGACACTGAGCGTCCACTTCTTTTACCATTGTCCATTTCACTGAAAACTAAGGCCATCAGCAGTTAGTTTACAGTCCCCGGGACCGGAAAATATCCCCTAAGTCTCGGCAAATCGAGCCATAGTGGCTCAAAATCACGATGTGCGTAAGTCGGTTTCTTCTGATCTTTCAGTCGTAAAATAAAGTGGAGCTATATTTCGGCCTAGAAGCTCGACACCAAGCGTGCGCTCCATTTACCTCTGTCCTTTTCACTGAAAACTAAGACAATCAGGAGTTAGTTTAGAGTCCCCAGGACTGGAAAATATCCCCCAAGTTCCGGCAAATCGAGCCAAAGTTGCTCAAAATCACGATGCGCGTAAGGCGGTCTCGGCTACTCTTTCAGTCTTAAAATGAAATGGAGCTATATTTCGGCCTAGAAACTCGAGACCGAGCGTGCGCTCTTTTTACCTGTGTCCATTTCACTAAAAAATAAGGGCATCAGGAGTTAGTTTAGAGTCCCCGGGACTTGAAACTATCCCCCAAGTTTCGGCAAATCAAGCCATAGTGGCTCAAAATCACGATGCGCGTAAATCGGTTTCGTCTACTCTTTCAGTCTTAAAAGGAAGTGGGGCTATATTTCGGCCTAGAAGCGCGACACCGAGCGTGCGCTCCTTTTACCTGTGTCCATTTCACTAAAAAATAACGCCATCAGCACTTAGTTTAGTATCCCTGAGACTGGAAAATACACCCCAAGTCTCGGCAAATCGAGGCAAAGTTGCTCAAAATAAGGATGCGGGTAAGGCGGTCACGGCTACTCTTTCAGTCTTAAAATAAAGTGCGGCTATATTTCGGCGTAGAAGCTCGACACCGAGCTTGCGCTCCTTTTACCTGTGTCCCTTTCACTGAAAACTAAGGCCATCGGAGTTAGTTTAGAGTCCCCGGGACTGGAAAATATTCCCCAAGTTCCGGCAAATCGAGCTGTAGTTGGTCAAAATCACGATGCGCGTAAGGCGGTCTCGGCTACTCTTTCAGTCTTAAAATGAAGTGGGGCTATAATTCGGCCTAGAAGGTCGACACCGAGCGTGCGCTCCTTTTACCTGTGTCCATTTCACTGAAAACTAAGGCAAATCAATAGTTAATTTAGAGTCCCCGGGACTGGAAAATACCATTCAAGTTTCGGCAAATCGAGCCAAAGTTGCTCAAAATCACGATGCGCGTAAGGCGGTCTCGGCTACTTTTTCAGTCTTAAAATGAAGTGAAGCTATAATTCGGCCTAGAAGGTCGACACCGAGCGTGCGCTCCTTTTACCTGTGTCCATTTCACTGAAAAGTAAGGCAATCAGGAGTTAGTTTAGAGTCACCAAGACTGGAAAATATCCCCCAAGTTCCGGCAAATCGAGCCAAAGTTGCTCAAAATCACGATGCGCGTAAGGCGGTCTCGGCTATTCTTTCAGTCTTAAAATGAAGTGGAGCTATATTTCGGCCTAGAAGCTCGACACCTAGCGTGCGCTCCTTTTACCTGTGTTCATTTCACTGAAAACCAAGGCCATCAGGAGTTAGTTTATAGTCCCCGGGACTGGAAAATATCTCCCAAGTTTCGGCAAATCGAACCTGCTACTCGGGAATCGAGCCGAAGTTGGTCAAAATCACGATGCGCGTAAGGCGGTCTCGGCTACTCTTTCAGTCTTAATGTGAAGTGGGGCTATATTTCTGCCCAGAAGCTCGAAAGTGAACGTTCAAAAAGTTTTGCTGTGTCCATTTCACTGAAACATAAGGTCATCAAGAGTTAGTTTAGAGTTCCCGGGACTGAAAAATATCCCCCAATTTCCGGCAAATCGAGGCGAAGTTGCTCAAAATCACGAGGCGCGTAAGGCCGTCTTGGCTACTCTTTCAGTTTTAAAATAAAGTGGGGCTAGATTTCGGCCTTGAAGCTCGACACCAAGCGCGAGCTCCTTTTACCTGTGTCCATTTCACTGAAAACTAAGGCCATCACGAGTTAGGGTAGAGTCCCCGGGAGTGGAAAATATTTTATAAGTTCCGGCAAATCGAGCCAATGAAGGTCAAATTCACGATGCGCGTAAGTAGGTCTCGGATACTCTTTCAGTCTTAAAATGAAATGGGGCTATATTTCGGTCTAGAAGCTCGACACCGAGCGTGCGCTCCTTTTACCTGTGTCCATTTCACTGAAAACTAAGGCCATTAGGAGTTAGCTTAGAGTCCCCGGGACTGGAACATTTCCCCTAAGTTCGGGAAAATCGAGCCAAAGTTGCTTAAAATCACGATGCGCGGCAGGCAGTCTCGGCTACTCTTTCAGTCTTAAAATAAAGTGCGGCTATATTTCGGCCTAGAAGCTCGACACCGAGCGTGCGCTCCTTTTACCTGTGTCCATTTCACTGAAAACTAAGGCCATTAGGAGTTAGCTTAGAGTCCCCGGGACTGGAACATTTCCCCTAAGTTCGGGAAAATCGAGCCAAAGTTGCTTAAAATCACGATGCGCGGCAGGCAGTCTCGGCTACTCTTTCAGTCTTAAAATAAAGTGCGGCTACATTTCGGCCTAGAAGCTCGACACCGAGCGTGCGCTCCTTTTACCTGTGTCCATTTCACTGAAAACTAAGATCATCAGGAGTTAGTATAGAGTCCCCAGGACTGGAAAATATCCCCGAAGTTTCGGCAAATAGAGCCATAGTTGCTCAAAATCACGATGCGCGTAAGGCGGTCTTGGCTACTCTTTCAGTGTTAAAATAAAGTGCGGCTACATTTCGGCCTAGAAGCTCGACACCGAGCGTACGCTCCTTTTACCTGTGTCCATTTCGCTGAAAACTAAGGCCATCAAGAGCTAGTTTAGAGTCCGCGGGACTGGAAAATATTCCCCAAGCTCGGATAAATCGAGCCAAAGTTGCTCAAAATCACGATGCGCGTAAGGCGGTCTTGGCTACTCTTTCAGTCTTAAAATAAAGTGCGGCTACATTTCGGCCTAGAAGCTCGACACCGAGCGTACGCTCCTTTTACCTGTGTCCATTTCGCTGAAAACTAAGGCCATCAAGAGCTAGTTTAGAGTCCGCGGGACTGGAAAATATTCCCCAAGCTCGGATAAATCGAGCCAAAGTTGCTCAAAATCACGATGCGCGTAAGGCGGTCACGGGTACTCTGTCAGTCTTAAAATGAAGTAGGGCTATATTTTGGCCTAGAAGCTCGTGACCGAGCGTGCGCTCCTTTTACCTGTGTCCATTTCACTGAAAACTAAGGCCATCAGCAGATAGTTTAGAATCCTTGGGACTGGAAAACATCCCCCAAGTTCCGGGAAATAGAGCCAAAGTTGCTCAAAATCACCATGGGCGTAAGGCGGGCTTGGCTACTCTTTCAGTCTCTAAATGAAGTGGAGCTATATTTAGGCCCAGAAGCTCGACACCAAGCGTGCGCTCTTTTTACCTGTGTCCATTTCACTGAAAACTAAGGCAATCAGGAGTTAGTTAGTCCCTGGGACCGCAAAGTATCCCCCAAATTCCGGTAAATCGAGCCATAGTGGCTCAAAATCACGATGCGCGTAAGGCGGTCTCGGCTACTCTTTCAACTTAAAATAAAGCGGGGCTATATTTCGGCCTAGAAGCTCGACACCTAGCGTGCGCTCCTTTGACCTGTGTCCATTTCACTGAAAACTAAGGCTATGAAGAGTTAGTTTAGAGTCCTTGGGACCTTAAAGTAACCTCCAAGTTCCGGCAAATCGACCCAAAGTGGCTCAAAATTACGATGCGCGTAACGCGGTCTCGGCTACTCTTTCAGTCTTAAAATGAAGGGCTATATTTCGGCCTAGAAGCTCGACACCGAGCGCGAGCTCCTTTTACCCGTGTCCATTTCACTGAAAACTAAGGCCATTACGAGTTAGTCTAGAGTCCCCGGGAGTGGAAAATATTTCATAAGTTCCGGCAAATCGAGCCAATGTAGCTCAAATTTACGATGCGCCTAAGTAGGTCTCGGATACTCTTTCAGTCTTAAAATGAAATGGGGCTATATTTCGGCCTAGAAGCTCGACACCGAGCGTGCGCTCCTTTTACCTGTGTCCATTTCACTGAAAACTAAGGCCATTAGGAGTTAGTTTAGAGTCCCCGGGACTGGAAAATTTCCCCTAAGTTCGGGAAAATCGAGCCAAAGTTGCTTAAAATCACGATGCGCGTAAGGCAGTCTCGGCTACTCTTTCAGTCTTAAAATAAAGTGCGGCTATATTTCGGCCTAGAAGCTCGACACCGAGCGTGCGCTCCTTTTACCTGTGTCCATTTCACTGAAAACTAAGATCATCAGGAGTTAGTATAGAGTCCCCAGGACTGGAAAATATCCCCCAAGTTTCGGCAAATCGAGCCATAGTTGCTCAAAATCACCATGCGCGTAAGGCGGTTTCGTCTAGTCTTTCAGTCTTAAAATAAAGTGCGGCTATATTTCGGGGTAGAAGCTCCACACCGATCGTGCGCTCCTTTTACCTGTGTCCATTTCATTGAAAAGTAAGGCCGAGAGAAATAAATGAATGTGACATGCCGTGACAAAAAATCCGCTATGATAACTTCGTGATAATTTGTCCATTCCTTAAAAGTTAGATTTTTGCTGGGGGAGGGGGAGGGCACGAATTTTTGCTGTTCAATATTTCAAAACTCCATGGTGACATCGCGTGACAAAAGCAAAAGATTGTGTGAAAAATTTATACATGTACTTTATCCGAGAGAAATAAATGAATGTGTGACATTGCGTGACGAAAATCCGCGATCAGAACTTCGTGATAATTTGTCCAGTCCAAATAAGTTATATTTTTGCTCCGGGGAGGGGAGGGGGAAGGGCACGAATTTTCGCTGTTCAATAGTTTAACATCGCGTGACAAGATTGTGTGACAACTTAAATGACAAATAAATGAATGTGGCAAATAAATGAATGTCAGAGATATCGTCCATCGTCCATCGTCCAGAATCTACCGTCTGGGTTTTAGCACATGCCTAAATCGACAATAACTCGCTACATGGGTTTCATTCTTGTAAAGACACATAACTCTGTTTCAAGAAAATAACGAGAGAATATCGCTTAGTTCGAGATTTCAACTTTATTATACTTTACGAAGTTTCTCAGAACGTTTTACTTAGGTGTATTCGTACAGATACATTCGTAATCAAATTCTCTAACCTTTCTACTCTTGTTGCTCAGACGTTCTTGAGCTCATGCTGGGATTTTACTTGGTTCAAGATCACGTCTAAAAATACCATGACGCTTCTGAAGATGCTTTTTATCAAGTTGAAGAGTTGATAGCCCCGGTTGATAGCTCCTTTAGTATAACATGATTCTTGATAAATTCACTGAAAATGTTGGCTGGTAAATTGATCTCTCATAAGGCTTGCAGACCGACCAGTTCCGAAAATGCTTAACTTCTTTTAGTGTTGGTGTACCGCGAACGGTATGTTCGTTTGTATGGGATTTCATCGCCCTAGAAATCATGGAACCGTGCTAACTTTTCACGACGACAACTTCTGTTAATTCCATGTGCTGTACACGCATGGACAGGTGACGCATGCGCTTTAGAGACCAGACGGCGATTTGTGACTGAACGAGGAAAAGAAAACAAAAAAACGAAGCCGAAATTTAAACCCAGCCCTCACTGCCTGGGTAATTACAAGCTTACGAGAGCTGCTACACTACCGCACCAGCCGCCATGTTGAACAAGGGCGAGCATTGGCCTGTGGGATTCCACTCAGCCCTCAATGGTGCATGGGATTTGCTAAGAAATTCGTGCATAGGAAAACCTAATTGATGAAAGATATGAAAAAATCTGAGACAGGTAAAATTAATTCCAGAATTAAAAGAAGTAAAAACTAAGATGTAAAATATGGAAAAATAATTCGAATAGATATAATTATTTACAAGACGCCACAAAAATTAAAAAAAAATTAATTCTGTATTAGTAAAAATAATTAATGTAATTTTGACCAGAACGGGTGACTATATTTGCATGTTAAGATATTAGCTCAACTGTACAAAACTAATGAAACTAATTTGACTCCCTTTACAAAACTGGTTGGAACAGTGACATCAAAGAGTTCCTTGCTTAGAAAAGGGTGGGTGAGCCCGCGTGGGTGGTTGTGTGGGAGCATGGGCGGGGGGATTTTACGGGACTAGCTGAAAAGGAACAAAAGGAACAAAGTCCGAATTCAAGAAAACCATTTCACGTAAGCTGGATCAAGAAAATTCGACAACTATTACAACCAGTTACAAATTGTTATTCCCAAACATATTTTATTACTCAAATAATATAAATGCTATCACTACTTTAAGTATGTAACTACTGTAAACGATGTCGGCTAATTCTGAAGCAATTATTTACCGCAGTGGAGTTTGACAGCCTTGAGTAAATATTTTCCCGTTAATGGTTATTCACCGACTTTGAAGTGAAAAACTGTCTCAAATCAGCAAGAAAGTCCTGATACAGACAACTATTACTTGCAACTGAGCAGTGCAGGCTGTGTAAATAAATGAGAATACATTTACTGACCACTTCCAAAAAGATGTCTTGACAAAGACTTCAATTCTCCCTATTACTAACGCTACAAATATAAGGCAATCTCTTAGGAGAATTAGCATATGAAATCAGTGGGGTCAAAACAAAACAAAACAACAACACTCGTTTGCTCTTTTTCACTGGTGCAAGACCCTTCATAGCCTTGCGAACCATAGTTCCACCCCTCGTAAACAAGCGACAAGCCTGGCTTTGCAGGGTGTGAAACAGTTTGGTATAGTTGTCTTCGCCGCATGTTTCGTTTTATTCAAACTCCAGACACTCCTTCAGGCCTCTCTTTATGAACTAACTTTGCAGGGTGTGAAACACTTTCGTGTAACTGTCTTCACATCCTTCGTTTTCCTCATTCCTTCAGCCTTCTCTCTGTAAACTAACTTTGTAGGGTGTGAAACACTTTGGTATAGCTGTCTTCACATCTTTCGTTTTCTCCAGTCTCCAGACACTCCTTCAGCTTTCTCTCTGTGAACTGGTCAGAACGTCTGTGTGACGAAGACATAAGCACTAATCAGGACCAGACAACATAATAGTGGAACAGGAATTTGGGGATCTGAGGATTAACATCCTCAATGTATTGGATCGAGAGAGTTTGCAAAGCCAAATATGGGAGGATAAAGGGAGTAGTGAGATTACCTTTATTTTAATCTTAGCTCGTAGCTACAAAATTGTCACCTGATCACGACTGACGCCCAACCGAACCTAACATCTGTTAATGAGAAGCACACTTCAGAAACGACAATCCTGAATCACTAAAAAATTTAAACGTAGGGAAGCAATAACTCGAGCTACTATTGCGTTGTTTTGTTTGTTTGTTTTTCTTACCCTTTCTGCCCAACAGACCAACTGACCCGGCACTTTGACGAGAAGGTGATGTGGGAACGGAACATTTCATTGCGATGGCCTTATAATGACAGTTATTGGGAAAATATACCGTTTTGTTGCTGCCTCTCTTTCCAGTTTTTCTGCACGACGTTGGATTTGCTAAAGATAAAATGAATCACAGCACAGAGGTTAACGTCAGTTTATATGGCAAACATCCTCCCACTATTGACTTCATCAACACTTGATACTTATTAAATATAATTAATTCATCACAAAAATAACCCACTTTAATGTACCCCTTTACTGATTCCTTACGCCCGGTGCAAACTGCACTAGTCAATACAACGTTTTAACTCATAACACCAACGGCCACACAAATTTGTTGGAACAAAAGAAAGTGCCTACATAAGAATAGAGTTAAACCCCCACAGGATTGGTTTGGTACACTAACAAGGCCACCGTTTCGTCATGGTTTTGGGACACCAATATGGCTGCTGTGACGACATGTTAAAATGCTATACAGAGTAGCAAATGTTTAGGTCTATCATACCTCCCTTTCAATTTCCTGTCTCTCTCGTTGGTCGCGTTCCAACGTGTACGTCTTTTTCAATGGTGTGAGTTCGCACACTCTTTCTTTTAATCTGCAAGATAGAATGAATGAAAAAGCATCAATATTGCATTGCCACATACAGATCCCCTTCCAATGGAAACAAAAGTTTAATAAATACACGCTGGAAGAACAGCATTTTTCTGGATATTATTTTTCAAAGTTTCGGTTTTGTTTTGCTGCATGACTATCCTTCTAGCTAAACCGTTATTTAAGAGCAATAATATGATTATAATTATTAATAATGATGATGATAATGATATTAGAGACAATATTATGATTATAATAGGAAACTTCACAGCATCCTTTGCAGCTGAAAAATGTGCATGTCACATAACTTTCTCAGTTTCAAGTCTGGGAGGTTACCACATTATGAGAAAATAACTCTTGCCATGAAATTTATATTTTCTGCAAACTTAGTGTGATGACATCATCAGTCATGCAACCATGTCTAAAAGTGTGTTTTATCTTAGTGCGAGGACTGGAATTGAACAATTACAAAGCAATTCACATATTTGAAAGGGTTATGTTATACAGCACTTAGAAACGGCCACGAGACTTCTACCGTCTCACAATAATTGTTATCGTGGTTATCAGCGGTTTTACATGCAAGCAAGGTGTTAGGGTCAATTCTGCTTTACATTGGGTCAAAGGTCACTTTTTTAGGAAGAAGTGCTGCATTTAGTTTGCTATTTCAGCGCTCGTAATTTTATTTACCCAAAAATTTTTTGTTTCACTGATTTGAAGCAGAAACAATGCTCTTTCAGACGAAACTAGTCATTTTCAGAAAAGCCATGTACCAGAACGCCTTTTTAGAATTTGAAAATAGGCTAAATGTAGACCTCTTGTTAAGCTGTCTTGGGTCGTTAACTTGGAAAATTCGTGAAATATTTTAGTTCTAATCAACTTGTGATCTATCTAGCTCTAAATATACCCGAAAGAAAGTACAAATACGATGTACAATCAGTTTTTAATGAAGATTTCTATTTTTGAGTTTACGAGCCTCTGGAAATGGCACTCATTTCCAATCGATTTTGGGCGATTTGGGGCATCAAAATGAAAAAATTGTGTGAAAAAATAAATTGTGATTTATTGAACTTAAAACAATATTTTTGAAACTAGTGCCCATAGGGCTTCATCCTGGGCGAGTTTGAAGAAATTCAATATTTTTGCTATTTCCAAGTCTAGTTGATATTTAGGTGAAGCTGCTCTTAATTACTGATGTTACCACCATTTATAATCCATCAAATATTTTTGCTTGCAAGCAATTGGTCTAAATTTGTCAAGTGACTGAATATGGATCAGCTAAAACTGGGGAATATCCTAGTGATATTTTCCAGTTTTCAAAAAATGAGATAATATACACAACAGCCTTCATCAGCTTCCATTTGACTTACTAATGCTAAGATATTTGCCCTCAGATATAACTTGTTTCTCAAGGCCCACAGTCATCCTCAAGCTGCACTCTCAGAAAACGTTTCGCTTTTCAGAACAGATAATGTCTGTGGACAATTATCTGAGAATATTTTGCACCAAATGGAGGTTATTGTTTATACTTTCAATGCAAGTTCATGGAATAGTTGTTAATTTTTTTGAAAGTTCAGACAAACTGATGTTTTTTCTTGATCTGTTTCTGGTTTTCCTGCAACTGACATTTGTCCATTATCTGAGAGCCTAAAATTGCATAAACCCAACTCGAATAAAAATCAATTTTATCTACTTCATTACCTCCGTTTTCTAGCTCTTTGTTCCTTGCATCGCGCTCATCTTTAAGGTCTTTAATTATTGCATCCTTCACGCTCACCTCACTTGTTAATGTATAGAGCTGTTGGTTCAGGTCATCGACAACTCTCTATCAAAGAAAAAAGAAAGTTATTTGGTTAAATACACTCCCTGCTGCTGCACCACATGATACTAAAGTAAAATATCCTTTCTCTTAGAGATCTGTGACTCAGTGTGTAGTAAGTAGTTAATGTGCATAACCACCTCGAGTAGCCTTTGCTTTATGCGTGTAGTATAAATTGTCATTTTTAATGGAAACAAATAAACTGTATCTGTAACACAACCCCTCCCATGCCTGATATGGAATGCAGTTCTTGCACTCTTGCGTGAATATCCAATATAAGTGCTCAGAATACAAGTTTTTGCTTAAGCGTAGGTCAAGAATAATTTATTTCTCACAGATCATTCAAGGGAAAACAAGACCCTGATTTAAAACTTAGTATGAATTCATTGGTGTCTGGTATCTAATATTGGTAATCTTTTGAATCCCTGAATTTAACCTTGCTTAAGTGTAGCAGTACATTAACAAACAGTTCTCATAATAGGTCCTTTGCATGATCCATTCATGTGGTACAAAATCACACATGCTGGAACGCAAGTTGCACAGTGGGACTTCCAAAATAATGCAACTCGTACCAGTCCACCTTGACCTGCCTTTCTTTTGGAAGTCCCACTATGCAACTTATGTCCCAGCTTGTGTGATTTTGTACTATCATGTGACCAGATTGTGCAAAGGGTTTATTTCTAATACCATATGAGTTATTTCTTCTCCTTCCTCTTCTCCTTCATCCTCTTGTAATTCATTACTTGGAACTGAGCAAGAGAATGGAAACCCATCATAAGACATTTTGGTCACTTTACTTGAGCAGCACGGGGGGCGAATGCACTTTTTCTGTGGGTATCCCACACCCTTGATGGCCACAGTTCAGCAAAATAAGCCCCCCAGGGGGCACCCACTTCTCCGATTGCCAAGGGGCCTTTTGTGGCAATAAACAGTCTATTTTCCCAATGGCAACCTGATAACCCAGTTAGAGAGAGGTAGTTTACTTTTATGTTTATGTTATTTTGGGTGCAGTACTAATATTCGTATTAAAAGAGATTTCTTAAGACAAAACGGTAAAAACGAACGGTAAAATTTGACGTTTCGGAGTAGTCATGACTCCATTGTAAAGGAAAAATAAATGTTAGATCATGCAAATTACAGCATTTAAAGCGATTTTGGCACAAAGAATTAACATGGAAGGGTGCAAAGATTATAAAAATACTTTCGCACGAATGGAATCTGATTGCACGTTAAGATTTGGCTTTAAATCTGTTATAAAATGCATTTCGTGTACAAAACAGTCAGATTTGTTTCTGCATTTCTTAAGCACTTTGAAACGCTTGAGCAGGTCCTGAGGCATCGTCCTGTGCACGTTCTTATAGTGTTTGGCAATGGCAGAGGATTGTTGTTTATGTCCTTTTACACGATTATGTAAATGTCCGCATGTGTAACCTACATAACCCGCATCACACAGGTCACATTGAAAACTATAAAGAACACACTGCTGATTTACAATTGGTGGCTTTGTTTCTCTCACATTTAGTTCTCGTTCAATTTTTTGGCTCACAAACACAGGCTGGATGGTGGTGTGTACTTTTAGGCTCAGAATCTTAAGTTTTTTCCTCACAAAGTCTGCTGAGAACTGGTCTTTAAATGGTAAAGTTACTCGAATCGTGTCATCTGTCTCTTGAGATGGTGATGAAAGCTGCAGCTGGTCACAAACCTTTGACTCAACGAAACCCTTGATGGCAGAGTTAACGAGGTGTATGGGGTACTTCAAATGGGAGAATACTGTCTTGAGACAGTCACATTTGTCGGAAAAATGTGACAAAGATGAAGATAGACGATGTGCTTGATCAAGCGTAGTTCTCAGTAAGCCATTTTTGTACCGATGGTGAACATGACTCTGATAGTGCAAGAGTAGACCTGATTTAGTGGGTTTTATGTGCACCTTTGTCTCCATTTGAGGTGATCGGTTCAGTAACTGGATACCCAGAAATGGGAGCATTCCATTGCATTCAGTTTCCATCGAGAATTTTACCGAGGAATGTACTTTGCTAAGTGTGTCCAGGAAATTAGAAGCTGTTGCTATATTCAGCATGATGGTGAGCGTATCGTCAACATATCCTTGATAGAAAGAAGGGAGTTTACCCTCTCGCTCAAGGTTTTCTTCGATGTGGGACATGAACACATTAGCTAGTAAGGGACCAAGAGGGGACCCCATAGCCATGCCATCTGTCTGTTCGTACAGGGCTCCATTGAACTGGAATAGTTGTCCTTTGGTAGCTACACTGAGAAGGTCAACAAAATCCATTTTGGTGAGGTTCAAGTCATGTTTTATTAAACCAATTGTTTGTGAAAGCTCTGTTCGCGAGAAACTCTATCGTTTTAAATGCTCTAATTTGCATGATCTAACATACATATTTCCTTGATAATGGAGTCATAACTACTCCGAAACGTCGGATTTTATCGTTCGTTTTTACCATTTTAAGTACTAATATTGTTTAAATTGTCCTTTGTCTCCTTATGTCACATTATGTTCATAATTCTGGGTTTTTGACCTGTCTTTTTTTATGTATTTAATTTATTTTTAATTGTTAATGTAATTTAGCGTAGGAGAGCACCTTGTCGATCTGTTAAATAGATGATGATGATGATGATGATAATTATTATTACTACAGACAACATTGCTATTTGATCGTACATGCTACTCGAAAAACTCACTGCTCGATAGCTAAGTGTGGATCTCATGTGCTCCTTTTCATTGGCTGATATTTTAATGTGATTTTTCCAGCTTAAACTAATCCATTTTTATTTCCATTTTAATGCTTTTTTATTCTGCTTTTACTTCTTTATCTTTACTTTTTGATAAATTCCTGGGGAACTCTAATAACTCCTCAGAAGTTTAGTCCAATTTCTCCAAAGCGAAGATTCCAGCAAATTTTCTACCCTTGCCAAGCATAAAGTTCACAAGTTCACTTATTCTGTGAAATCAGCACAACTGATTTTAAAACAATTGATACAAGTTTGCAGTTGTATAGTTGCTGTAACAGACTCTGAAACTTTGAAAAAAGCCTTAATCATATTAATATGTGCATGGATTGTCATAAAAAAAAACGTTTACAGACCACAAGTAGATTTCTCAGTCAGTGATCTTGCTTGTAAAATTTTACACCCAAGGAACAGACAACCAGATATATGTTTAACCAGCATGCAATGTGCAGATGGCAATACTGCAAATTTGCAATAGTCACAACATGCAGGTGAGATGTTTGTCAAGTAGCATGAAATTTGCATGACAATCACTGAAAATGTTCACACAAAACACAGGTGAAATGTGTGTGAAGTAGCTGTGAAAATTCTTTCATCATTCATTGAGAGTTGACAGGTGAAATTTTTGTGAAGAAGCATATGAAATTCTATAACCATTCACTGAGAATTTGCAGGTGAAATTCAGGTGAAATCCTAAGTGAAGTAGCTCATGAACTTGTATTTCAAATAAACGTGAATTAAGATGTAAAACCGCATGTGAAATGCAGGTCAAAAATTGTGTGAAAGGGTTGACATCACGTCACAACATTTTCACACATGTTTTACAAAATTTTGCAAAATTCTACACACATGTGAAATATGGGTGTGAAATGCATGTAAAATGCTCGTGAAAAACATGTGAAACATAGGTGAAAATAACACATTTTTCGCCCAATTTTTTCGACAGGATTTTTCACATGCATACTCCTGATAGTGCAAGTCAACCTTAGATGATAAAGGGCTTTTGCACGTACTGCATAAGAGATATTTCTGGCACAAATCTCTGAAACAACACCTTTATATTTCTAAATCATTGGTTACGGCATAACCCAGTTGACTATGATGATGCCATATTGGTTAATGAGTTACCAACATTTATATTCCATCAGATATTTTCTCTCGCAAGCAATTGGTCTAAATTTGTCAAGTGACTGAATATGCATCAACTAAAACTGGGGAATATCTGAGTGATATATTTCAATTTTTAAAAAAAATGAGACCATATTGCAAAAAAGTATTGGAAAGATAATAAACACAACAGCCTTCGTCAGCTTCCAGTTGACTTACTAATGCTAAGATATTTGTCCTTGGATATAACTTGTTCCTCAAGGCCCACAGTAATCCTCAAGCTGCGCTCTCAAAAATTGTTTCGCTTTTCAGAACATATAATGTCTGCGGACAAATATCTGAGAATATTTTGCACCAAATGGAGGTTATTGTTTATACTTTCAATGCAAGCTCATGGAATAATTGTTAATTTTTTGAAAGATCAGACAAACTGATGTTTTTTCTTGATCTGTTTCTGCTTTTCCTGCAACTGGCATTTGTCCATAATCTGAGAGCCTAAAAGGGCATAAACCCAACTCAAATAGAAATCAATTCTATCTACTTCATTACCTTGTTCTTGAAGTTCTTTGTTTTTTAAAACGAGCTCGTCATTGAGCTCTTTTATCATTGCCTCTTTGAGGTTGACCTCATTTTTCAGCACATGTGCGTTTTGTTTCAGTGCATCCACGACTCTCTATCAAAGAAAAAAGAAAATTATTTAGTTAAATACACTCCCCATCGCTGCACTACACCATACTAAAGTAAAATATCCTGTCTCTTAGAGATCTGTGACACAGTTTGTAGTAGTTAATGCGTAGTTAAGTAGTTAATGCCCATGACCACCTCGATTAGCCTTCGCTTTATGTGTGTAGTATAAATTATTGTCATTTTTAGTCAAACAAAATAAACTGTATCTGTAACATGACCCCTCCCATGCCTGATATGGAATGCAGTGCTTGCACTCTTGCATGAATATCCAATATAAGTGCTCAGAATACAAATTTTTGCTTAGGCTTAAGTTAAGAATAATTTATTTCTCATAGATCATTCAAGGAAAACAAGACCCTGATTTGAATTCATTGGCATCTGGTATCTAATATTGGTAATCTTTCGAACCCCTGAATTTAACCATGATTAAGTGTAGCAGTACATTAACAAACAGTTCTTGTAATAGGTCCTTTGCATGATCCGTTCACATGGTACAAAATCACACATGCTGGAACGAGAGTTGCACAGTGGGACTTCCAGAATAATGCAACTCATATCAGTCCACCTTGACCTGCCTTTGTTTTGAAAGTCCCACTGTGCAACTTGTGTCCCAACATGTGTGATTTTGTACTATCATGTGACTGCATCGTACAAAGGGCTTATTTCTAATATCATATGATTTAGTTCTTCTCCTTCCTGAAAACTTGACCCTTCGTCTTCCTCAGAACATGGTACTGCACAAGAAAATTAAAAACCATCGCAAAAAATGTTGGTCACTTTACCTGCTACTTTTGAAAAGAAATGTTTCTACTAAAGTTTCTCTTCATAACTTGGCAGGGTTTTACAGACAACAGAAAAATATCTGTGCCAAGTTACAGTTCACAAAACTTTATTATCCTACATGATCTTAATTATAAGTAAAAAAAGTGCGAAGCCTTTGAGCCGCAGGCAATGTATATTTTCAATTCACCAGTTCCATTTGTTCGGTATGGTAAATTGTTCTATTGTGTCAAAAATTAAGATATGGGATCAGAATATTGAGTACTTTTTACTGTTGTGAGATGCCGGTATGGCCAGTCAAAGTTAAGGCTAACCTGGCTACAAGCAGCTGTGATTCAATTGAAAAGCATGGCAATAGAGCATTAACCATTCCGGGACATTATTCACCATTTGAAATAAGGATCTTTAATGATGTGGTACTTAATCGAGGGCCAGATACAAGGTTGTTCTGTGTCAGCCAAGTTAGAACTAAAACTTGAGTTGAAGCTGACCGTCTCCAAAAAGCTGCTTAGACTTCCATTACAAATGTATTCTGTGCAACAACATTTATAACAAAGTTTCAAATTTTTACTTCGAAAATTTTGACAAATTTGACCACAAACTTGAGCACAATTAATTAAACGTCTCCTATGACTCAGACAAACAAAATGGCATCAAGTAAAATGAAGCTATTTGTCTGCAGTAAACATAGCTGCATGGAGACCAATTTTAGCAGTACTGGGTAGCATTAATTAAAACAGTACCAGAATAACAAGTCTTGCTAGATTCCAACAAAATGGTAATCACATGGCAAAAATAAACAAATTCTCAAGTTAGCGAATCCTTCCATAAAATTTGTTACGAAAGTAGAAATAATACAATAGATGTAAAACAACGACAGAAAACACCAATTGAGCTGTCTCTGTTTACAATGAGAAGCAATAATTAATTTTGTCAAAATGCTCCAACCACACTTACATAGAGTGTAGTAATGCTCATTTGCTTAATAGAGATCTCCAGTCATCCCAGTAAATTGAACCTTAACAATTACAACGTTCACCCGACGAGTACTTAGTTAAAAGCTTGCTCTGATAATCTCTCTTGTACTTGGACTAAGATACACTACGATAAGCTACATTGCCTGCGGCGTAAATAAGAAAAAAACCAGCTGCCAAACCATCATTGGTAGCCATTTCGGTGCCTTATCTGAAACAAGAACTGCCTAGCCATTAATATTATGTCCTATTTTCAAAACTTGTTTTGTAAAAAGCCTGTTGCTTTTAAAGTTCTGTCACTGTCAGTCTATTTCTGTATACTCTATAAATGCTAATATCAAGGAAGAAAAATATATCAAACTGATTGCATGTAAGCAATAATTTGGTGTAATCAATCAGCTTTTTACTGCAATTTAACCATTTCCCTAATGATAATATAATGGTTTTACTGTACGTAGTTTGCAATTTCCAATTTGTTTGCCAGATAGACACCTTCATGCTGCTTGCAGCTACGAAGAGCAAACATACCAATCACTTTGAAGAAATGTTTCAAGCATTCTCTGAGCAGCAGATAAAAGTTTGTCAGGGAATACTGGAAAAAATTTGCTGGCAATTAGTGGACGGGTCTTTAGGGCAGGCCTTTCAAGAAATCCTACAAGAGAAAGGTAGGTTCTAGAAACATTTGTTTTTGATTTCTGCATTACACATCGCTGTCAGAACAGGCTAGTCGGTCGATGTGGAGGAGACAGGGGAGAAAGGTTTTTTTTTAGTTGTTTGATGTTTGCGCACAAAACTTTAATTTTATGCATACAGTCATACAATTTACATGGTATGATTTTTGTTGCAAATCTACCAGTGTAAACTTTCCTGCTGAGAGGTCCAAGAGGTACAGTACCATAATTCATTTCTTGCTATTCTGTGCCAAAAACAACTTTTTCTGTTGAACAGGCAGAGAATGTCTTACAAGAGGAGCTTTGCTTTACCTTGGGGGAAGGTACTGACATAAGCTCTTCCATTAAATGATTTTCTAAGATCTTCCAGCCTGAAATGTAGGCAACAAACTTTAGTTTCCCATCGTGAAATCCTTTCCTTCGTCTGTTTTTCCCTCAGAGGCAAACAAGAAAAAAAAAAACTGGAAAACACACACTTTTTCTCCTGTGGAAGATACATTGTCCATGCCAAATTTAGAAAGCAAAATTGTCCACAACAAGTCCACCCTTGAGAATAATCCATGATCGCAAGATAGATCATGTAATTGTATAATAATATAGTAGTAGTAATAGTAGTTTATTAACATGTCTGGCAGTTGATAACTGAATAATCAGTGCAGTGCACAAAATTGGATACTGATGATTAAGTCTGTTACAATAATAAGTATTACAATAATAACTAGAATCACAAAAACTTAAAAGACAAAATCCATGTGCCATTAGGTGTTCAGTGCCTAAATGGGTCAATTAACTTCGTTCACCATTGACCGAGAAAATTGAACTTGAGGTGATACATGTCTCACTTAAAAGCGACGTTTCGCGTTAGTTGAAAACACAATAAGATAGATAGATAGAAACTTTATTAAGAATGCCATCAACCGCCTAGCTGGGGAAAACTCCCCTACTAATACGGGGACATAACAAAAAAAAAACCTATAGCTATTTACACAGCCGTGAAGCATTCTTATGAGGTCTGACATTACATTTCACCAGAGTGCTTCAGTGGACGCCACGATTTCATGGCACGGCCGCAGCTCACCTGGAGAAATCAGTGACTCAGTAGGGCCGGCGCTTTTAAATAGTATTCAAAAAGTTAATGTGCTGTGAGTAGAATTCATTCTTAGTAAATAATCTTTGCGCACTCATTGCTCGAACAGAGAGAGCGCAATGCCTCTGAAACTCTAAGCAGTTCACACGGGCCTCTGTCGGTATGAAATCAATCAGAGCTTGGAGAAAATAGCTCCACTTTAACTAAGTTAATTGAAGGCAGTTTTACCCAACAAAAAAGAAAATAATCATCAAAAGAAAACTGAGAAAGCAAAGGCTTTTTATGTAATGTACTGCGCCGAGTAGCTACTCAACTCTACGCACCTCAGAGAACTCCAGTCACCGACACTGAGTCCCGATGGTGACGAATTGACAGTCTGACTGATCGAAGAACGTCCGGCCAGCAGATGATATATGCCCCGATCTAGACACCGGCACAGGAGAGAGAACCAACATGAATGACATCAGACCATCATGATATGGGTCAATTAACTTCGTTCGCCATTGACCGAGAAAATTGAACTTGAGGTGATACATGTCTCAGTTAAAAGCGATGTTTCGCGTTAGTTGAAAACACAATAAGGACACCAGGGACCTTATTCTACTCTCATATACCATAGGCATGATTAATCAAGAGGATTTCCTTATCCTGTATCCATCTTACATCTCCAGAGCTTAGACTTGCTCACCAGCAGATTTTAGAACCGCCTGTAATTCCAACCACAAAACAATCTGATAATGATTAAAACCATGACTTCAGCACGGGCAGGGTGTTCGTAAAATGTGATAAGCCCGGAATTAGATGCAAAAGTTTCAGTTAATTCTAATAACATCCATTTTGAACAACAATAAACAACTATAGCTCAGCTTAGGACATGCAACGCTTTCTTATCCGTGTCTGTCAGCCCAAATTTTCTGTACTATTTACAAAGAACCAATTATCTTTGAAAGGATTTTTATGATTGAGTAATTTATCTTCGAACTAGGCTGTTCAAACAGTGGAAAAAGCGATAAAATGAGAATTAAACGGCCTTGTCAACTATTCCCTCAAAGTAATCTTGAGGTCATAATCTAATTGTCGTGTTGAAAGCATGGCTACTGTGATTCGCCTGGAAACTGAAGCACTTCTGTAAAAACCTAGGGAAACTCTCTTGTTGCGGGGATCAGTACTGGAGTCTGTTACAGGGAATTATCTTCAGAGACGCTAACAGCACTCAGAAATTAGGTCCAATAATAGCGTTTTAACCCCTCAAGTGCCTATATGACGTACCCAATACATCATGGTTTTTGTCCCTCAGGTGTCTATATTACATACTGGGTACATCAAAATTTTAAGGGATTTAGTCAAACTCCCGGCACACCGGAAACAAGTTTTATCGCCACCTGGGTTTTGCGACAGACTTCTACCCTCCCATTGTTGTGATATCACATTGATATCAAATTACGTCAACCTTAGTGAAATTAACCACGTTGAAGAGACACTTTTATGACATTTCAGAATATGTGTACATGTTCCTAGTTCAAGTGAAAAAGCTCATGGCACAAGAAGGTTTTCACTAGACACCACTTTTCAGTGAAAATGGTGTGGCACACAGCATGCACAGTGGTCAGGCAGTCAAGTGGTTAATCCAAGAACAATCAAAGAATATTTTACAAGACATGACTATTTAAGCTGAAAAGACAATTCTAAAGGATTAATTACCTTAAGTTATTAAAAAGTAACAAAAATAATTTGGAGAGGTTTGAAGATAAGTACAAAGATGTCGAAAACCAAGCTCTACAATGGAACAAAATTGAAATAAGAGGCTTCTCAGTTATGTATTCAAAATCAATTGCGAAGGCCCGAAAAAAGGAAGAAATTGACCTTCAAAACAAAGCCAACAAGTTACGTCTAAACGCAGAAAGAAACCCTGCAGATAAAAAAATTCTTGACGAAATATATACAACAAATTTATGCATCGAAGACTTAGTGCAATACAAAACTAAAGGCGCAATCCTCAGAAGTAAAGTGAGGTGGTTTGAACACAACGAACGCAATACAAAGTATTTTCTTAATTTAGGAAAAAGGAACTACTGCCAAAAATGGGTGACAAAGTTGAAACTTAAAGACAACATGTACACCTACGACCAGTTCGAGATTTTACAAGAAGAAAAGTAGTTTTATGAATCGCTTTACATGTCAAAGAACGTTGATGCCGATAAATTCTCGCAATCTCCTTTATTTAATCCAAACAATATAACACCGCTTTTGCAGGAGGACAAATTAACACGTGAAAACCTAATTTTCACGAACAAATGTTTGAACCCACTGAAAGAATTCACAAATAATAAAACAACCGGTACTGTAAGCTTTATTTCCAAGTTTTACAAATTCTTCTGGCCAGAGCTGTGTGTATCGAAATGATTGCGAGTTTCAACCATGCTTTTCATTCAGGAACCCTGTGTATTAGTCAGAGACGAGGAATAATATCACTAATTCCTAAAAAAGCTAAGGACACTTCTTTATTGGAAAACCTGAGACCAATTTCACTAATAAATGTTGATTACAAGATCCTCACAGAGGTAATTGTTAAAAGACCGGAGAAGTTATTGCCGATAATAATAAACCCCAGTTAAACCGGATACAGGAAAGGCCACTATATTGGTAAGAATGCGAGACTCATCCAGGACGTCATGTTTTATACAAAACACACGAATATCCCTGGAATTGCAACCTTTCCTCTTGATTTTCGAAAGGCTTTTGACTCAATAGAATGGGAGTACTTAAAAGCTGACTTGAGGGCTTTTAAATTTGGACTAAACCTCTTAAAATGGATAGATGTTTTGCACGATGAAGCCTCTAGTTGTGTAATGAACAATGGCCATGCATCTTTTTTCTTTCGTTTACAACGCGGTGTTAGACAAGGCTGTCCTCTGTCTGGCTTGCTTTTTATAATTGGCATTAAACTTTTTATAAGAACTCTCAAAAAAGATCACTCAATTAAAAGAATTAATGTTGAAACAAAAGAAATAAAAATTATGCAATATGCCGACGACACCACGGTCTTCCTAACGTTCAGGATTGAACGCAGTTACAAAAACTGCAAAATTTACTGTAATTTGCAAGACTACAACAAAAGCTTCGAAATTTAGTCAGTGGGTTGCAAGAAGACTCCTCCAAAGTGACAAAAATTGAAAAAAATTACAAAATTTACAAAAACTGCGAACTTAACTTTATTTCGCAAGACCATCGACAAAATCAACAATATTTATTCATTGGGTTGATAGGAAGACCTCACCCAAGTTACAAAAATTGTCAAAATTACAAAATTTTCAAAAACTGCAAAATTTACTGTATTTTGCAAGACCAACAACAAAATCTACGATATTTATTCACTGGGTTGCAAGGAAAGCCACTCCAAAGTTACGAAAATTGCGAAAATTACAAAATTTACGAAAACAACGAAAATTTACTGTAATTCGCAAGACCATTGACAGAATCTATGAAATTTATTCAAAGGATTGCAAGGAAGGCTTCTCCAAAGTTACAAGAATTGCAAAAATTACAAAATTTACGAAAACTGCGAAATTTACTGAAATTCGCGAGACCACCGACAAACTCTATGAAATTTATTCAAAGGGTTGCAACGAAGGCCCATCCAAAGTTACGAGAATTGCGAAAATTACAAAATTTACAATAACTGCGAAATTTACGATAATTCGGCTGTCCATCCATGAAATGCACAAAAGTCTTTGAAAGGGTTACATGGAAGTCCCCAATGCAATTTATGAAAATTACGAATTTTACGAAATTTCTTAAAACTGGAAAATTTACAATAATTCGCCAGTTGATCGATGGAACCTCAAAATTCATTAAAGGGTTTCAGGAAAGTCTTTAACAACATTTGCCAAAACTACAAATTTTATGAAATTTATGAAAACTGCAATATTTACGAGATTTTGCTAACTCATTAACGAAAGCTACGAAAATTATTCAAAGGGTCACATTAAAGTCCCCGATAAAAATTACCCAAAATGCAACATTTATGATAATTCGCAAAAGCATGGACTAAATCTAATGTATCAAATTTTTTCAAGGGATTAAGGAAGGCCCCAGTTCATAATTTATGTTATTTTCAGATTGTCTTTGTAGGGGTCATCAGCATACAACTTCATATTATTTTGAGAGGCCTATGCAGTGAACGCGAGTTAAACCAAAATATTAAAATGAAGTACATTTCACCCTCAACTTACGACAAATTACGGTAAATTAACCACAAATCAAGATCATTTCATGATATTAGATAAAACATTATTGATTGTTTGCCTTGGTGGAATGTCCTTCAATAGGAGCTCGGACGTTTGGAGAACTCTTTTCTATGTGGAAATAATTTGCGAGTTTTCAGTTCTGGTTGGCTACAACGTGCAAATAAGGCTATTCCACAAAAGCTGTTTGCAAATATGCAAAGTACGTCTAACACGAACTTTAGTATTTACTATTAAACTCACACGTCCAAGCGAAACAGGGTAGCCATTTAATATACAATTCTCTGAAGTGAAGTTTCCATAGTCTTTAATGGAGGTTGCCAATAAAGAATGCAGCACAGAGATACGAATGTTGTTGTTTCTGCAAGTACAAATTTAGAGGCTGTAAACACGAAGTGAAATTGAAATTGAAATTGAAGGCAAGGAAGTCGAAATAAATCGAAAAAGCGATTACTTACGAGCAATCTGATGGTTCCTAGCACAAACACTTACTAGGGATGCCGATTTACGTAGTAATTACGCACAAAGGGAAGAAAAATGAAGAAAAAACTGAGCGACTAAGCAACATGGCTTCCGAAAGAGATGCACCGCTGACCTTTCGTATCAGCCAGGCATTCCCTTATGTTAGAGTCGCGAAATGTCCTTTAAAACAGAACCATAATCGAATTTGAATGCATACAGATATTCCTGTCATTTTTCGCTTCTAGGTAAACTAGAAGTAATCAAAGATTATGAGAGTGCGTTCGACGCCATCACTTAATTAAATATATATAAATGATTTCACTGGCTGACTTTTAACCTCTGTCTATTGCTAAAATCAACGTTTTTCATCGACAACCGAGGTTTTTATACAGACAGATTTATCATAGTGTCAAAGTCCACCATTTGTTGACACGTTACGTGACAGCGCAAGTTTCCGTAGACTCACAAGTTTAATAGAACGAAAATATTTACATTTCTAGCCTTCAAATCTCGTGCTAAATATTCTCACATTAACTGGTAATGTTTGAACGTAAAAGCTAATTTGTAAAAGTAAATTTTACATACATTATTCTAAACTGGAAGCACAAATGTAAGCAAACATTTGCAATCGTGCGCTCTTTTATCGTCAGCGTAAACAAACTCCGTGCGACTAATAAGCGTATCATGTTCCCCTAATGAATAAGGTAGACAGTACAATTTGCCGTTCCTTGGTTCAGGCTCCCTCTTATGGATCTTGCCTTCAGAGTACTTTTCCACCGATTCCAAACAATATTCAACCGGATAAGGACTGAGCTATCTACGTGTCTGTCGCGAAATAATCAACTAATGCAATCAAAATATAGCTTTTCCCACGGTTAACATCCGGAAAGCCAAGGCGCTTCAAAGTCGTGTTCGTTTTAAAACAAATAAATTAAACAAGGACAATTTCATCAGATTTCGATAAATGCCACCGTCGAGGCGTTTAAATTCACCTAAATCCAACGCTGAGAGCACAATTGAATACTTACAGCTTCCAAATTACAGTGTACATGTAAATGTCCACAAAAACCCGCACTTGAACGAAAGACCCGCACTCGAAAGAAATGTACAGCACATGGTTTGGCGATGATGTCATTCGTTTCGCCCCTGCTGCGGGGCGGCCAAATCGGTGTCGCAACTTGGGACGAAGGTCCACCGTCCCATGAAACTCGACTCAAGTCTGCATTAGGACTGCGTTCTACGAACGCAATAAGTAGCTTACTTGTGGAATGTATGCCAAATCAGCAGCAATTATTTTTTACTTCATAGGCACTTTAAACCCCCAAAAGATACCACTTTTAACGGAATAGGTTCGATTATAGCCACTGTTCAAGAAAGGATCCCGCGCGCACTTATAGCCCCGACTCTCGCAGTCGAGAGATCAGTGGAAATCAAGCCTAAAAACAGAAATTAAATGGGGGCATTTCATTTATTATTATTTCACCAGTGCACCCTAAAGGATACTTTGACAGCTAAAAATGGTCAGATTTCGCCCTCAACACCCTAAATGAGACCAGGATCCTTTATTTGTCCCCGAGACGACGAACATGCCCAACCTTTTCAGATAGGAGTCCGTGTAAGGCCGTTTTACAATCGCTTGCAGCATGTCAAGTTAGATTTTTCCGAGAGGTAGAAGTTATAACGATTTTGTCATTGTAAGGAAAATACTTATGGTTCTTTCTTTGCGATTAGGGTGGCGTACGCTAAAACATAGCTGTAAGCGTTTTAGAATAACAAGCTCACTGCTTTGATAGTGATGTTAATCTGCGTAGAACAAGCGCTTTGAAAACGAAACATTGTAGTTTGTTATCTCTTGAGGTGTTACGTTAAGTTAATACATTTTGCTTTGGTGATTTTTTCGAAACTCGCTTGCATAGTAATAAGAAGGTTACTTGTGCAACGTATCCCTTGTTACTCATGATTTATCTTCCCAAAGAGAGGCGTACGCTAAAACATAGCTGAGAGCGTTTTAGAATAAGAAGCTTACTTGTAGAATGAGTGCTTTTATAGTCATGTTAATCTGCGTAGAACAAGCGCTTTGAGAACAAAACATTGCAGTTTGTTATCTCTTGTGGTGTTACGTTAAGCGTATACGTTTTGCTTTGGTGACCTTTCCCGAAACTCGCTTGGATAGTAATAAGGAGGTTACTTGTGCAGGGTATCCTTCGATATTCATGATAGTGTGCATAGAACAAACGCTTTGAGGACGAAATTTGCACATTATTACCTCGTTTAGTATTTACATGAATCTCATATCATTTTGCTGTCGTGGCTTTCCCGAAACTCGCTTAGGAGTGTTAGAACAAGGTTAATAAGCCGTGTGTGACGTGCAGTGGAAAGGAATATTCTCCTCCCGCTTTATGTTCCCATAGACACGTACGCTTAAACATCGCTGAGTGCGTTTTAGATCGTTTCGAATATGTAGCACGCTTTTAGAACATAGAACAGAATTTCAGTGAACAAGGAACGCTTATGTCATGTTATGTTTTGCTGGTGTTATGTCAATTCACATGATTGCGCTCAGTTTCCCATAACCCGCTTCACGATACTCGGTGAAAAAAGCGAGAGAAACAGAGTTTGTTATGTTTTTTGTGTTACATGGATGCGGTAAGGACATATTTTTATCCCGCTTTATCGTCCCAGAGAGAGCAGAAACACGCTTGTCATCTTTGGCGGTCTTTTTGTTTTATGTTAATCGCGAGAAATCGCTAATTTTGTAAAATCTGCGTGCCGGCACTAGTAAGTGGAATTAGCATTACAAACAAGTGTAAAAAGTCGCAAATTTCGCAATGAGTTGACGAAAAATCGTGAAGTTAGCGAAAAATCGCAAATTTTGTAAATTTTGTAAAATCCGCAAGCGGTGCTTTAAATTTCGCAACAATGTACCGAAAAATCGTTGAGACAGCGAATTTTTGTAAATCTTGTAGAGTTTAACGAAAATCGCAAAATTTGTTAAATTTGAAACTCAAACGAAAAATCGTAAAATTTGTAAAATTTGTAACTGCGTTCAATCCTGGACGTAAGTGCTTCCTATAAGGGACGAAGAGTCAGTGGAGCAGCTATTAAGACTACTAGACGAGTTCAAGTCGATATCTGGGCTAGAAATCAACTAAAACTCTTGCGCTTCTTTCATGCTTAGCAACCTCCCGCGTGCATCCATAGCTTGATGATTTTACAATAACTGTCTAATTTCTCGCGCGTTGATTGGCTCATATTTATCATCAATACGAGTACACACGGATAAAATTTTAATTTATGAAAGCTTTCAAGTTCAACTTTCAGCTGTCAAACTGTCAACTTTTAACCAATGAGATTTTATGGACCTTCATAAGTAGCCAATCAAAAAGCGAGAAAACTTATTGACAATGTTGGCGACATTTTGAATAAAATTCACTTATCTTTGTTTAAAGCAAGTTTACGACGTCTTTTCCCCTAATTTATTCCCGGCATTTGACCATTTTGGGGTCTTGTTATTGTAAAAAGCAATTTGACGTCAGTTTTTAAGCTTCTGTCCTCTTATTGATGATAAATTTCGTCATAACATTGTCAAAGTTTACTGCGGAACCACTCGCCTGCGGCTCGTGGTTAGAACAATCAAACATACATTTCATGAAGTGGCCAGCACAAAGCTATTGTACTTTCTTCGAGGGATAAATTACTTCCTCGAAACTTGAAATGATTGTGAATAAATTGGAACCTCCATTAACTGCCACCTCTCTACAACAGCCAAGGTTTCGTCTCCGCGCATGGTCCATACATTTACTCTTATTTTAACCTCTCTACAAAGGCCACCCCTCTGGTCTCTGTTCTTCTATTTTGATTTTGTACGTATCTATATGCCGCAGAAAGCATTTTTAAAGATAAAAAAGTTGAACCCACGAAAAGAATTCTCCCCTACCTCCCCATAACGACCACTTCTCTACAAAAGCCACCAGTCTCTGTCCCTACGCTGGCTGTTGTGGAGAAGTTCGACTGTAAAGGCGAAGGTTTCGCAAATTTTTTCGATGGGAAAATTCTTAACTAGATATTTCTTGCTGGAAAGCTCAAGCAAACCGCAAGGAGAATGCCACCAAACAAAAGGTTTAATGAGTAGAACAATGGCCGTGCACGTGCGTTAAATATCTTTGTTCATTCTTTTGCCGTCCCCTGCAAAACAACGACGTGAAATGAATAAGTTCTGGATATTTTGGAGAACGACGGCGGCTAATTTTTCGTATTTTTACTTTGAGTTGAACGCTGACGTAACGTATTTAGTTCGAGCAAGTTCCGAGACCAATATAGGCGCACTGTACATATCTAGACAAATGCGAAATTGCAAGGTAAAATATAAATTCATTTTTTTTTAACTAGGCGTTGTACTCGGGGTCGCTGTTATAATTGTTTAGGCTTTCTAGTAGCTCTGACGGAGTTTCATTGCTCATTCTCCACGATTAAATAACTGGTGAACACAAATTAGAAGCAACTACACAAAGAATTAACAACCACTTCAAAATATCCACGCCGAACAATCTGTTTGCTTCTGCAAAAAGCTTAATACATAAACAAATAGAAAGGACTCACCATGTGCATCACGAGTTCTATTGCTGGCGTTCCTCGTTCTTCACTATTAAACTGTTCAACACAAAGAAGAATCAGTTCCATAGAGTGTGTACGTCTACGCCAAGATATCTGTATGCCTGTTCGAAACAAGGTTATAGGGTCTTACAGGATTAGAAAAGAAATACTAACCTAACACCTGTCCCCGGGCAGCTGTCGTGCACACCGTTCCTGAAGCCCACGTGCAATGCACAGGGCAGTGTTGCTCCCAGGAAATATATATAGACGCGTAATCGAGGCTGCCCCTGTATGTGACGTCATCATTTATTACCACTCCTTTGAAGTTTTAGGGTGCTTTCCATTCGACCAAAAATCCCGAAATTTTCGAAGCGGGGACAAATGGAACGGAAATTTTCAGGAAAAAATATTCGCAAATTTGGGTATAGCTCACGAGGTTGTCCTCTTTTTCGGAAATTATGCATATTCGCAATTTTCTATTCAGCGCTAGTTCTTTTGGCCGCGATCACGGCGAGTTGGACATCCCATGCAAGGATCACGGCGATGCGCATTCGAAAATAGAAACACTTGAAAATCTTTCCACTTATATGTCGATAAATACTAGCTACAGCTAAATACGTCAAGAAAGCGTTTTATAGAAATAATGACCCCGTGGTGTACTTGTTTGTTTTGCATAGGTTGGCTAGGAAATTTACAAAGATTTATAAACCCTTTCTTTTGCGACGTTTTCGCTGCCGCTGTGGTTTGTATAAGGTCTCTGCTGCGGTGTATAAAAAGTTACGATGTCGACTTATCAGCATCAGTGTTCTGTTTGCTTCTATATTTGCGATTTGAACCTCGAAGTCATTGGAAAATTCCAAGCGAACAAAACTGTGCGACTTGTCGTCTTCCACACTGGAAAAGTTTGTACCATTCGCCTATGGAAATTACCGGAAATTCACACCGGAATTTTTGATCAAATGGAACGCGCCCTTAGTTTCATACAATGTAAGACCCTCTTAACGACGGGAATCCTGAACCATCGAGTTTGGATTCGAGTTCTAGTTGGAATTACTTACATACCGAATTGAACGACACGAAGTCCTGTCACCAATTGCCATAAATTGCTAAAGTCACGGTGTTTTTTCTGCCAATCTTGCTTAATTCGCCGTAAGATTGGCAGAAAAAACATTGCGACTTTAGGCAATTTAAGGCGATTTTAGGCGATATGATTTAGTAGGCGATTTTAGGCGACTTGAGGAGACTTTATTTCGCTCGAGTGATATAAAATTTAAACTTAGCAAGTCTCTCCATATATTTTGCAATAAACCAATATTGTACTAATACTGGTACAGAATTAAGTCACCACAGTCTCAAATATCCAGGGCCGGGTTGTTCAAAGCCTGATTAAACTAACCCAGGATTAGAGAGAATTTTGAGATCAGTTTTGTAACTTTTTGGTCCAGGTTTTTGTCTATGTTGTTTGTCTTTTAGTTTCGAGTTTGATTCATCTTAAAGTACACAACCATATGCAGTGAAAGCTATTTCTATACAAAAAAAATAGCTTTCAAATTTCACCAGCTACTTGTCTGGCTCCAGAAAACTTTGATGACCCGGTTTATACAGTGATTTGAATCTTTTCAGAAGGTTTTTACCACAGTTGATCAGACCACCAGGACATATATCTTCCAAGCTTTCACTAGTTTCCACCTGGCACATTACAACTGCCCAGAACGACATTTTCACAACGAAATAACAGAAATTGATATATCGATACTATTTTCCAGCCACACTGGTCTTCCCTATTTTGACTCGTCCAGTAACCCTTGCGCTGCTAACTGGTTTCCATGCTTCAAAGAGACGAGACTCGATCCCCTTCAGCCTGTGCGACGAAAATTCGAGTTCTCCTGCTAAGTGTTCCCCAATGTAGATTTATTTCAAATCATCCAATAATAAATTACTGTATTCAACGTTCGGAGAGTATTCGTTGGGCGATTCGTTTTCTTTCTTCTTTTTTGTAAACGCCGGTCCGAGTAATCATACCCGTGTGAGCTCGCGTGCACTTTAGTTCCCAGGTGGTTACGGGGCCAAACGAAGTCACGTGTTCCAAACATTCGCCTGACAGCCATGTTTACTGAAAGTTGATCAAAGAGAATTTTCTGTACCTTAGCTTTGGATATTAACAGTAGCGCAGTCCACCTAAAGTGTATAAGATGATGTATATACCTAGCTTCATGCTACTGAAACTCGCTTCCTGCTACTTAAACCGGGATAAGCTCCGGCCTGATGAGCCACTTGGCTCGTAGGCAGACCAATGCATTGGGAACGAGTTTTTAAAAGTTAAAAAATAAAAGTGCACCTATTGAGGTTAACTCTGCTGCACCCCATCCCTGTTCCGTAACCAGTACCCGTTAATATACATCTGGGTTAGGAGAGGCACTATGAGAGTACGAACACAATGCAATGATCCCCAATAGGGGTCCATTGCACCAACCATTATGCCATCGTGCCTCCTCTTCCTTCTCCTAGGGTTGGAGTGGAGTTAACCCTTACAGGACAGTTTTAAGCCTAATAACCTTCTACAGAGGCAATTTGAGTGTGGCGAAACCTATTAACATTGCGTAGCCGATAGCAACTTCCCAGTCCATAAATATGGAAAATAACTCGGCAAGGGTCGAAAATTCGATTTCGCTCATATTTTGAAGGTAGAGCGGCTAGGGCATGACAAAAACTCCTGGGTAGTTGTTTTGGCAAAATATCCTTTTATTTCAAAGAAATATGCAAATTACAAATACCATTAAAATTTGACACCATTTTAGTAAACAAGTTTGAGAGCCTCGCATGCACACCACATCATTCTTCCGTCTTTAAAACACTCAAATATTTTTGTGCAATGTTTTAATATGTACTGGGTTGATTTTAAGGAATATTGCGGGTTTTTTGGGTGCAAAATAATTAAATTTCGAAGACATGTATTTCATTCACTTAAAAGTACTTGGTAAAAATAATTGATTTTCACCATGTGCGAAACCTTCAAATGGATTAAGCTTCCGGTGATTGAATCGCAAAAGGAAATTCTACAGATTCCTGTAAAAATTTCTTTCGGCAAATGCTTGTTAGCGACGCGAGAGCCTTTCAAAGTACGTTAAAAATGCAAGTATTTGACCATCCGTCGTCAAATTTCAATTTACGGGTTAGACATATATTTAAGCATGCGCCACATGACTTGACCTATATTAAGTTGAAATAGACACTGGGCTGATAATTTCGAAATGTTCTACCCTTATTTGCTGTAAAAGGCAGGTCCAAACGCCAATTTGACGTGTTTCTTAGGGGGTAGGGATAGGACAATTTCTATCCTAATACGTAAGGCTCCGTAAGACTTGAAACCACAGGGAGCACACAATCTTGTTGAGTAGGAAGAGATTAAATAAAGAAATGAAAAAAATGAATAGTTTACCATTGCCACTGTTGTCATCTTTTACTGGACCACCACTACCTATATGCCCTGCGTAATACTGTAAACCTAAACTCCTACCTATATGTGGTTTACATATAATAAAGTGGGCTACCCTCGGGGAAATAGGATGTGGCCGCCTAATAGAGTTTGGCCGCTCAATAGAGGTTGGTGTACGTTACAGCACACCTTATTTTTTCACTATCGGGTTATAACTTTCTTAGTGAACATGGAGTCAATTCAAGAAAATCATGATAGACGTGTTTTTGAATTATCACTCGTCACCTTCAATTTCAGACTCTTGTCTGTCATCGCCCTTTCCAAAACAAAGTTTTTAAATTTTGGGTGGCCGCTGAATAGGGGTAAAGAATATAGAGAAACCCTCATCGGAACGACCAAATGGTGGCCGCGGCCGCTTAATTTAGGGGCATAACTGGTCAATAGGGGTTTTATTTACAGTTTTTAACTGACAATAATTTTGGACTGTATTGACAAAGGAGGCGAGTGAGCCACTCTAGACATTTTGAACGCAATCCAAATATTCGCCCGGTCTCTGAATTTCACAACTCTATCAGCCAAAACGAATTCGTAAGATTTTTTTTACAACTTGACCGAACTTGTTTTCGAATAATTTTACGACAGTCGGAGAATTTTAGGGTCTTTTGCAAAGTTTTTTTTTGTCCATATCGCTTTTCGCATCGTGATCGTACCGTTACCTAATCCCAAACGCGCGTCATCCAACGCGCGCTCGCACTCCCGTCCCTCTCCCGCACATGCTTTTTTTAATTTTTGACACGACAATTCGTTGCAAACCCCTCCCCGGTTCGCAGTTTCTCTTACGTGTCCGATGTTGCCCGATCTCCGCATGGAAACAAAATATCGAAATTAAGGCCTGAATCGTTTACGTGAGATTCAGCGATAACAACTAGGAGCTGGGGAAGGACTCTGTAAAGATTTTTCAAAAAACATGTGTGGGAGAGGGAGGGGAGCGAAAGCGCGCCCTGGATGACGTGTATGGTACCTGACCCAACTTGTAGAAACCAAAGCGAATGAACCAATTTTGCGTAAGATTTCCTCTGACTCCTTCTTTTCCAACCCGGTGACAACAGTATAGAAAGTGAGTAGGGTAGCCAATGGGCAGTTGTGATAGAGCGCTACGGTAGATTTATACTAGTCATATCAAAGTCACGTTGAACAAAAGGTCACGAAATTTGATCTGCGTCAGGTCGGGGAAGTTAGACCTCTTTAAAATTATTCATTTTTTGAACATTTTGCCTCCGTTTGTACAGTAAAACGCAGAAAAGCGAAAAAGGTCACATAGAATAGGAAAGTTTAACATATTGAGCTTCAATAAAATCCCGTTTCGGGGGAATCAGAAAAATATTAGGGTCGGCCTTTCGGGTCGGAACAATGTCGATTCTGGTTTGTTTACAAAAAAAAACATCGAGCGATTTCCGGACTATCAGGGAGACTATGCTCGATTTCTCGTCACGCAAGGATGTTTTTCTAAAAGGCACACTATTTTCGAAATCTACGTTAAATTTGGAGCATTTTGACACCAAATTTGTCGAGGTTTGAAAAATTTTGTTGTCGGCCTTATGGCAGGGAAGTTTGTGAAGTTCGGCTTAATAGCTCTGATTGTATCCTGCCCTTTGCAAGTTAAAAATAATTCTACAGCAACTATTCATAGATACAGATATATGTGAGTTTTTTCATCTGATATCTTTTGGACGTTAGTAATCCCTGAGGGAATCATTGCTTGGTTGTGACTTCGGTTCTAATCGTGTTAATTACTGACGAGTTATTTTCATGCCATGGCCCCCATTTGTCAACTTTCTCACTGTATCCTTTGAAATAAATTTTAACCATGTTTTCCCCTTTGTTAACCTGTGTTATATGCACTGCATAAATATTCCTATCCGAAGTTTTTATTTTCTTGTAATTCTTGGGCTTAGCTCCTACGAATTGGTCAATAAATCTCTTCTGAAATACGCTCCCGCTTCGCTTTATTGTCCGCCACTTTGAACATTGGCGCTCTTTACATATTTAATTACACTGCGCATGTCAGGTGAGCAATATGGGGGCTTGGGACCAATTTAAGCATATGTTCAGGTTTCTATGAGATATACCTAATTAAAATAAGGTTGTCATAGCAAAAAGTAAAAAGCAAAAAGCAAAATAGGAATCAATTAGCATATAATCATCAAAGCTTGCAACATTCACAACAAACACGCTTATAGCTGAATATTAATCACGTAATGAGAGAAATCATTTGCATCAGTTTCTTGGTGTCATTCTGATGCAATTCGAGGCTGATTTGTCTAGTGAATTTCAAACGTGCTCGAATTACAAACGTACATCGGATAACTACTAAACGAAATAATGACTCCATTTTTTTCTATAAATATAGCCTGGGGTAAATTCCAGGAATGCGACGCGTCTTTTAGTTTAGCGCTAAATAGAAAAGCCAGTCTGCGTATGGTTTGCAGTGCACAACAGCATCTGATCACAATTTTCAATCAACAAATCAGGGGCGTAGGGAGGACTGTTCTTCGCGGAGACGGTGAGGGGGTCCTCCGCCAGTTCCTCACCCGCGCCACAAACCAAGCTTCGTTTGTCAGGACATAATAGATTGGTGACTGAAAGTGAAACAACTGAGACATAACATTGCTCGCGTCAAGTTACCTTTTGCTTTTTCAAATTGTGCGACTTCTGTTGATGGAGAATGTTGGCTCTAAAATGACTGTGGCGCCTGTCTATCTTATAGCGCGGTTGATGACAGCATGGCCAATTGAATTTTCTCCCTCTGCTGCTATTTCAATCACTCGACCAAGGTACAAAGCTATAAAGCGAGACTCTTTACCGTGATGACAGGTTTGCCTCTATTATTTTTTTTTTCGCAAGCGGGGCTCATGGGGTCATTACTAGCTACGTCTCTGTTAACGGTAATAAGATGATACAAATAAAGACAACCACAACTTCATTTACATGTGAAAACTGTTTTATTGGATTCTACACACGCTACTTTAGATCAGTTGAAAGAACTTTCTTCTTGTCAGCAAACTCCTCCGTTAAAATACCCATCTGCTTGAGCTCATGTAGCTCTCTAAGTTCCCGCAGGATGTCTGATCTGTAGCTGTAGCTGGACTTGTAGCCTAAGGATAAATCATTATCAATTTATTAGTGCACTATTTATCACATGCGGCCAAGATCTACAGTGCAGGTAGGGAAATACCTCTTACTAACCGAGTTCGAGGTCCGTACACTAAGTTACGGACCGTGTTTTTTCCCCTTCGATTTATGGCCCAAGCGCGAAGCGCGCGGGTCATAAATCGAAGGGAAAAAACGAGGATCCGTAATTTACAGTACGGACCGAGAAGACGAGGTTAGTAAGGTATCTATTAAATCTCTGTGTGCCTGACGGGTTCGGAAACGATTTCTATTCACGCGGACTCGGAAAGGCTTCTAATTTCTGACGCACCTCGCAAGCAAAATGAGTCAGTTTGAAACTGTTTTGAAGTCGTTCGCACGCTTTATTACATAATTTAGAGTATAAGAACGTTTTTACCTTTTACTTGCTATAAAAGTTAAGAACATTCATCGATAAATCACAAAACAGTTTGGCAACAAAACCAACTTTAAATTTTAGCGGGCCGTACAGGAGAGTACAGCCCACTAAATTGACCAATCACAGCTCGCGTACTAACTGAGAGATATAATAAAATGCGACATTCTGTGGGTTTAACAGTTCACTTACCACTGCTGACGTGCTTGTCGCAGTCTTTTTTGCCATCTTGTGTCGAAATATCGGCAGCATTGGTGGTTCCTCTTCACTTTTATGCGATCCCAAAACCTGGAATGATAAAAAGAAAATGAATCTTGATTAGCGTTTGCTTTGATTAGCGTTAATTTGAGGATTCATTTCATACCAGCATCTCCGCCCAGAGTCGGTACTGGTAAGGCTGGAGAACGGTCTCGCCGTGCTTATCTTCCAACCTTTTCGTGTGCTCTTCTATTTTCTCCGTGAATGAGGGGGACGCAGCATTTGCCTCATCATGAGAACCTATAAGTCACACTTTTGAAAACACGTGTTCGTGTCAAAAGCTTATACTTACGTTTGTTTGTTTGGTTGCCTTTCTTGTTGACACTCCCGGCACGTTCTTCATTCACTGCCACATGGCTAGGGCCCACCCAAAGAGGTTGCCCACTTATAGCAGCGGCATAGGCATCAGGTAATTCGGTGTCTGTAAGAACCCAGAGTTTTTTCTGCCTCTTATCCATGAGGACAAAGCTGAAATTCTCAGCAAACAGCTCACCAGGAATAATGTTCTTCACTGCCTCTCTAAGTTCGGAGCAAGTCTCCGCTACAGGAAAACCCTTTACTCTGGCTGTTCTGTATGAAGATTTTTTGTTCCCACCAACTATTCTGATATCAGTCGTAAAACGTTGACGAGTGTCGTTTAGAATTTGTCCCTCCATATTTTAGACTGATTTAAAATCTGCGCGTGCTGGTGTGTGCAATTTGAATTGCTAATTTACGCTTTACTTTTCTGGCTCACGGGCCTGGGATCACGGTATGATCCTATTGTTCTGGCTCGTGCAATCGATTACTAAATAAACAGAAATGAAGTGACAAAGAAACCACTGCAAAGAATAATGAAGCGCGCCAGTGACGTCATAACTCAGACAAACTCAAACAAAATGGAATGGTGGAAGATTCGAAGCTTTTTCAGTTCAAGCGCGTAAGCAAGTGTTCCTAAAACAATTTTTAAAGAGAACGTTTGGTGTTCATTAACCTCCTATTTCTCTCAGAGCATGCTTATGTTGTCTGACTCTCGCGGGGTTCCAATAATTTGCATTCTATTTTTAGACTTCGCGCGCTTCGTTATTGGTCATTTTTTATGAGGTAGAATGCCGGGCGCTTATTCAGAGGACCGCTGGAGAATTATCTGGTACAAATTTCTATTGATGTGGAGTGACAAGGAAATTGCTTTTCAATTCTTTGTATGCCCAAGAACTGTGCAGCGTATCTGCCAAAATTTGTATTGACAAGAAATGTTGTAGCAGAAAGAGCTGGTCGACCTGTCGGTACGACAACACTTCACAGTCATGAGGAATACATGATAACAGCTCGCATCAACAATACAGGAACAAACTGACTCCGAGTTTGAAGTTTCCACACTGTGTAGAGCACTTCACAGACTTGGGTTCACTAACAAGAAGGTCAGTATAAAAATTACTGATACTGTTGATATTTTTTCTCTCTCCAAGACGTACTATTGCTAAATTATTCCCCTTATGAACTCATTTTTATTGATGAGACAGGAATTGTAAGTGTTGCTTTTTTGATAATTTCTCAGAGCATAGAGTCTGTCAATTGTTTGTTAGAAAGACTTGTTTTGAATAAAACGTTCTTTCCACTCATTCATCATTATTTTCTGATATGATCTTTCTCCACGACAGAACCTCATCGAGACAATACGGTTATCCACCGAAAGGGCAGCGGGCTGAGGTGATAAGGACAAGGACAAATAGCCAACGTATTACAGTAATATCTGCTATTGCTCACGATGGATACCTTGGCATCCGAATTCTTAATCCAGGCCAGCAATTCACTCGGATTGTTTCTGCTGACTTTCTAACGATAATCGTGTGTTAGATAAAGGACCTCACTCCACTCCACTCCACTCCACTCCACTCCGCTCCCCTTCTACTTTTTTAGACGAAAGTTTTGAAAGCCAAATGTAAAATTTGAAAAAGAAAACAGACATAAACCCACTTAATAAAAATTCAATTGTTTATTTTCATAAGCCCGCTTATTTGTAGAATAATGTTCAGTGATGAGTACTATCCATCCGAGTATTTTCAGTAGACTGTTTTATAAGAGAAACTGAATCCTCACCCTTACTAAACGTTCCTTCCTAAACCTAGATATATCTGCGGCTCTAAAGGGTGTTTTTGAACAAACAGTTACAGTGAAGTAAAACTCCCCAGCCAGTTCGCCTTTCCAAATAGTCTCGAGACAGGCGATTTCACTAGTTTTCTTAGGCAGCAAGATGAGAAGAGAGATGATGGATGTCATCATGGATCCCGAAAGAGATACAAAATGTCAGAGCCAACAGATATTCAAGGAAATTACTTGCAGAAAATTTCTCACAAAGCGAAATAGAAGCTTGCTTTGAAGCACTGAAAAAGGTAAACGGATACCTGTTCAAGATCCATAGCAGCTTAGCGGACGGATCACTAGGACAGGTGTTAGAGCAAACACTGCAAGAAAGATGTGGGTTCCAGAAACATCTGTTTTTGTTTTCCTCTTTACACATTAGAGATACTGACACGTTTAAGCTGATACTGTTTTTCCTGGGTAATGGTTGATCACAGCACTTGATAACAGAATGGATTCTTACATCTCAACACTGGACCACACTACAAAAAGGAATCAAGAGAGCAAGACAAATAAACTTTATTTATAGCAACTTGGACTCTAAAGCTAGTATTTAGTTCTATTATGATATCCATCACGCCACTTGGCTATTTTTGAATGGGGAATTCAGAAATACCAACGATCTGTAAATTTTGAATCATGTAGATCCTATCTTTTAGGGAACCAAAAAAGTTATTTCATTTTTTCTTTTGACAGAAAATATAATTTTAAATGTGTGATTATCAAAACAATAACAAGAGGGTATTCAGTTTTTTCAAAAATTGTGTATAATTTTAATGCAATGTTTCATTACATTAAACCATTTTTAACTTATATTTTTTGTGTCTCTTACTATAATTTTTAAGTCTAACATGGGTACCCTTTAGGTTAAATTGGGTTTAAACAAATACATCAACATTTCTACAGTGAAGTAAAACTCCCCAGCCAGTTCGCCTTTCCGAATAGTCTTGTGATAGGCTGTCACTAGTTTTCTTCGGCAGCAAGACGAGAAGAGATTCAGAGAGACTTCACGCCGGATCCCGAAGTAGACAGTTTTCTTGGCAAATGGGTGAGTGACCTATGCCATTTTCGGTGCAAATAGAACAGGGCATCAAAGTTCTTCCAATATTTTCATGAGAGAGGTTTACCACGGGTACATTAAACCATTTTTAAGTTATATTTTTGTGTCTCTTATTATAAATTTTAATTCTTAGACTGTAATCCTACTATGAACTATCATTGGAGAGAAGTACAAATACTTGTAGTCACTAACCGCTACGGAAATGGTGGTAAGCTCCAACTGTATGGACCACTTGGTCAGACACAGATCTTACCTTATTTTGCCTTACCTTGAGTGTCAATTTCGTCTGTAGAATATGCAATAACAAGACTACAAATAGAAAATAAAGAAATCAAGGTCATGCTGCAAGAAGGAGAAGAACTTCATGCCCTGACAGAGCGCCTTGAAAAGGCCGATAAGGAAAGAGAAAGGTAACACAAATGCTGAAAACATACTAATCATATCCCCCTACTTGGAGGAACAAAATGCAAAAAACAACACTATTTCGAGGAAATCCTTCAAGATTTCTCACCAAGAGAAATTAGAGTTTGTCACCACATACTCGCAACTGTAAACAGACACCTTGTAGATGGTTTGCTGGCGGCAGAAACATTTTAATGAAATTTTGCAAGAAAAAGGTAGGTTCTAGAAACATTTGTTGTTTTCTACATTACACTTCGCTGTCAGAACAGGCTAGTGGGTCAATGTGGAAGAGACGAGGTAGAAAGGTGTTTTTTAAAGTTGTTTGATGTTTAATTTAACTATAAAACATTGCGATAAGACGAAAGTTAAAACCATCACTGTTAAAAACTCTAAAAACTGTAGAAACTCTAAAAAGCAACGATGTTTCGACGTTTACTCAACGTCATTATCGACAATATTACTGCGCTTGATGATGCAAGTGATGGCACCTCTAATATTGCGGTACCACTACCATTTAAAGATCAACAATCAGCCAACTCAGTAAAAAGAGAAATGCGAAATCTGAGCGCAAATATTGGAGTACAAATAAAGCCTGTCTTTCAGTCAAAAAAGATCAGTGAAGTCCTTGCCCCGAAAGAGAAGAAGCCGCCGATTGTCAACAATCAGTGCATAGTCTACAAGTTTCAATGTGATCTGCGCGACACAGATTATGTCGGGTACACAACCCGACACTTGCACCAACGTCACCAACCTGTAGCCTCCATTCTTAACCTGTAGCCTCCCATTCTTACTATCATATTTAAGAAGTCGTATGAAAGCGGAGAAATCCCAGACGACTGGAAATGTGCCAACATCACACCTATCTATAAGAAGGGCTCTAAATATGATGCAAGTAACTACAGGCCTATCTCCCTCACATGTGTATCAAGCAAATTGATGGAGCATATCATAGCAAGCTCAATCATGCGGCACACCGATAACCACAACATCCTGTACCCCCTACAACATGGCTTCAGGGATAGAAGATCGTGTGAAACACAGCTTTTGGGATTCGTAAACGACCTAGTTAACACTATGCATGCTGGATCCCAGACGGATATCCTGGTGATGGGCTTTAGTAAGGCATTTGACAAAGTCAGCCATCCTCGTCTTGTTACCAAGCTGAAGTATTATGGAATTGGTGGTAGGACAAACAGATGGGTCCAATCCTTCCTAAGTGGCAGAACACAGAGAGTTGTCCTTGAAGGAGAATTTTCAGACGACGCCGAAGTACTTTCTGGTGTACCACAAGGTTCTGTCCTGGGTCCATGCTTATTCCTTTTTTATATAAATGATACTGTTTACTTTTCTTTCGATATAAATTTTTCCTCACATGTAACTTTTATAACCCAAAATTTTTACTTAACCCAGTTGCCTCTGGTTATAGACCAAGTTTCCGCTACTGACATTTTCAACACATCTATACGAGATCTACCAAGGACAAGATTAATCAAAAAAGAAATTTACTTACTCTGCTGAATGGGGATGCTTTTTACCCATTATCCACCTGGCCGGAAGACATCTCACAATTATTTTGGAAAAAACCCATTACAGATACTGACACGTTTAAGCTGATACTGTTTTTCCTGGGTATACCCTCACTGATAAATAATTCAGGACCAGTATCCGCAAATAAACTTAAAACGCCAGATCCTTAAGTCTGACGAGCTATTTGTTCTGCCAAAAATCTTCCATATGCCTGCCCCTTCAAATATGCCTGCCCCTTGTTACGGGCGATTTAGTTGAAATTACCACCTCTGTAATGATCAATGTCGTGTTCAGCTTGACCTGCTAAAATTTTTGCAAGACCAGCAAAACTTGGAGCTGGTGTAACGAAACTAGGCATAACGTAAGCAGCTTTATCAACAGCTGAGGAACCTTTATATCTTGCTCGAGCTCCTCCAGTTTGATTGCTTTTAACGAATTTGGTTTTAGTTATTCCACATTCAGCACAAGTGCATTTTAACATCATTCTGCCATTTTTGGCTTCTGTATATCGTTCACTTCCTGGAACACATTCGGTGACCTTTTTTTGTCGCACGCAATAAGACTCCATATAAATAAATTAGATATTTCTGATATAATTTATGATGAATCTTTGATTAACACTTTGGTCTGAGATGTCAAATTTAAAATTGTGTATGTTTTGCAAAACAGAACTTCCTCTTTGTCTCTCCAATAGATAGTACAAGTCCTAATAACCACATAAAACACTGTCGTGCTCTTGAATCTCATCACCAGAGTATACAATTTGTTTATTACTTGTTGCCATGTATTTCTGAATATCTTTTGGCATCTTCAGTCCAAAACTGTCGTAATATTCACAACAATCATCAATACTTTTGTAACAGACCCGATGAGTACCAGGACCGATTTTACTGTCAAGATTAATTATCCGACATTTTTTTGATATTATATTTGGCAAATTATCACTGCTGAAAATACCTCTGAAATACTTTATTCCAAGATGTTTGACAAAGTTCAAAAAATCAAAATTTGACAATGGCTTGTTCACGAATTTTACAGAATTTGTTTAAGTATGGGAATTGAGTTGAATGGGCTGTTTTCTCCCAATAGCAACCCCTCTCCCTTTCTCTTGTAGGATCTTTTTTTTAATCCCCTTCCAATGGGGTCTTCCCATGTGCCCAGAAATGGTGGTGAACCCATTAAATAGTGATGTTTTCCTCCATTTTATACAAGTGTGTTAGGTACATATACGTTTAATGATCTTCTTGGATTGTTTTTGTCAGCTTGAAGTCCTTTTCCTGTCAGTGCTTTCAGCAATACCGGCTAAAAGCATCCCAAAAAACCTCCTGATTGTGTTTTAGTGGGACTGAACCTGATTGAAGAGCATTCACAATTTGCTGTTTTTCCTTTGCTGTCAAAGGATGTTTGTATGTGATTAATTGGTCAATTTTATTTTGTGGTACCCAGAAACCACCTGTCTTTTTTCTTCCAGCGATCTTTTTGACCACTTGAGAAGCGCCTTCAGAGGCTCGTCCTGCTAATGCGCTTAAACCAACGGTTTTTGCAATGGTGGGTGCAAGTGAGAAAAGAGCTGACCAAAGGCTCCCTTCCATGTTGAACAGCTTTTCTTATTTGTGCTTTTGAAATCTTGATGTCTGAACCCTTTCATGTTGCCATTGCTTTTTTCAATTTATTGATTTCTCTCTGTGTTAACATTAATTTATCAGAACCATTCAACTCATTGAAAGTGAGTCGTAAAGTTATGGCTGAATTATTTTGATAAGCTTCGGCCAGTTTTTCTTTCTGACCTTCTGAAAGATTTACACCATGAGGATAATATTTCGTCATTAATTATATATAATATATGTAATCTAATATTATAATATGAGTAATTATCGTAATCCAAAATACATAGAAAGATATGAGGATGTTGTATTCGATCTGGAAACAGCATTGGTAACAAATGTCACCAACAATGCTCATCAGAAAAAAGACTGACACAGATTTGTTGTGGATAATAGTGGCGAAGTCACTCCATTTGATTGGTACAATGCTCGATTTAGCGTTGATTTCAAAGTAAATAAGTTAGCAAATGGAGCTAATTTAGCAGTAGATGATAGTAACGGTTTTCTCAATGGCAGTCATAGTTTCATCAAAAAGCTTGATGTGAAAATGAATGGATATCAAGTTTATGATTGTGACGACGCCAATCATGTTGAGAATATTCAAAGCTTTCTTGAATACAGTGAAGGTTACGCTTCATCCACAACCACAAATGAATTCTTTTTTCTTGACACAGACATGCCGAAGAGAGAACTGATCAAGTGACTTTTAACAAGGGTTTTTCCGCTTGTAAAGCACTGTTAGGCATATCTGCAACTGTGAATACTGAAATACCACTCACCAGATATTCATTTTTCGAGAGACTTCAAGATGAATTACTACCAAACTCAAAACTTGAGATCAATCTAACCATTGAATCTGATGGTAACTTAATTTGGCAGGCTGCTGATAATTGCAGAGTTATAATCACAAAAATGCAGCTGATAGTTCTTCGTCTGAAATTTAATTCAGAAGGACAGAAACTTGATAGGGTCTAAAAGTACTTACCAGTGACCACGAGTGACCATGAATGACCACGAGTGACCACGGATGACCATGGATGACCACGAGTGACCATGAGTGACCACGACTGACCACGAGTCACCATGAGTCACCACGGGTGACCATGAGTGAGATTACTTCAAAAAATGTCAGTAATGGTGTAGTTGTGTAGTAATCAAAGATTACAGCAGTGGCTGTGCGTTCATGATTCCATTGTTCAGTTCCTTTACAAATATTAGCTGTCATTTGTGAAAGTGAAGAAGAATCCGAGCGGTTTTATCAAACGAAGTGAGGCGCGGACTATGTATATATTTTCTGAACGCCAAGCTAAAAACATTTATGTTCAGTTACTTGTTGTCGAAAATCACAGCACCAAACTGTAGCTAGTGCTTTGCGTTATTCATATGCACTGCCATTGGATGTAACTTGTGACTACGTGCACGCACTCATGTTGTTATTTGCCCCTGCAAAGAGGACAAATCGGTGAACACGGTTGTCCCAAAAAATTTCGAACGCACTTGACTTGGATTGCGTTACCCCATGTGAACGCTACTAGTTTAACTAGAACACATCCGATAATTTTTAGCGACTCAGTTTAGAAGAGGTGCATCTCCTCTATGTCTTCCCCTACTCCTTTGGAGGTGTTCACAATCGTGGCATGTGGACTATAGATTGCAGATTGCATCTAATGTAATGAAAGGGAAACCCAAAATATGAAAGTAAATTGAAAAATAAATTTTGCGAGTTGTAGCTCGGCAAATGGTTATGATAAGTTGTTAGGAGTCAAACTCTTCCGAGTTGTGTAGCTCGCCCAAAGGCCGTGAATTGTGGTCAGAATGGTTTATTGGTTTATGCATTACTAATTTAAAATTTTTCATTTTTGAAAACAAGACGTCGTAAAATTTGAGAAATTTAAAAAAAATTAATACAAATGCATAGTAAAATTTTTGTCGATGCGCTCTTTGACTATAAACTATATCAAGAAATATTTGTTACAAGCGTTGGCATTCTGAAATTGAATGTTGAGTTTCGAAAAAAAAGTTTCAAGAAATGCTTCTCCTGGAAGTTTATAGTTTCTTACAAGTTTATAGTTTTACAATTTTTAAATCTATTCATTGCTAGTTCAACTTCACGTGCAGATCGTTATCTGTTATTCAATCAAACAAAACATGCAAAAGTTTTGAGCCTCACCTCGTTTCATAAAATCTCTCGGATTTTTCTTCACTGTCACAAATGAAAAAGGTCACATAATAAGCATCAAAGAACATAATTTCAAGAGCCAATATTTGTAAATGAACTGAAAAATTGAATTGCGAACGCACAGCCACTGCTGTAATCTCTGATTACTGCACCAGTAAATAGTCTCAGTTTGGTGGATATGTCATTATTTGATGAAACGACCTTACAACGACTTTAAAATTTACCTTTTAACAACATCACTGACATTTATTGATGTAAACTTACTCGTGGTCACCCGTGGTCACTCGTGGTCACCCGTGGTCACTCGTGAGTATTTTTAGACCATTATCCAGAAACTTTACTTGAGTAACTATCTTGAAACATGAAAATGGACTTATCTCCACAAAAATGTTGAGAGAAGTAATAGTATGTGACAAGCTTCTGGAAGTTTCAGAATATTAACAGTAATCACACGGCCAAGGCATGTATTCATCTTCACAATCAATGACGCCGCAATAAACGTTCAAACAGCCAATCTATTTCTTTAGAATACATTTTCTGTAAGCACAGATCCACGAACTCTTACTTCATGTCACCTAGAAGTGGGTAATGGTAACGAATATCCTGAAAATCATTACAGTCCAAGGACAGAACCAACCAAGGGATTCAGAGATGTTTTGAAATGTGTTTATGGAAACAATGATCACAACGGTGGAACATTGATGAACAGAAGTAATTTTGGAATCATATTTCCGCTTGTTTATTTCGATCTCACAAAACAAAAAATGGACATCAAAGATGGCACAACCAAATTGACATTCAAATATAACTTAAGCGGTATTACAACCACGGATTATTCCATTTATGCATTTAAACTATATGAGCAACATGTTGAACTGAAAAAGATTGATGGTAAAATAATACTCAGAACTTAAATTCACTTTCTTAGAAACATAAATGACATTTTAATTTCATCAATCTCATATATTTCATAAACTGAAATTTATGGAAGATAACTTTCATTTTACGGAGTTTTCCACCATTGAGTAACTGAATGACTCTTTCATTTATTTCATAATCTGTCATTGGCATGTATTTCGTACTTGGTCTTAGTTCTGTCATTGTTTTGTTTTTTTATTCTTTTCTCTCAAAAGATCTATTATTTTGTCTCCCACTTTATTACCAGTGTATTCACCTGTTTCAGTAGCTGCTTTTGATAAGGCACTTTTTGCTACAGTTTTGGCAGTATCTTTTACCGTTTTATCAAACACTGTTTTCATCACGTCAAACACCCCTTCACCATAAATGTGTTTTCTGACATATTGATCCATTTCAGGATCAAAACATCTCTTATATTTACACTGTCTCATATTATTAGTCTAGATAAAAATTAAACGGGTGCCGATTTCACGAATAAATCTATACACCAGTCAATGCCATTTAAATCAATAGGTCTTCCTATCGAATCTTCAAGATAAAACCATATTTGGCTTATTGTATACAATGATGTAGGAAATATGATAAAAATCTTGGTTGATATTGAAATGGAAATCGTCTCGTTAAATTGTCTGTTGGTACTACAGCTACTGTATTAGACGATTGTCCATCAATTAATGAATCCGTAATAGCATCACAATTTACATTTATGACATCTATACTGTTGGTTGTATTCAGTAATTTTTTTTGTGCTCGTCAGGAGCCTGTTCACAGATGGTGCCAACTCAGATTATCCAGGAGCCCACTGGATAAAGACCGAATCTCCCAGTCAGCAGCAGGTGGCAAATAGAATTTTTATTGCATGAAAATGCCTCCAGGAGCAGCTGACACCCTCAATGACCAAGGAGGCATCATTTCGACCTAATAAATGTCTATTTGCCACCCCCTGAATATTGCCGATGCATTTCAGTGGTTGAATTGGCAGAGTTCTTTTTTCAACGATGCTTTCAGGGTTGAGAGAGTAAAATTGGCGATGTACTTACTTCCCTTTGCCACCCTCTTGGAATCGTGTGAGCAGTGATTTCACAGTCACATGGTCACACATTGGGAGACCTTGTAATTTTCATAAAAATATTTAGTAACATGCGAGTTTCAGTTCCTGTAAGTTCCAGCAAAGAAACGATATATCCGTCGTCCTAGTCCGCCATGTTTGTGCTCATGCCAATAGGCCCCCTCAATAGCTGTTATTGCAGTTGAGTCTGCGGTCAAGTATTTTTTTGTTTAAAAAGGCATACAAACGAGGCGAAAGGGTCAATGTAAAGCAGAATTGACCCTTACACCTCGCTTGCATGTAAAACTGCTGATAACCACAATAACAGTTATTGTGAGACGGTAGAAGTCTCGTGGCCATTTCTAAGTGCTGTATAACACAACCCTTTCAAATATGTGAATTGCTTTGCAATTGTTCAATGCCAGTCCTCGCACTAAGACACAACACACTTTTAGACATGGTTACATGACTGATGACGTCATCACACTAAGTTTGCAGAAAATATTTATTTCATGCTAAGAGTTATTTTCTCATGTGGTAACCTCCCAGACTTGAAACTGAGAAAGTTATGTGACATGTACATTTTTCAGCTGCAAAGGATGCTGTGAAGTTTCCTGTTATTATCATAATATTGTTTTTAATATCATTATCATTATTATTAATAATAATAATATTATTGTTATTAAATAACAGTTTAGCTAGAAGGTTAGTCATGCAGCAAAACAAAACCGAAACTTTGAAATGTAATTACCCAGAAAAATGCTGTTCTTTCAGTGTGTATTTACTAAACTTTTGTTTTCATTGGAAGCGGATCTGTATGTGGCAATATTGATGCTTTTTCATCCATCCTATCTTGCAGATTAAAAGAAAGAGTGTGCGAACTCATGCCATTCAAAAAGTTGTTCACATTGGAACGTGAACAACGAGAGAAAAGGGAAATTGAAAGAGAGGTATGATATATCTAAACTTTTGCTACTGTATAGAGCATTTTAACATGTCATCATGGCAGCCATTTTGGTGTCCCAAAACCATGATGAAACGGTGGCCTTGTTAGTGTACCAAACTAATCCTGTGGGAGTTTAACTCTATTCTTATGTAGGCACTTTCTTTTGGTCCAACAAATGTGTGGCTATTGGTGTCATGAGTTAAAACGTTGTATTGACGAGTGCAGTTTGCACCAGGTGTAAGGAATCAGTAAAGGGGTACATTAAAGTGGGTTATTTTTGTGATGAATTAATTATATTTAATAACTATCAAGTGTTGATGCAGTCAATAGCGGGAGGATGTTTGCCATATAAACTGGCCTTAACCTCTCTGCTGTGATTCACTTTATCTTAAGCAAATCCAACGTCTTGCAGAAAAACTGCAAAGAGATGCAGCAATAAAAACATTGCAAAATGACGACTTAGAGTTTCAGGTCGAAAGACAAAAAAATACCTGGAAAGCATGGAAGAACAGTTATTTGCTGTAAGTTTGGGAGTTAGTTTTCTGCTTTTATGTTTTAAATGCAAAACATTATATTGCTGCTTGGCTAAAAGATTATCGACTAGCAAGTGGTGACTGTCAGATTTTGTAAAATATTAACATAGAGGCGACGGTGCTAATATCTTCTCTATCTTAAATGAGGTAATTCGTAATTTTCATAAATTGCGTTGGGGACTTCCATGTAACCCTTTCAAAGACTTTTGTGCATTTCGTGGATGGACAGCCGAATTATCGTAAATTTTGCTGTTATTGTAAATTTTGTAATTTTCGCAATTGTCGTAACTTTAAACGGGCCTTCGTTGCAACCCTTTGAATAAATTTCATAGAGTTTGTCGGTGGTCTCGCGAATTTCAGTAAATTTCGCAGTTTTCGTAAATTTTGTAAGTTTTGCAATTCTTGTCACTTCGGAGGAGTCTTCTTGCAACCCACTGACTAAATTTCGAAGCTTTTGTTGTAGTCTTGCAAATTACAGTAAATTTTGCAGTTTTTGTAACTGCGTTCAATCCTGAACGTTAGGAAGACCGTGGTGTCGTCGGCATATTGCATAATTTTTATTTCTTTTGTTCGACATTAATTCTTTTGAGTGATCTTTTTTGAGAGTTCTTATGAAAAGTTTAATGCCAATTATAAAAAGCAAGCCAGACAGAGGACAGCCTTGTCTAACACCGCGTTGTAAACAAAGGAAGAAAGATGCATGGCCATTGTTCATTACACAACTAGAGGCTTCTTTATGCAAAACATCTATCCATTTTAAACAACCAGACAAACTGTTAAAAGGTAATGGTTGCCAATATATCCAATATAAAGCTCTGGTTCTGTAAAACTTTGTCAAACTGGTTTCTTTAAATCACAGAATGGTTAATCATGATTTGGATCTCAGTATTTCTCTAACCAGATCATAAGCGAAGATAAATGGATTGTAAGCTAACACAACTGCTTGTTGTAACACGTCGGAGGTTCCTAAACACTAGGACAAGATCATTTCAGTAAAGTGTGACAGAGGACCCTGTTTTTAGCAAAGAAAGTCCACAAACCAACTCCTCTGTAAACATGAGTAGTCCCTTAAGTAACCTCTACCTAATACCAAGTCATGGGTGGTTGATCATTCCTGCTATCCATGTCTAAAATCTTGGCTAACACTCGCCACTTGATGAGTTGGAGGAGTATGGCTATATGGCATTGCAGATTAAAAGAAAGAGTGTGCAAACTCACACCATTCAAAAAGATGTACACGTTGGAACGTGAGCAACGAGAGAAACGGGAAATTGAAAGAGAGGTATGATAGACCTAAACGTTTGCTACTGTTTAGAGCGTTTTAACATGTCGTCACAGCAGCCATATTGGTGTCCGAAAACCATGACAAAACGGTGGCCTTGTTAGTGTACCAAACATATCCTGTGGGGGTTTAACTCTATTCTTATGTAGGCACTTTCTTTTGTTCCAACAAATTTGTGTGGCCGTTGGTGTTATGAGTTAAAACGTTGTATTGACTAGTGCAGTTTGCACCGGGCGTAAGGAATCAGTAAAGGGGTACATTAAAGTGGGTTATTTTTGTGATAAATTAATTATATTTAATAAGTATCAAGTGTTGATGAAGTCAATAGCGGGAGGATGTTTGCCATATAAACTGACGTTAACCTCTGTGCTGTGATTCATTTTATCTTTAGCAAATCCAACGTCATGCAGAAAAACTGGAAAGAGAGGCAGCAACAAAAACATGGCAAAAAGAGGACTTAGAGCTTGTGGTCGAACGACAAAAAAAACAGCTGGAAAGCAGGGACAACCAGTTATTCGCTGTAAGTTTGGGAGTTACGTTTCTCCTTTTATGTTTTAAATGCAAAACATTATATTGCTGCTTGGCTAAAAGATTATCGACTAGGTAAATGGTGACTGTCAGATTTTGTAAAATATTAACATAGAGGCGACGGCGCTAATATCTTCTCTATCTTACATGACGTAGCTCTGAATTCCACCATCTTTCACCTAGCATTGTTAACTACTGCGCCTTTCAGTTACAGGCGAACTCAATGGTTTTATGCCTGGTTTCGGTCGATCATCTTAGCAGACCTGTCAGGAAACAGAAATTCAAAAGGTCACATCTGTGGGCTGTAATTGGTAGAATTCGTTCTTTTTTCAAGGTTGGTTGGTTATTGTCATAATCATGATTGACGCCAGCCTAAAACTCAGTCAATAGTTAGGTTTTGATAGACCTGTGATAGAATGTTCAAGAAGGTAATATGTAAACAATCAATCCTACTATTTTTGTATAGGTGATTCAGGAGAATGAAGAACTGAAAAGATTTATACAGGACTCCAAACAATTGAAGGAAGGTAACAATGCTCTCAATTAACAGCTCAAATTTAAGCACCTGCTGTTGCAGTCTGTAGAATAGATCATGGAATACAGAGTGTGGAGTAAATAAATAAGTAAATAAAATCACCTTTATTTACCCTCAGCTGTGTGCCCTCGGCGGCGACCATTAGTGTCATTACTTTTATTGGCTGTTGTCTTTTGTCGAATTTTCACTTTTTTTGAGATTTGGAGGGAGTCTTAAATCTTAGTGTTTGAGACACTCCCTGCTGAATTTATTTTTGACGCACCATATATCATCAGGTGGGTAAACATTCGCTTTCTGTTTGCATGCATGATTTAGTCCATGCTTTTGCAAAGTATCATAAATGTCGCATTTTGGGTAATTTTTATTGGGGACTTTCATGTGACCCTTTGAATAATTTTCGTAGCTTTCGCTAATGGGCTACCAAAATCTCGTAAATATCGCAGTTTTCATAAATTTCATAAAATTCGTAGTTTTGGCAAATGTCGTTAAAGACTTTCCTCAAACCCTTTAATGAATTTTGAGGTTCCATCGATCAGCTGGCGAATTATCGTAAATTTTCCAGTTTTAAGAAATTTCGTAAAATTCGTAATTTTCATAAATTGCGTTGGGGACTTCCATGTAACCCTTTCAAAGACTTTTGTGCATTTCGTGGATGGACAGCCGAATTATCGTAAATTTTGCAGTTATTGTAAATTTTGTAATTTTCGCAATTGTCGTAACTTTAAACGGGCCTTTGTTGCAACCCTTTGAATAAATTTCATAGTTTGTCGGTGGTCTCGCGAATTTCAGTAAATTTCGCAGTTTTCGTCAATTTTGTAATTTTTGCAATTCTTGTCACTTTGCAGAAGCCTTCCTTGCAATCCTTTCAATAAATTTCGTAGATTCTGTCAATGGTCTTGCGAATTACAGTACATTTTCGTCGTTTTCGTCAATTTTGTAATTTTCGCAATTTTCGTAACTTTGGAGGGGCTTTCCTTGCAACCCAGTGAATAAATATCGTAGATTTTGTTGTTGGTCTTGCAAAATACAGTAAATTTTGCAGTTTTCGAAAATTTCGTAATTTTGACAATTTTTGTAACTTGGGTGAGGCCTTCCTTGCAACCCAATTAATGTCGTTGTTCCTAGCGAAAGTAAGTTAACCGTGGCGACTTGCGATTGAACCAGAGCTATTACTCAAATACAAACAACTCGTGATGGCGTTAATGGGGGAACACTGCCTTGCGTTTGGTTAGCCCATGCGACTTCCGGCGATAGCGTGACAAAACAACCTCACTTATCTCCCCAGCACTACGAGCTGAATGACAGACAGCACGTGCTGGATCGGACAAGAGTATCGGTTAGCAAGCGATGTTCAAAGGCGATGAAAAAACAACAAGCTTGGGGGAAGTCGCTGCGCAGACTTAACCGCACCACACAGGAGTGACCCCTTGTTTATTATACAGGAAGACATGACCAACCTCGTCTCCAAAGGGAGGGAGGGAGGGAAAATTAAACGATAGATTTACAATAAGTAATAGCTACGTTGCTTAGACGAACTCAGAATGGACTCCGAACAGTTTTCCGAGCTTTTATACGGAGACGTTCGTCTGCTTGTAAGCCAGTAGAAAAGGCTGTACTACCGAACAGCTTACCCTAACACGTGTAACATCTTAAACATGAATAGTGCTTTAATGCTTTGCACCAATGCTATGGTACGTTATAACGTTCAGAAGATAACAAAGCTACAATGTTTTAGGTTTAGCTACAATAACGCTTACAGTTTGTTGACCTTTGGAATATAACTGCTTAATAGCTCTATAGAAAGTGATGCCGCCATAAACGGCTCATTCAGAACGTACGTCACGCTCCATTAACTATATTTTACTGGCGTAACAGTAAAATCTCATTGAATAAATATTGTTGATTTGTCGATGGTCTTGCAAAATAAAGTTAAGTTCGCAGTTTTCGTAAATTTTCTAATTTTTGCAATTTTTGTCACTTCGGAGGAGTCTTCTTGCAACCCACTGACTAAATTTCGAAGCTTTTGTTGTAGTCTTGCAAATTACAGTAAATTTTGCAGTTTTTGTAACTGCGTTCAATCCTGAACGTTAGGAAGACCGTGGTGTCGTCGGCATATTGCATAATTTTTATTTCTTTTGTTCGACATTAATTCTTTTAATTGAGTGATCTCTTTTGAGAGTTCTTATGAAAAGTTTAATGCCAATTATAAAAAGCAAGCCAGACAGAGGACAGCCTTGTCTAACACCGCGTTGTAAACAAAGGAAGAAAGATGCATGGCCATTGTTCATTACACAACTAGAGGCTTCTTTATGCAAAACATCTATCCATTTTAAACAACCAGACAAACTGTTAAAAGGTAATGGTTGCCAATATATCCAATATAAAGCTCTGGTTCTGTAAAACTTTGTCAAACTGGTTTCTTTAAATCACAGAATGGTTAATCATGATTTGGATCTCAGTATTTCTCTAACCAGATCATAAGCGAAGATAAATGGATTGTAAGCTAACACAACTGCTTGTTGTAACACGTCGGAGGTTCCTAAACACTAGGACAAGATCATTTCAGTAAAGTGTGACAGAGGACCCTGTTTTTAGCAAAGAAAGTCCACAAACCAACTCCTCTGTAAACATGAGTAGTCCCTTAAGTAACCTCTACCTAATACCAAGTCATGGGTGGTTGATCATTCCTGCTATCCATGTCTAAAATCTTGGCTAACACTCGCCACTTGATGAGTTGGAGGAGTATGGCTATATGGCATTGCAGATTAAAAGAAAGAGTGTGCAAACTCACACCATTCAAAAAGATGTACACGTTGGAACGTGAGCAACGAGAGAAACGGGAAATTGAAAGAGAGGTATGATAGACCTAAACGTTTGCTACTGTTAAATAATAAATATCGTAGATTTTGTTGTTGGTCTTGAGTAGTCAATAGTGCTCGTTTGGGCCGTAGCCAATCAGGAGCCAGGGATCATACCACGTGAGCAGTTTTTCCCCATACATTCTCTTAAATTGTAAAATCCAAGATGGCCCCTTGGTGGAGCAAACATGGCGCCCGTGACGTCAGAGCTCGCGCATGCCGAAATAAGGCGACAGACAGGAAGTGAGTTTCAGAATTGATTTTTATTGATTACAGGAAGTAAAAATTACATGGATGTGTATCCGTACGGAAATGACATGAAAGTGTTTGTGTCTACGACGCGTTTGTCGAAGACGAGTCTGTATCGTTTAGTCCGTGTGATGACTCTGAGATGTTTGGTGGCTGGGTTTCTCCAAAAGAAGTTGGGGTTGACGACGTTGATGTTGCGTCGTTCCTCGAGAGGTTGTGTGAGTTCGTCGAGTAGATTTTGTCGCATGACGTCATAATTGAGTTGCCTGGATCCTCGTACATTGAGTGAGAAGCCTCTGACTTTGCAGCAGACTTTGCCTTGGTGGGTTCTGTATCCGTAATTTTTGGGTCCAGCGGCAGTGAAATCGGTGATGAAATCGCCATCGTCGAGTTCGTTGGTCATCTCGCCCAGGTAATCGCCTAGGGTGACGTCGGTTTGACCTGGTTTGTGCGAGTAGATGACGGAGTCAGTGTCAAAGTAGAGAACTTGTTGCTTTAATTGGTCCAGGTAGCTGTATAATTTGAGACGCGCCCAGCAGGTGGTGAAAGCGGCGACGAAGATGTTGATTCGTCCGTTGTCGGGTTGATTGTCTTTGAGTTCGGCGTGGACGACCTCTAGGGCTTCGTCGTTGGCGATTCTGACTTGTCGTATGTCGTTGAAGGGGTTGGAAATGAGGGTAAAGAGTTGCGCGGCGTTGTAGACGACTTGGGTGGTGGGTCTGTGTAGGTTTTCGCCGAACTTGCCCCAGAAGGAGTTGAGCATGAGTTTGGCGGTGGCTTTGCGTCGTGGATTTTTCTGGATCATGGTTTGATCAAGAGCAATGCCTTCTTTCTGTTGGTATTGTTGCACGTACCGTGCCTTGTCTTCGGGGGTGTTACACCAGTTAGGGTAGCCAGTGGATTCCTGTTTGATTTTTAGCCAGGTGTTCACGTAATCGGCGAAGAGTCCTTTAGGCCGTTGTTCCGGCGGGAAATGGTGTAGTTCGTGTATCTTGTTGAGCGTGTATCCAATGGCAACGGCTTTCTGGATTTCGGGTGTGCACCAGGTCCCTCGTAGCGTGCGTTGCTCGGTCGAGTGAGGGCAGCGATGCGATTTCTCTAGGAAGGGTTTGGTCATTTCGTGTTCCACGCATGATTGGCAGAGTGGGAAGGTGAGTTTACCTCCGTGCCTGAAAGGTAGAACGGAGTGGTATAGTTCGTGAGGCGGCAGTATGTCCACTTTGGCCATACCGAAGTAGTGGTGGATGTCTTGATCGTCGGGGTTGACGATGACTTGCGGGTGTCCTATGGGGTACTCGCCTTCCTTGTTGGCCCATGGGTAGAGCGACGTCATGTCGACGTACTTGGTTTTTTCTCCTTGGGCCACGTTGGTCACGTGATGCAGTTTGACGGCGTTCGTGCGCCCTCCGAAGAAGGCTTCTCGTGGCTCAAGCGGTTCCATGATTTCGAACGTGTCTAGGAACCGACGGAGATCAGGGTCGGTTTTGACCTCCAGGTCCCACTCGCATTCCCACTTGACGTGGAGCTGGTAGCCTTGGCGACTGAGAAGGTCGTGTTTCTGGAGCGTGGACATCTGTGCCATAGACATCCGTGGAATTCGTAGACGGTTCGAGTGTCTGGGTCGTATCCGTCCACGAGGTGATTGGCTAGACGGACTTCACCTCCGTTTCGCACGGTGCGTATACGATCGCCTTGGTCGGTGTGTTGTAACAGGTGTTCTTGCCAGGCTAGCCATTTCAGGGCTTTGACGGACTGATTGGATCGGGCGCCGTGCCATCCTCGAGGTGGCCTGGAGGCGATGGTGTTGGGCGGTACGAGTTTCTTGCGCCAGAATCGGTTGCAGGCGGAGGCGATGGTGACGCATTTCTCCATGGGGTCGAAGTCGGCTTTTTATTTGAATTCTTGTTGAAACTTTTGACAGCCTGCTTTGAGGAGTTTGACATCCGATTCGCAGTAGGCTTCCATTTCTTGCCGTATGACGAAATGGTAGTTGTCGTTGACTTTCTCTTGGTAACACTGTTCGAATTCGGCTTTCTTTTTGGCGGACATGCCGTCGGGATCGTACATGTCTCGCGGCGGCATGGGTCCTTCGTACTCTTGGTTTTCTAGGGTGTTGAATTTGTGCGGGAAGAATCCCTTGCAGAGTTTGTGGATTCTGAAGGTGGCGGGAAAGTCGGCCAGTGGGAACGGGAGAAAGCATAGGGAATCTTTGAAAGTCAGTCTGTCGGATCTCAGGGACAGTATCTTGGTGCCTACGGTGATTTGGTCTGTGACTTCTCGATGCGTGGCGTAACAGTGTTGTAAGATGAACATCCCGTCGTAGCCTTTGAGATTGTGAAAGAGGACGATGACGTCCCGATCGTCTCCGTCCACGTAGACGGCGAGGGATTCGAGGTGGTCGAACATGTCAGCGGTGCAGGTGGGACCGTAGAAGGAGCAGAATTGATCCTCTTCATCGTCTTCTAGGCAGAGAAGAATGGGTGTCTGATTCCCTTCGGCATCGGTGATGGCTTCGTAGTCGCAGTACACTTGAAGGGGCAGATCTCTGTCCACCAAGACTCGCGTGTCTGGATCAGCGGGTTCAGGTTCTTCGAAGGGTCGACCTTTGACTTCGTCGCATGGCACGCGTTTCTTTTTGGGCTCGTCTTCGTCTTCGGGGATGCGTTGGATGTAACATCGGTGCGTTGGCAGACAGACTTTTTTTTCGCAGATGTGGCATTTGCCCCATCCGCACGTGTGATCGGGGACACGATGGTCACCTCCTCGTCCAGTCCTGTGTTTTGGTTCGTAGACGTGGCAACAGTCTGGGCACTTTTTGTAAGTGTCGCAGATGGATGGGATGTTCAAGCTCCGCCGTTGCAGGTGGTAGTTGTAGCATTGGGCTCCGAAGAATTTTCTGTGGCACAATCGGCAGATCGAGGTGGGTGCTGGAAACTTGCCTCGTGCTAGGAGTCGTTTGGCTTCGATGAAATCGGGGCAGTCCTTTTGTTTGCAGGCAGGACACCATTTACCGTCGCAGGGATGACGTTGAAAGTCGTCGTGATCGTATCCTCGATTGCATTCGTCGGAGAAGTAGGATTTGCTTAGGAACCCACTGAACGAGTTGCATCCGTCGTAGTGACTGTCTTCTTTGATGAGGCGAATGATCTTGTCCGAGGGTTCGGGTCCCGCGTAGATGAGCATGTGAGGTGGGTCGATGGAAAGGACTTTGAGTTGGTACCCAGGTAACGCGGCCTGAAATTGTTGCAACTCAGGAATGCCGCAAGGTCCTTCGGGGACGTGGGCTAGACGGTGGAGTTCTTTGGCCAATCGCTCTTGGACGGGTCGTCCCTGTTTGAGATTGTGGTAATCTTGGTCTCGGGAATTTCCGTTCGCATCTACCAGGGCTTTCATGGTGACGATAGCGCGAGCGCAGCATAGATTGTCTTTGTTTTGGATGGTCACGCGCGACCGTTTGACGATTCCCCGTACGGCGGCACAGCTCGGTTTGTATCGTTTTCTGTGCCCACGCCCACGACCTGGGGTGCGTATGAAGGTGGTTTCCATGGTAAACGTGTCGTCGGGGGTGAATTCTTCGTTGGAGTTGAGTTTGGCCGCGAGAGACTGGAGATAAGTGTCTAGTCTTTCACTCCCTTCTTCGAATTCGCGCACGGTGAAGGTGGTGGATTGAAAGGCGTGCGTGAAGGCACTGGAGTGCATGGTGAAATGGACCGTGGAGTTGGGTGTCAGGGTAGGATCCTGGGCGATTTGTTGCTCGATGGATCGTTGAAGGGCGTGAGTCAATTCTTGGCCTAGATTGTCCCTGGGAGTCACATCTCTGTGTTGTCTGAGCGTGGCTTCGAATCGTTGTTTGTTGAGGACATTTCTCCAGTTACGTCGAGCGCCTATGGGTCTTAATTGGAATTCTAGGAGTGGTCTCGTATTACCACCTCCAGTTTGGATCATCACTCGGTCGAGAGCCGGATCAAAGATCCAGTCGTCGTCATCGTCATTGAAGAGGAAGGCTTTGTCGTGGGTCCGTCTGTTCTGAGAAGACAATGATACAAACATCTAATTTTAACAATGAACACGTTTTTATTGGTTGTTTTTTACTGCCAGGGTGCCAAGCAAAGTATCTGACAATAACAATTTTTTGTCAGGTATATTGATTAACGCGTGATTAAAACTAAATCCTAAATAGATTCTCTTTTTCTCGTCACGCTTGTTGACATAATGACCATATACAGCAGTGTGATAAGGGCCTCTTTCATGAACCGTTTTACATTTACTCGTTCGTATTTCTATGTGACCGTACCGCCATTGTTTTTTCAGTATATCGTAATATATAATTTGTTCGTGAAGTTTGTTCAATAGTTCATTGTTCCTGCAGTCGAATATGTGTTGCCAGGTTGCCAGGCAAAGTATGTGACACTTTAGTTCTTCTGGTAGCCTATCCCATCGACTCTGTAAGAGAGTGGGAACGATTTCTTAACCACCTATTATGAGCGTACTTAGTGGAGTAATCAGGGTAGAGGAAAGTCTTTTCTATGGGGGCGCATCTCTTAGCCTCTTTTATAGACTCAGCTAAATACGTACTTTTAGGTTTGTCGTCAATGTCGATGTAACATCCGTATATTCTTATATGTGTGAATCTGTCTTCTTTCTTCTTTTTTATACAACATGGTGAATTACATCGACATTGAACAATCTTAATGTGTCCTAGGCCCCATTGTTCTTTCAGTTTGCCGTAGGCTACTATTTCCTTGAGAAGACGTCGTACCTTTTTGTTTCTTCTACGCTCGAGTAGGATTTGATTCCTGGCCAGGCGCATTATGTAGTCCTGTAGTTCATGAGGTAGTCTATCCCAGTAACTGCTATTCTGTGGGGGGTGAGGATAACATTCTCTTAACGTCCGGTATTCTGAGATAGGCATGATTTAACCCGTACCCTAAATATATTGCTCGCTTAAAGTTTTGTTCGTCCGTGAAGAATCCATACACGACCATGTGCTTATTTTCCATTCCTGGAACTCTTCCTTTGGGACAATAATCTAGCAGACATGTCTCTAGAACTACTTTGATTGCACCTAGCCCCCATTCTGCTTGGACCTTAGCGAAGGCTCGTATCTTGTTACAAAGCTCTCTCCTCGTTTCACGTTCACGCATCTCGGCGAGAGACTGGGCCTCTCTGAGGTGAAGGATGTAGGCCTGCATTTCAGTGGGGAGACAATCCCAGTAACTCTATGAACGAAGGCGTGACAAAAAAGATGTCGTCAGTCCAAGGTGGATACGAACTCAGTTAGGAAACACAACGTGTGACAGATCTGACAGTACAACTTCTCTTTGATCACCCCCTTGTTCATCTGATCATCGAGTGCCTGAGTGTAGCAATCGTAATGCACGTGGTAACGACAGCACTTGGTACGAGCGCAGGTTTCGGTCTTAAGGATGACCTTGTCGCATAGGGTGCACGTTATACTCACTGCTTCATGTTGATCCATCTGTTGGTTCATCTCCTCGTCGGTCAGCTCCTGTGCCATGATTTTCAGCGCTCGATACAAGTCAAAAACTCAGAGTGCCGTGAACGGTTCGAGCCGATCTTTTTATACTTACGGTAAAACTGGATCCCAGGTTGCACTCGACCTGGGTCCAGTCTCCGACCGTGAGTGGGCGTGGTAGGGGGATACCCCCTATCCCCTGGGTCTATGGTAACACGTGATGTCGGCTTTTTTCGTTTGATTGGTGCATGATTGACATAAATCGAGGTGCGCGAATTTGGCGTTTTTTCAGTTTTTTCTTTTTCGGGCATGTCGACTGAACCTGGGCGCAGCGGCCGCCGACCTCGAAGTCGGTCCCCCGAAGAATCACCAAGACAAGTACGTCATCGTCGTCGTGCACGATCACACGATGATGAACCACCGAGACGTAGTCGTCGCCTTCGGGATCAGATACCCGAAGAAACACCGATTCAACAACTGTGTTTCATTTGTCAGAGAGATATTCACGTTGATTCTCTGGCATCGTGCCGGCGTACTCCTTGCTGCGGTGTGTTCATGCATCGGCGTTGCTACCAGGAGATGGAGAGATGGGTTCTGACCTGCGGCAACTGCCGACGCGTGATCGACGATATTCAGTCTGAGGTCGTGTTGGAAACCGACGAGGAACTCGAGGAAGATGATAATGATGAGACCCCGTTACAGTCAGGTGCGGATGATGGTTTAGTTAGATTGGATCGAGAGTTGGAGCTATATCGTAGTGAGGATAGACCTAATCACTGCCATCACGAGGGATCGTACCATTGGGATGAATTGCCGTGTGACTTGGACCCTCAAGTTTGGCGACGTTATTATACCTTTCTCAGAAATTTCGTGACTCTGTATCGGGATCGAGACCTGTACATTCATGGTAGTGTGCGTCTCCCCGTAGAACCGACCCGAGAGGTCCGAGCTATTTTGTACCGTCTGTTCATTTACAACACCCCTTATTATACATATAACTTGATCCGAATTCAAAGGTTCAGACTGTTCTTTAGACGCATGGAGGGACAAAGGGATATTGCGATTCAACAGCTCTGTCTACTACCTTTTCCTGGAGGTCCCTCGCTTTACCATGAGGACGGACTATGGACCTGACGCTGTTTTTTTAGTTTTTCATTTCGCAGTGGACATTCAACGCAGATTGATTCACGATGCCCTTGGAAATCTCAGAGACATTGGAAGACCCTTCGAGACGCACAATTCCGTGACGCGTTCGTGGAATCATTTGCCTTATCCCCTTCCTGTCACAGTGTGGTTCCAGTACTATCGCGAGATGGAGGACTTTGTGCGATCCACGGAGGGACGAACTCCAATGTACATTCACGGCACCGTGTTCTTTCCCCTCAGTGTCATTTCGTACGATCATATACGCATGGAGGTGTATCGCATGTTTTATTTTAACACCCCTTTCAGAGTGTTCACTTTCACCTCCACTATTAAGTTTAGGTTGTTATTCATATCTTCGTCGACGTTCGGGGACCAAATAAGGATCGAACGACTGTTTGTGACATCGAATGCCTCGGATACTCTGTACCACAATGGCATGGTGTGTGAGACTTGAAGAAAAAACAAAGAGACTCTTTGAAAAACAACAAAGAGTGTAACTTTCTTTAATGATTACAACAACAATAAAGTTTACAATTTCCAACATTTCTTGGTTTGCATGATTTTCTTAACAATGCGTTCTGTCATGGTTTTACGTCCGGGTAATTTGTCGACGGCCTGGATCATCTTGGTGTCGGCTTTCCATTTGTCCTGTAAGTTCTTGGCCCTGGAATAGTCAATGTCGTGTTGTTTGGCCAGTCGGTCCAGACGGTTGATCCCCGGGTCTCCTCGCGCTAGACGTTTCTTCAGTTTGGTACCAGGTCCCATGTACTGATAACCGGGCCAATGAAACTCGATCCCAGTCTTGCCCAACCATTTTTGGATGTCGATCCCATACCCTCGTTGACGACGCCGCCGGGTACTTCTCCTCAGGGGTGGTGCTTTTTTCCTCTTCTTAATCCGAGTCATAGGCCAGTCCTTTTCTCCAGGGCTCGAAATCTTCCCACCCTGCTTGTAACTTTTCTCCCGCTGTCGGTTTGGCCTTCTTGTACGTCTTTGCCTTGCCTTTGGGACTGTAACCACCATCGTCGTAGTCAATACCGAGTGATTTCAGTACACCTCTGGCTCTTTCGGATATGGGTGCTTTTTTAACTTTCTTGGATGATATGGGAGTTTTACCTAACGTGACTGGTTTGGGTGGAATGGTAGGTTTGGTAGTTTTCCACTCCTTTTTAAAACCTGACGTGGATGGTTTGGGAGTTTTCAGCTCCTTTTTCAGTCCTGTCGTGGAAAGTGGTTGTGGTGGGATGATCACTGGGGCTGGTGGTTGGTTGACTCCCTTGAGGATCTGTTTCAACAGATTTTCTACGGGTGCATCGGCCATGCCTTCGGGTTCCGTCGTTCCCTGGTACGACATGGGACTGCTTTTACCCGTCCGTATGCGTTTCACCAGTTTACCTTCCTCGGTGGCGATGGGTTTGGTCATCTTGACGGCCATGCTGTCGGGGATATGTTTGTCGTTCAAGATGAGATGTTCTTCTGCAGCCAGACGTCCCGCTTTGTTCAACAAGGCGCTCTGGGTAATCTTACCCTAGTAATAATCTTGCAATCGGTTGAATTCTTGAACGGGTACCATCATGACTTCGTTCACACCTGACTCAGGGTCGTGTCAGGAAACTCGGACAATTTTCTCAAGGTCGTCTCGTAACAGTCTTGCCAGTACCGTATGGATTCGTCTTTCTTTTCCAACTCGAGTTTAAGACTTTGAACGGTTTGCTTGCCTTTACCGCACCCCCTGCACAACTCGATGCACCCACCAGGCGGTGTGGTATCTCGTTTCGTTTGACAGGTTTGACAGAAGTCACAGAACTTTAAAGCCATGTACTCTTGATACAGGTCGTTGTACCTCTTGTTCAAGTAATCGTACGAGTCTTTCCATCGGGCTTCGCGACGATTGGCGTCTTGCAACAACTGCACGAGTTTAGGAATGGTATTGGACTCTTCTTGGTTTCTTTCTTCTCTCGGTGGGAAATTGGGTATGACGTCGATCCCCTCCAGCGGGTAACCGTCTTCGCTACGTCCTTTCACCGTACACAACATGCTTTGAAACAACCGTGTAATCCGCTCCAGAACCCCGCTCCGTTTTGGCTCAGGAGATGTTCTTTTCGACGCTTGAGGGAGTTTCTACGTTTACCCACTTCACGCAAAACCTTTTTATGTCTTTTCAGTTTCCCATAAGTCGTTGCGTTGATGGGGATCCTCTTTTTCAGCAAATTGAGAACCATCTCGCTGATGGCGTTGATCTGATCTTTGTCGGCGAATTGCAACAGCCGTTGACGTTTTCTCTGATTGGCTTCTTTCAGGACGTGCGTCAAGAACTGCCGTTGTCGTCGTAACCGCTTCATCGTGGACTTATGCGTACGAGTGGATTGGTGTCACATCTAACTTTTACCTAGCATTTTGAAAATCTGAGGTAAATTGAGCTTCGGAGAAATTTTGTTCGAGGCTCGTTCGACTCTCTTGGATTTTGATAGACCTCTCAGACCTTTGCTGAGACCTTTATGATACACGTATCCAACCATTCCACCTCTCTGTATCCTTCTTCGTCTCCTCTTCCTCCGTGCTCGCATGGTGACGAGTGAGGTGGATGACGCCAATCTTCGTCCTTTTATTTCACATGATGGAGCATCGGAACGATTCGCCACCGCTAACCCACTTTTCGCCTCGTCTCATCCGTTCCAACATCCTTTTGGTATGCGCCCGTTCTTGTTTGGCTCTCAGGCTTCCGATGCCTTTGGTGATACTCCAAGCCGCCTTGGGTAAACCCCCCACCACACTGACAGCCCCTTCTCCCCTTTGGTACCGTCTTCTTTTAGTGGTTGTGGTTCTATGTCTTCTCGAAGACGCTTTCTTTCTCCTTGACCTCTTGGGCATGTTGGTTATGAATGAAGACTCTTCCCGTGATGTCATTTTTTATAGCGGCACGTGATGAAATCGTATTTCGTAGTCTCGAACGTATCGGTCGTACGTGGGAGGTGTGAAATCCGTCACCACATCGTCCAACGTTTGCATCTTGGTCAAAAACCCATCCAATTCCTCCACTCCACTGAGAGCGTAGTTCCTGAGTTCTGTCAGCGTCTTTTCGTACGTCGTGTAAGTGAATTGGGCCATGTCCATCTTGAACGAATACTTCTTGAAATCGTTCCATCCTTTCAGTAAGGTGGCGAAAGCCGTCAATCCTACCACCGTGTACCCGTCTTTCCACACGGATCCCAAGACGATACTCATGGCCACAGTCAGTAAGGCCAGTCCGTTGAGAATGGCGTTACACAATTTGTAGTAACCGAACATCTGCCTTCGACACCACCAATACTTGTGGTAGAAAGCATAGAAACCGTCCAAACGTTTCAGGGAATCCAAATCCACCACGGTGTTGAAAGGTTCATCCAATAAACATACAGAAGTACTCATGACTCTTTTCTAACTAGTGCCAAACGTAGTCTGACTTTCTATCGGGACGTTCGATCCTTTTAGCTTGTTGCTCGTACTCCCAGATCTCGTCCTTGAAGGCGGTTTCCACGGACTGGTTCAGGATGTCCCGGACTTGTCTGTAACTATCCCACTCGTCCGCGATACGTTTCATGTCTACGTGATCCATGCTGGTCGTGTCCCAGTAGGAGCGAGAGCATCGGCATAGATGCAGGAAGTAGGGGAACCACTCGACTTCACTCCTCAACATCTTGATTCGAATGGTTTTTTATCGGGGAGGTGGTCGTCTTTTCTTTCGTCTCACAAGTCTTCGGACCCCGTGACCCACGCCAACCCCTGCCGCGCCAATGGCAGAGGAGGTTCCAGCTCGGATTCCTGTTTTCACGGCGTGTCCATCCAACGCTCTGGCCAATCCCAAGGCAGCCCCTTTGCCTATGGGTAACATCGCAGACAAGGCATTCGCAAGAGCACCGCCCCATTGCTTTCTCCTTTTCTGTCGGCGACGGCATCTTCTCATTGTTGTTCTCAGTTACGTACACTGGTCGAATTGCGCGTGACGGTAGGGCGTTCTCCGTTTTTATAGGTGGTCGTGATCGTGTTCGTGGTTGTGATGCCCACAATGCGACGACCTGCGGCCGTCTGTTGTTGTTGGCGCAAAATCTCTTCCAATTGTTGCTGCATCTGGGCCTGGTCGAGAACATGGTCTCCTCGCCTCCTTCTTCCTCCTCGACCCGATCTAATCGACGAAGGCGGTGTGGAGTCACTACCACTTCCACCTCTGCCTCCGCCTCCGCCTCTACCTCTGCGTCTTCCACCACCGCTACCACTAGCGCTACTTCTTCTGCGGCTCCCTGCATCACTGGGGGACGTCGGCGTATTTTGACGTGGGACACGTCTCGGTCGTTTCCCTCCTCGAACGGCTCGTGCCAAAGGTGTGGCGTCTGTCACTCGGGGTTCACCGACACCCGCTGTAACGTTGGAGCGCGATGACCCAGATCCGGCGCTGCCGACACCCGCCATGACGTTGGTCTGTGGCGCACCCGCGCCAGTGGTGCCTACCCCGACGGGCGAGACCCTTGGCAGGGGCGGTGTCGCCAGTGACGACCACGGTGAAGGAGTGTTCAGGCTCACACCCACACCCGCCACAGGCGGAATCGGAGTACTCGTTCGAACCGGTGACCCCCAAGGCGAATAATCGTTCAGAGCCGAGAGGTTGAAATCGTCACTACCATAAGAACTCATCTCTCCTGTTTTCTTGCTATCTTCTCAGCGATCACTCTTTCGTTATGAATCAAATTCTCAAAATCCTCGTCGTTATATGCTTTCACGAGTGACCTCACTTGATGATAACTCGAACAGAGACAGATTTGTTTCACCGTCTCGTAATCCACTTAAAGGAATACATGCGCCTTAGCATGGCTATGCAACGTAGAATAAACGTAGGGAACCACTCGGCTTCGCTCCTCAACATGACGGTGTCGCAAACTAATGGCATCGTACGAATCCTTCGTCTTTTAGCACATTGCTACGGACACGTTGATCGTCCTGACTGGCTGGATGAAGATCCAATAGCATGTAACCGTAAGGTCGATCGGTGACCTTTCGAAACGTGTCCAACACCTCCTGCCATTGTGTGGGAAACGATTGCAGTAGTAGATTTCGTATCTCCAACTGATCCCGAGGGTTCTTGAAGGCCGCGATGTAATGAGCGTTTCGGGAAATGGTCTTGGCGAATTTTCCGTTAGGGAATAGATCCTGACACAAGTAAATCACCGTAATGTTCCGATGATGTGAATGTTTGGTGAAGAGATCCAACACGTGCTTGTCGTTACCACCCTCGTCCATGAGATCGTCCAATACCAACACACCCCCTCCAGGAAACCATCGGGGTAACTCTTCGCTTTCGGGGATGCCTTTGTAAAACTTGACCCCAGCCTTCTTGAGCTTTTGGAAACCGTCTTGCCACGATCTGTAGCAGTAATGAATACTCTTAGGTTTTTGTTGGAACAAGTCGCCGTTCTCCAAGAGCAGTTTGGTGGTGAACACCGTCTTGCCGCACCCCGACGGACCCGCTATCAACAAACTCGACGGAGTGTGAAATTGAAACGCTTTGCGTCGTTCCATGATCTTGAAATGATCAAGGGTCTCGAGACGCTCCGTTTTTTATCCAAACAACTTGGCCAATGGTGTCTTGACACCAGGGATGCGTTTCATCAGACTCAAGAGGGTGACCCTACGATTGAAACAGATGGGTTTTTTCTTGGCGGGCGCTCTCTGGCGTTTCGCGAATTTTCCCACTTGGTATTTCCTGGCGTACCACACTTTTCCCCTCTTGATCTTGGTCATGGCTCTCTTGGCCGTGGCTCTCTTGGGACGTGCTCTCTTGGCAAGCGTCGATCTCCTTTTTCCAGGTTTCTTCGCGAATTTACTCAAATCTCCGAACTTGTCTTCGTACCAATGCCTCTTTCTGATTCTTCTTTTCCTATCTTCTTTCTCGGAAAGCCCCGGCATGGTGGGCGCTCTCTTGCGTTTCCTGCGAGTGGTCACAGTAGCTGGTAATTCACCGGTGTCAAGGACAGCCATTGGAGCCGGTTGAAGAGCGATTCTTCTTATTGCTGGTGGTTGGTTTTTCTTGAAATGAGCTGCACTGGGTTGAGGCGTTTTTTTACCAGATGTTCCGTAGCGTTTTTCTAACCTGGCTATGACGTCGTCCAAATGTCTATGCCCTCGAAACTGAAGATCCATGAAGTGTCTTGTTTTGTAGGGAACTCCATAATGAACAATTTTGGTTTAAACCGCACCTTTTTATGCGTTCGCAAAGTGATGGTGTAAGAACTTATTGCCAGTGCGGGTAACACTTGTTATCTCTGCAAGCGTCCATTTGAAGTCTGGCTCTCGTACACAAGTGGAACAGGACGTATCGAAGCCAATGATCTTTTTCCTGGTCCAGTATGAATCGGACTCGACGATAACTGTCGCAATCCAAAATGCGATCCAGGACCTGCGTACGAGGATCATCCGAGGACAAGAGCAGATACTCTTCTTGACACAGTTCTAGGAATCGGGGGAACCATGTAACCTCACCACGCAACATCCTTTTCTCTCAAAAATGAACACTTTTTTATTTGAACAGCTTACTTTATAACAAATGACGCACTCCTCTGGAGGAACTGCACGTGTCCTGGTGACACGGGGTTTTACAAATCTTGCACCAGGCCAACTCGTCCACGATCAAACGTTCTAACATGTGTCCTACTTTACGATCGTTCTCCACAAACTTGTTTTTCTTAAAACGATTCAAGAAATCGTTCATGTCACGACCTTCGGCTCGGTCGATAAGGAACATCAGGGCGTATCCGCCGCAACTCTGACTGAACAGTGACTGTAGACTCCTGCTGTTGTGAATCTGGTACTTGAAATGACGGTCCAACCATTCTTGGATCGGTTCGGCGGTTCCGTACGCGTCCAACGCTAGACCGTAACTGTCCAGTATCTCGCACTTGTTCTTGTCGGCCCACAAAGCGATCCAATGCACCTCCGGTTTATCGTGAGGGTCCGTGTTCACGATGTAAGCGGTCGGTCCTTCTTGGGGGAGTGTCCTGGGAAGTCGATCGCAAGGTACCGTGCCGTAAAATACACAGCGAAGTGACGGATTCGTCCGTGCCAAATGATCCAATTGTATATTATTCAAGGCTACTTTCTCCATTTTTTCTTCTCATTGGTACACGTCGATGACGACTCGGTTCTCGTTGATCTCCAGCAAGTTTTCGAATTCGCCGTACAACAAGATAGTCAGGTTTTCTCCAGGGTTACCTCCAAAATTGATCACCAGATGCAGTTCACCTTCTTGCTTGGGGTTCAACACTGGACTGTCCAAACATCCATTGGCCGTGGTGTCAAATATGAACATGTTGCATCTCTTGCCGTTCCCCCAATCCACTTTTCTGACCATGTTTCCTTTTCCCCTGCACAAAGCTCCTGAGGCTTGGAGGAATCTGTAGTAGCCTCTCTGATCTTTACTGTCCCCATCGTATATGAGTTCCAAGGTCTCGTAGGGGTACTCTTCACCTCTCACCAATTGTTTGATGGAAGCGAGATTGAATTTTCCAAAATTGAACGGACTCTCTGTGATGGTTCCGTTGAAGGCAGCTTGTTTCAACAACAACACCACCAGCCGATTAGGCAGCTTATTGTGGAAAGGATTGCTGCACTCAAAGTGACGATTGTCGTTGGGATGCGAGTAAGTGCGAATTTCCCCTCTCACCGTAGGGTAAGTGGCCACTCTTCCACCTTTCAGGCTGGTCATGATCTCTCGGTACACCGAGGGAGTCACTCTCACTTGAGACAGGAACAATCTCACTTTCACGTCAGCTTCAGTCAGTCTGAGAGTATCGACACCGGCCCATCGGATGGTCCACATGGCTGGGGTATTGAAGTACATGTCAATCTGGATCTGCGCGCCAGGTAACAGTAACTTGCTGAGATGAAACACTTCCAGGAAAGGTTTAAACCTCAAGGTCATGGCTTTTCCATCTAGAAACTGGAGTCGACCCTGTACTAGGTTCTTGAGATCTGGGGGTAAAGCTTTGTAATCGTCGTGAGTCGTATCCAGCTTATTGGCAGTCAATTCATCGGCATCTCCGTCGTCGGGTACACCGAGACAGTTGTACCAGCCACTGGGTGTCAGGATCGATTCACCATCGTCTCGGTCATGGTTTAACAGTGTCTCGATGTAGGCTTTGAGGTGGTAAGTATCCGTCTGGGGGCTGATGAGAGTGCCATTCAATCTCACATTGATCTGTTTGAAGAGGGTGTGGGCCAGATTGTTGGCGAATCCCATGATATCCGCGGTCAGCAGATTCGTGTTGCCAGTTTTCTTGACCGTCAATTCCACCTCGAAGAAACTCTCGTTCAAGTCGATGAAGTCTTCTTGAGGATCGACTTGGAAGGTCACTGGATTGATCCCCGTATTGAACGGGTTGATTCTCACCGAACGTCGAGACGACATGCTGACATCTGTGGGAGGGGTACTGTACATGTTCAGGCGAGGGTTACAAACCCCCGCCAACCGGGCATGAGCCACGAGGTCCGTCATCGTCTACGTCGTCTTCGTCTCCTTCTCAGGGCTGACTGCACCCAACGATAGTTTGGGCGTTTTGATCGTGATTGGAAGATCGATCCACCTTTATACGTTCGTCGTATTCGGATAAGTCTCACGTGCCTCGAGTAAATGGGATTCATACTCCAAATAGGTCTTTTCTCACTTTTTTCGTCAACGCCCGTTTTATCTCTTGCGTCGCTTTATGTTTCACGGCTCGGCTCGCTCCTCTCTTGACCCCAGCAAGTCCACCTCTCCAATTGGGCTTTCCTCCCTTGCCACCCGAATTTAAACCTTTCAGACCTTCCGTGGCCGCCTCGGTGATAAAGTCTCGGAGAACGCCGGGACCTCGTTTCTTGACACCTCTCCAAGCCATGCCGAATCCATCTCCAGATTGCTTCATTTTGTCGGGATGAAATCGTACCAGCGTTCCACTGATCATTCTTTCTTAAAGTGTAACGTCACAATCGTATTTCCGTCTCCAAAACTCACCAGTTCTCCAGTTGTCTCAGCCACTTGCACCTCTATTATGTCAATGACGTCTTTGCGCACGGGAATATATTGAATGTGGTAAGGCTCGAAATACTGGACACCCGCACCTCTTCGAATCAAGTTGACCTCTCTCAGTAAATCCGTGACTTGATTTCCCACCACGCTACTTCCACCCACGTCGGAGTAGACAAACAAGGAACGCGAACTGTTTCCCACCACCACCTCGAAAGCCTTGTTCAGGTTCAGAAAACGCCAATTGCAATAGATGCTGAGTCTTAAAAAATCTCCATTTCCTCCTTTATCTGTGGCGACAGTCCAAAAGACAGGTGTTCTGTCAGCGTCATGTACATCCCCGACGACGCTAATGTCCGGAATGACATCGTCAAAAAATTCGATCTGCAAGTTAGGTCCCAGTTCGTAACCACTGCCGTTCATTTTGAGCCATCCCATTTTACAAGCCAGTTCAACATTGACGTGTAATGCAGGGTAATGCACGATCGGACGTAAGATGTTTTTGTTGTCCGTGACCAGGTCTTCACCTTCCCACCTTAACAAGACGTAGGTTCTTTTACCATCATCTGTGACATATTTGGCTCCAAATTTGGGTCCAGAGTTTTTGAAGACGCGTTGTCGATCGAAATAGGCGATCATGGATTTCATGAGTCCAACACCGTCCACATTGTGGAACACCTCTTTGAGGTCATCCGTGTCGAAGTAAGCTTCTCCATACATGTAGTAGCTACTCGAATCTATGCGTCTCCATGCGGAAAAGGACAAGATGACTTTATCCTCAGAAGCGGTGAAGGTAGGCAGCGTCACGTGAGCATCTGGCATGGCGATGCTACTCATTCCCACTTTCCATCCTCCGCTTCCATTCAGGCGTATGGGGCGGGGTAACCTGATCTTGAAATGGTTTGCCTTGTTCTCTGGGAACTCGCTCTTACTGCTGTGACTGGGTAAGCTGACGTAAAAATCACTCATCCTTTTTTGAAATGCAACGTGATCGTGGTCACACCCGACGCAAAGTCCACCAGTTGTCCGTCGTTCTCAGACACCTGCGTCTCGACAATGTCCAAAAAGGTCGTGCGCATCGGTAGATATAGGATGTGTCTCGGTTGAAGGTCGACCACGTCCGGATCGTAACGAACCTGTTTCAACATGTCCGTGACTTGATTCCCCGTCACCATACTCTGTAGAATTACCACCTGAAGTGGACGACAAAGGAGAATTCACCGAGGTACAAGTGTTGCAGGAATTCGACCCCGATCAGTTCCTGAACCAACTGAAAACACAAGATCACACCTGCCCACGTTGCATGGTACCCATGGAATTCGGGAGTGTGAAAACACCCGAAGGTGACACCTGGTGGGAGTATTACCGATGCCCCTCTTCCAGATTCTACACCAAGTGTTATGTGACCTGTGGCGCGAACGAGGTGAGCGCCTACCTGAAACGTGTCGAAGAACAGACCCACCCCTGCTACAGGAACATTGACCCATCTCGTTTCCGATGTCTATGCAACAAGTCCCTGGTCTTAGCTACCTCCCACTCCCAGTCCAACCCAGACAGGCTCTATCTCAAGTGTCCCAAGCATACCTGCAAGTTCTTTCAATGGATCAACGAATACCCACGAGGAGTCGCCGAAGCCATACTGATCAATGGACAGAACCCAAACTAAGAAAAGAGACACACAGACACAGTTTTTTGTAAAAAAACACACTCTGATTTTTTTATTTCACATTTGGTAACCTATCTTCCGCATCGATCATCGATGGCATTGTGTTCTGATTACATTGGTTGAAAGTACTGTAATAAAAGTTGATGACATTGACATAACGTCTACAAGTGTTCTTTTGCCTCTGAGTCCACGTGGACTGGAACGGCTCGAAATTGTAGCATAGCATAAGTCTATGAAACGTGATCCTGTCCACGGGCAGCTTCACTTTCACGTCCCATACAAGGTTCCTACATATAGCCAGGATTGCATTAAACAACGTTCTGCCAAAACACTTCTCGATGCTACGGTACTTGCGCTGGGTACGGGTCCAATTCTCTCTCTGTTCGTCCATAAAGAACAAGATCTGGTGCAACATCACCTCCAGCTGGCTTGAATCCTTAAACCTTGTCAACCAACGGCGACCCGCCAACAAATCCCGGATGGGGAAATTCATGGCCTTGTAAAATCGGGTCCAGGCCTCGTCCATTCGGTCAATCGCTTCTTCATAGGTAGTCTCAGGCTTTCTCGGTACATGGTTTTGCAGACCAATCTCTCTAAGGGCCATGATAGCGCTCAATACAAGTTAAAAACTCAGAGTGAAGAGCGGACGATGCTGATTCGCTTTATGCAGATCCGTTCAGCCAATCACAGATCGAGACGAAGTCACGTGTTCCAACAGACCCAGGGGATAGGAAGGTATCCCCCTACCACGCCCACTCACGGTCGGAGACTGGACCAAGTTGCACCGTGTGTATAAAACAAGTGAGTCGGACCATTCACTTTCACTCTGAGTTTCAGCGAAGAAAAACTTGTACGAGTGCCTATTACAGAAGACTGTGGGTGTTGCTGTGGCTTCTCAAAGTACCAAGTGAGTATAGAAGTATTAGAGAGATGTAATACCGAGTTGACCACCATGAGAAAGAGAGTGCGAGAGCGGTTGAAGGACGAAGAGACCCCCTTAAACAGGGAATTTTTAGACATCATCGGGGCGGCCCTGGACCAACTAGATCTTTTGTTCCTGGAAGAGATGCTGGGGGTCTCTGACGAGGACGATATCAATGACTTAGTGACTCATGTAGACTGGGTCCACAACACTTACTGTCAACTATTTCAATTTTAGACATGGAACCCACCCATTGTTACGTATGCAAGCAAACAAGACCATGCTGCCGCCAACCGATACTAGAATTGAGTAGAAAAGGGACCCATGACAAATTCGTACGCGCAGTCTCGGGACCGCTGAGAGAAGCCTGGGGACTAGGGTGGGTCTATGCAACCTGTTGCAAGGTCATCTATGGCATGTACCACAATGTGGTAACCGACTGTTACGAACCCGTCTTCCTGGGAAACAGATATGAACAGGCACTGAACAGAGTCAACCATGTAAAATCTTTTCTTGATTATTATCCTGAAGAAGAAAAAGAGGGCGCCGGTCAATAGGATCGTGCACACATCCCACCATGTAATACCGGTAAGTGGAAATGTCTAATAAAAAGCTGTTTTTTGTTCCATTTTTCAGACTCCATGTCATTTCCTAACCCAAAATGTCTATGGTGTGAGGAAGGATTCACCCCCAATCACAGTATCGACGACTACTTCCTGACCAAGTGAACCGTGAATTTTGGAGAACCTCACCATGACATCTTCAAAACCAAGTCCTAAAGAGGTAACCGCTTCGATGGTCTAATGGTTAAGACGTTGACTTGTGGCCTCAAAGACCCAGGTTCGATTCCTGGTCGGGGCATTCATTTTTTCCTTTTATTTTCCATAGAGACCCCTGGCCTGTAAAATCTATTTGGACGAACCCCACCCCGACGAAGATGTCATGCTCCTCTTTCTCACCCAACTTTTTCCCCACCCATGGTACCTGAGAAGAGACCTCTCCAATGTCTGGCCCTTCGGACGCGTTTTCGAATCCTCCTCAGGCTTTCACGGAAAAGTTATCACCCCCCAAACCATGATGCTAGCCCTCGTGCACCTGGGAACCAATGACGTGCAAGCACTCAAGATGATGCAAAAAATCACACAACAAACCATGTACATTCTCTCACTAAAGGATCTTTATTAGTTTTTGTTACAGGCATTAAAAAACGTTTTTTCACTCTGGGGGTGGTTGTACAATTTCTTTCATAAATGCTTGGTACGCCAACTCTTCTCTATTGTCCCAACCGCTCTTCCACTCTTTCCATCCGGCCTCAAATCCATCCGGCAACTTCTCCAAACACACAGGGTCTTTAAACGTTCTTGACTTGTCAGCAAGCATCTTTTCAGACAGGGTCTTTCTGTACCTCAGCACCTCATCCGCCAGCTTTGTCACCTCTTTCCTCAGGACGACATCCATACTGTGAGTAACGGCGCTTTTCATTATCTTTCCAAGAATACCATCATGAACGGCATCCATCACTCTCGCTGCAAAATCTTCTTTCGACATGTCGTCTGGCAACTCCTTTTCAGAAACACTAATCACCTCCACCTTCGTCCTGCTCTCCTCTGAAGCCATCTTCTTGTCGCCGATCCACAAACAACAATGCCTACTCCAACAACTCACCGCCTTTTTATTCCATCCGAACCCTCTACCATTGGTTCACACCTTATTTGATCAACCACGTGACAACCTCGATTTCATGCATTTTCGGACATGCGCATGCGCGAGCTGTGACGTCACGGGCGCCATGTTTGCTCCACCAAGGGGCCATCTTGGATTTTACAATTTAAGAGAATGTATGGGAAAAAACTGGTCACGTGGTATGATCCCTGGCTCCTGATTGGCTACGGCCCAAAACGAGCGCTATTGACTACTGTCTTGCAAAATACAGTAAATTTTGCAGTTTTCGAAAATTTCGTAATTTTGACAATTTTTGTAACTTGGGTGAGGCCTTCCTTGCAACCCAATGAATAAATATTGTTGATTTTGTCGATGGTCTTGCAAACTAAAGTTAAGTTCGCAGTTTTCGTAAATTTTCTAATTTTTGCAATTTTTGTCACTTCGGAGGAGTCTTCTTGTAGCCCACTGACTAAATTTCGAAGCTTTTTTGTAGTCTTGCAAATTACAGTAAATTTTGCAGTTTTTGTAACTGCGTTCAATCCTGAACGTTAGGAAGACCGTGGTGTCGTCGGCATATTGCATAATTTTTATTTCTTTTGTTTCAACATTAATTCTTTTAATTGAGTGATCTTTTTTGAGAGTTCTTATGAAAAGTTTAATGCCAATTATAAAACCAAAGCCAGACAGAGGACAGCCTTGTCTAACACCGCATTGCAAATGAAGGAAAAAAGATGCATGGCCATTGTTCATTACACAACTAGAGGCTTCATTATGCAAAACATCTATCCATTTTAAACAACCAGACAAACTGTTAAAAGGTAATGGTTGCCAATATATCCAATATAAAGCTCTGGTTCTGTAAAACTTTGTCAAACTGGTTTGTTTAAATCACAGAATGGTTAATCATGATTTGGATCTCAGTATTTCTCTAACCAGATCATAAGCGAAGATAAATGGATTGTAAGTTAACACAACTGCTTGTTGTAACGCGTCGGAGGTTCCTAAACACTAGGACAAGATCATTTCAGTAAAGTGTGACTGAGGACCCTGTTTTTAGCAAAGAAAGTCCACAAACCAACTCCTCTGTAAACATGAGTAGTCCCTTAAGTAACCTCTACCTAATACCAAGTCATGGGTGGTTGATCATTACTGCTATCTATGTCTAAAATCTTGGCTAACACTCGCCACTTGATGAGTTGGAGGAGTATGGCTATATGGCATTGCAGATTACTATTTTTGTATAGGTGGTTCAGGAGAATGAAGAACTGAAAAGATTTATACAGGACCCCAAACAATTGAAGGAAGGTAACAATGCTCTCAATTAACAGCTCAAATTTAAGCACCTGCTGTTGCAGTCTGTAGAATAGATCATGGAATACAGTGTGGAGTAAATAAATAAATAAGTAAATAAAATCACCTTTATTTACCCTCAGCTGTGTGCCCTCGGCGGCGACCATTAGTGTCATTACTTTCATTGGCTGTTGTCTTTTGGTGAATTTTGACTTTTTTTTTGAGATTTGGAGGGAGTCTTAGGTCTAAGTGTTTCAGACACCCGCTGCTGAATTTATTTTTGATGCACCATATATCATCAGGTGGGTAAACATTCGCTTTCTGTTTGCATGCATGATTTAGTCCATGCTTTTGCAAATTATCATAAATGTCGCATTTTGGGTAATTTTTATTGGGGACTTTCATGTGACCCTTTGAATAATTTTCGTAGCTTTCGCTAATGGGCTACCAAAATCTCGTAAATATCGCAGTTTTCATAAATTTCATAAAATTCGTAGTTTTGGCAAATGTTGTTAAAGACTTTCCTGAAACCCTTTAATGAATTTTGAGGTTCCATTGATCAGCTGGCGAATTATCTTAAATTTTCCAGTTTTAAGAAATTTCGTAAAATTCGTAATTTTCATAAATTGCGTTGGGGACTTCCATGTAACCCTTTCAAAGACTTTTGTGCATTTCGTGGATGGACAGCCGAATTATCGTAAATTTTGCAGTTATTGTAAATTTTGTAATTTTCGCAATTGTCGTAACTTTAAACGGGCCTTCGTTGCAACCCTTTGAATAAATTTCATAGAGTTTGTCGGTGGTCTCGCGAATTTCAGTAAATTTCGCAGTTTTCGTCAATTTTGTAATTTTTGCAATTCTTGTCACTTTGCAGAAGCCTTCCTTGCAATCCTTTCAATAAATTTCGTAGATTCTGTCAATGGTCTTGCGAATTACAGTACATTTTCGTCGTTTTCGTCAATTTTGTAATTTTCGCAATTTTCGTAACTTTGGAGGGGCTTTCCTTGCAACCCAGTGAATAAATATCGTAGATTTTGTTGTTGGTCTTGCAAAATACAGTAAATTTTGCAGTTTTCGAAAATTTCGTAATTTTGACAATTTTTGTAACTTGGGTGAGGCCTTCCTTGCAACCCAATGAATAAATATTGTTGATTTTGTCGATGGTCTTGCAAAATAAAGTTAAGTTTGCAGTTTTCGTAAATTTTCTAATTTTTGCAATTTTTGTCACTTCGGAGGAGTCTTCTTGCAACCCACTGACTAAATTTCGAAGCTTTTGTTGTAGTCTTGCAAATTACAGTAAATTTTGCAGTTTTTGTAACTGCGTTCAATCCTGAACGTTAGGAAGACCGTGGTGTCGTCGGCATATTGCATAATTTTTATTTCTTTTGTTTCAGAGAAAATGGAAAAAGACGTGGCAGTAAAGAGAGTACAAAAAGAGGAGTTAGAGCTTGTCGTCAAACGATTACAAAAACAGCTGGAAGTCAAGGACAACCAGTTATTCGCTGTAAGTTTGCGAGTTACATTTCTTCTTTTATGTTTTAAATGCAAAACATTATATTGCTGCTTGGCTTAAAAAGATTATCAACTAGGTAAATGGTGACTGTCAGATTTTGTAAAAGATTAACATAGAGGCGACGGTGCTGATATCTTCTCTATCTTAAGGCACAGGGTGAATAACGTAAATGAGGTAGCTCTGAATTCCACTATCTTTCACCTAGCATTGTTAACTACTGCGCCTTTCAGTTACAGGCGAACTCGATGGTTTTATGCCTGGTCTCAGTCGATCATCTTAGCAGACCTGTCAGGAAACAGAAATTCAAAAGGTCACATCTGTGGGCTGTAATTGGTAGAATTCGTTCTTTTTTCAAGGTTGGTTGGTTATTGTCATAATCATGATTGACGCCAGCCTAAAACTCAGTCAATAGTTAGGTTTTGATAGACCTGTGATAGAATGTTCAAGAAGGGAATATGTAAACAATCAATCCTACTATTTTTGTATAGGTGATTCAGGAGAATAAAGACCTGAAAAGATTTATTCAGGACTCCAAACAATTGAAGGAAGGTAACAATGCTCTCAATTAACAGCTCAAATTTAAGCACCTGCTGTTGCAGTCTGTAGAATAGATCATGGAATACAGAGTGTGGAGTAAATAAATAAGTAAATAAAATAACCTTCATTTACCCTCGGCTCTGTCTTATTTTTGACGCACCATATATCATCAGGTGGGTAAACATTCGCTTTCTGTTTGCATGCATGATTTAGTCCATGCTTTTGCAAAGTATCATAAATGTCGCATTTTGGGTAATTTTTATTGGGGACTTTCATGTGACCCTTTGAATAATTTTCGTAGCTTTCGCTAATGGGCTACCAAAATCTCGTAAATATCGCAGTTTTCATAAATTTCATAAAATTCGTAGTTTTGGCAAATGTTGTTAAAGACTTTCCTGAAACCCTTTAATGAATTTTGAGGTTCCATCGATCAGCTGGCGAATTATCATAAATTTTCCAGTTTTAAGAAATTTTGTAAAATTGGTAATTTTCATAAATTGCGTTGGGGACTTCCATGTAACCCTTTCAAAGACTTTTGTGCATTTCGTGGATGGACAGCCGAATTATCGTAAATTTTGCAGTTATTGTAAATTTTGTAATTTTTGCAGTTCTCGTAACTTTAAACGGGCCTTCGTTGCAACTCTTTGAATAAATTTCATAGAGTTTGTCGGTGGTCTCGCGAATTTCAGTAAATTTCGCAGTTTTCCTAAATTTTGTAATTTTTGCAATTCTTGTCACTTTGCAGAAGCCTTCCTTGCAATCCTTTCAATAAATTTCGTAGATTCTGTCAATGGTCTTGCGAATTACAGTACATTTTCGTCGTTTTCGTCAATTTTGTAATTTTCGCAATTTTCGTAACTTTGGAGGGGCTTTCCTTGCAACCCAGTGAATAAATATCGTAGATTTTGTTGTTGGTCTTGCAAAATACAGTAAATTTTGCAGTTTTCGAAATTTTCGTAATTTTGACAATTTTTGTAACTTGGGTGAGGCCTTCCTTGCAACCCAATGAATAAATATTGTTGATTTTGTCGATGGTCTTGCAAAATAAAGTTAAGTTCGCAGTTTTCGTAAATTTTCTAATTTTTGCAATTTTTGTCACTTCGGAGGAGTCTTCTTGCAACCCACTGACTAAATTTCGAAGCTTTTGTTGTAGTCTTGCAAATTACAGTAAATTTTGCAGTTTTTGTAACTGCGTTCAATCCTGAACGTTAGGAAGACCGTGGTGTCGTCGGCATATTGCATAATTTTTATTTCTTTTGTTTCAGAGAAAATGGAAAAAGACGTGGCAATAAAGAGAGTACAAAAAGAGGAGTTAGAGCTTGTCGTCAAACGATTACAAAAACAGCTGGAAGTCAAGGACAACCAGTTATTCGCTGTAAGTTTGCGAGTTACATTTCTTCTTTTATGTTTTAAATGCAAAACATTATATTGCTGCTTGGCTTAAAAAGATTATCAACTAGGTAAATGGTGACTGTCAGATTTTGTAAAAGATTAACATAGAGGCGACGGTGCTAATATCTTCTCTATCTTAAGGCACAGGGTGAATAACGTAAATGAGGTAGCTCTGAATTCCACTATCTTTCACCTAGCATTGTTAACTACTGCGCCTTTCAGTTACAGGCGAACTCGATGGTTTTATGCCTGGTCTCAGTCGATCATCTTAGCAGACCTGTCAGGAAACAGAAATTCAAAAGGTCACATCTGTGGGCTGTAATTGGTAGAATTCGTTCTTTTTTCAAGGTTGGTTGGTTATTGTCATAATCATGATTGACGCCAGCCTAAAACTCAGTCAATAGTTAGGTTTTGATAGACCTGTGATAGAATGTTCAAGAAGGGAATATGTAAACAATCAATCCTACTATTTTTGTATAGGTGATTCAGGAGAATAAAGACCTGAAAAGATTTATTCAGGACTCCAAACAATTGAAGGAAGGTAACAATGCTCTCAATTAACAGCTCAAATTTAAGCACCTGCTGTTGCAGTCTGTAGAATAGATCATGGAATACAGAGTGTGGAGTAAATAAATAAGTAAATAAAATAACCTTCATTTACCCTCGGCTCTGTCTTATTTTTGAGCACCATATATCATCAGGTGGGTAAACATTCGCTTTCTGTTTGCATGCATGATTTAGTCCATGCTTTTGCAAAGTATCATAAATGTCGCATTTTGGGTAATTTTTATTGGGGACTTTCATGTGACCCTTTGAATAATTTTCGTAGCTTTCGCTAATGGGCTACCAAAATCTCGTAAATATCGCAGTTTTCATAAATTTCATAAAATTCGTAGTTTTGGCAAATGTTGTTAAAGACTTTCCTGAAACCCTTTAATGAATTTTGAGGTTCCATCGATCAGCTGGCGAATTATCGTAAATTTTCCAGTTTTAAGAAATTTTCTAAAATTGGTAATTTTCATAAATTGCGTTGGGGACTTCCATGTAACCCTTTCAAAGACTTTTGTGCATTTCGTGGATGGACAGCCGAATTATCGTAAATTTTGCAGTTATTGTAAATTTTCCAATTTTCGCAATTCTCGTAACTTTAAACGGGCCTTCGTTGCAACTCTTTGAATAAATTTCATAGAGTTTGTCGGTGGTCTCGCGAATTTCAGTAAATTTCGCAGTTTTCGTAAATTTTGTAGTTTTTGCAATTCTTGTCACTTTGCAGAAGCCTTCCTTGCAATCCTTTCAATAAATTTCGTAGATTCTGTCAATGGTCTTGCGAATTACAGTACATTTTCGTCGTTTTCGTCAATTTTGTAATTTTCGCAATTTTCGTAACTTTGGAGGGGCTTTCCTTGCAACCCAGTGAATAAATATCGTAGATTTTGTTGTTGGTCTTGCAAAATACAGTAAATTTTGCAGTTTTCGAAAATTTCGTAATTTTGACAATTTTTGTAACTTGGGTGAGGCCTTCCTTGCAACCCAATGAATAAATATTGTTGATTTTGTCGATGGTCTTGCAAAATAAAGTTAAGTTCGCAGTTTTCGTAAATTTTCTAATTTTTGCAATTTTTGTCACTTCGGAGGAGTCTTCTTGCAACCCACTGACTAAATTTCGAAGCTTTTGTTGTAGTCTTGCAAATTACAGTAAATTTTGCAGTTTTTGTAACTGCGTTCAATCCTGAACGTTAGGAAGACCGTGGTGTCGTCGGCATATTGCATAATTTTTATTTCTTTTGTTTCAGAGAAAATGGAAAAAGACGTGGCAATAAAGAGAGTACAAAAAGAGGAGTTAGAGCTTGTCGTCAAACGATTACAAAAACAGCTGGAAGTCAAGGACAACCAGTTATTCGCTGTAAGTTTGCGAGTTACATTTCTTCTTTTATGTTTTAAATGCAAAACATTATATTGCTGCTTGGCTTAAAAAGATTATCAACTAGGTAAATGGTGACTGTCAGATTTTGTAAAAGATTAACATAGAGGCGACGGTGCTAATATCTTCTCTATCTTAAGGCACAGGGTGAATAACGTAAATGAGGTAGCTCTGAATTCCACTATCTTTCACCTAGCATTGTTAACTACTGCGCCTTTCAGTTACAGGCGAACTCGATGGTTTTATGCCTGGTCTCAGTCGATCATCTTAGCAGACCTGTCAGGAAACAGAAATTCAAAAGGTCACATCTGTGGGCTGTAATTGGTAGAATTCGTTCTTTTTTCAAGGTTGGTTGGTTATTGTCATAATCATGATTGACGCCAGCCTAAAACTCAGTCAATAGTTAGGTTTTGATAGACCTGTGATAGAATGTTCAAGAAGGGAATATGTAAACAATCAATCCTACTATTTTTGTATAGGTGATTCAGGAGAATAAAGACCTGAAAAGATTTATTCAGGACTCCAAACAATTGAAGGAAGGTAACAATGCTCTCAATTAACAGCTCAAATTTAAGCACCTGCTGTTGCAGTCTGTAGAATAGATCATGGAATACAGAGTGTGGAGTAAATAAATAAGTAAATAAAATAACCTTCATTTACCCTCGGCTCTGTCTTATTTTTGACGCACCATATATCATCAGGTGGGTAAACATTCGCTTTCTGTTTGCATGCATGATTTAGTCCATGCTTTTGCAAAGTATCATAAATGTCGCATTTTGGGTAATTTTTATTGGGGACTTTCATGTGACCCTTTGAATAATTTTCGTAGCTTTCGCTAATGGGCTACCAAAATCTCGTAAATATCGCAGTTTTCATAAATTTCATAAAATTCGTAGTTTTGGCAAATGTTGTTAAAGACTTTCCTGAAACCCTTTAATGAATTTTGAGGTTCCATCGATCAGCTGGCGAATTATCGTAAATTTTCCAGTTTTAAGAAATTTTCTAAAATTGGTAATTTTCATAAATTGCGTTGGGGACTTCCATGTAACCCTTTCAAAGACTTTTGTGCATTTCGTGGATGGACAGCCGAATTATCGTAAATTTTGCAGTTATTGTAAATTTTGTAATTTTTGCAATTCTCGTAACTTTAAACGGGCCTTCGTTGCAACTCTTTGAATAAATTTCATAGAGTTTGTCGGTGGTCTCGCGAATTTCAGTAAATTTCGCAGTTTTCCTAAATTTTGTAATTTTTGCAATTCTTGTCACTTTGCAGAAGCCTTCCTTGCAATCCTTTCAATAAATTTCGTAGATTCTGTCAATGGTCTTGCGAATTACAGTACATTTTCGTCGTTTTCGTCAATTTTGTAATTTTCGCAATTTTCGTAACTTTGGAGGGGCTTTCCTTGCAACCCAGTGAATAAATATCGTAGATTTTGTTGTTGGTCTTGCAAAATACAGTAAATTTTGCAGTTTTCGAAAATTTCGTAATTTTGACAATTTTTGTAACTTGGGTGAGGCCTTCCTTGCAACCCAATGAATAAATATTGTTGATTTTGTCGATGGTCTTGCAAAATAAAGTTAAGTTCGCAGTTTTCGTAAATTTTCTAATTTTTGCAATTTTTGTCACTTCGGAGGAGTCTTCTTGCAACCCACTGACTAAATTTCGAAGCTTTTGTTGTAGTCTTGCAAATTACAGTAAATTTTGCAGTTTTTGTAACTGCGTTCAATCCTGAACGTTAGGAAGACCGTGGTGTCGTCGGCATATTGCATAATTTTTATTTCTTTTGTTTCAGAGAAAATGGAAAAAGACGTGGCAATAAAGAGAGTACAAAAAGAGGAGTTAGAGCTTGTCGTCAAACGATTACAAAAACAGCTGGAAGTCAAGGACAACCAGTTATTCGCTGTAAGTTTGCGAGTTACATTTCTTCTTTTATGTTTTAAATGCAAAACATTATATTGCTGCTTGGCTTAAAAAGATTATCAACTAGGTAAATGGTGACTGTCAGATTTTGTAAAAGATTAACATAGAGGCGACGGTGCTAATATCTTCTCTATCTTAAGGCACAGGGTGAATAACGTAAATGAGGTAGCTCTGAATTCCACTATCTTTCACCTAGCATTGTTAACTACTGCGCCTTTCAGTTACAGGCGAACTCGATGGTTTTATGCCTGGTCTCAGTCGATCATCTTAGCAGACCTGTCAGGAAACAGAAATTCAAAAGGTCACATCTGTGGGCTGTAATTGGTAGAATTCGTTCTTTTTTCAAGGTTGGTTGGTTATTGTCATAATCATGATTGACGCCAGCCTAAAACTCAGTCAATAGTTAGGTTTTGATAGACCTGTGATAGAATGTTCAAGAAGGGAATATGTAAACAATCAATCCTACTATTTTTGTATAGGTGATTCAGGAGAATAAAGACCTGAAAAGATTTATTCAGGACTCCAAACAATTGAAGGAAGGTAACAATGCTCTCAATTAACAGCTCAAATTTAAGCACCTGCTGTTGCAGTCTGTAGAATAGATCATGGAATACAGAGTGTGGAGTAAATAAATAAGTAAATAAAATAACCTTCATTTACCCTCGGCTCTGTCTTATTTTTGAGCACCATATATCATCAGGTGGGTAAACATTCGCTTTCTGTTTGCATGCATGATTTAGTCCATGCTTTTGCAAAGTATCATAAATGTCGCATTTTGGGTAATTTTTATTGGGGACTTTCATGTGACCCTTTGAATAATTTTCGTAGCTTTCGCTAATGGGCTACCAAAATCTCGTAAATATCGCAGTTTTCATAAATTTCATAAAATTCGTAGTTTTGGCAAATGTTGTTAAAGACTTTCCTGAAACCCTTTAATGAATTTTGAGGTTCCATCGATCAGCTGGCGAATTATCGTAAATTTTCCAGTTTTAAGAAATTTTCTAAAATTGGTAATTTTCATAAATTGCGTTGGGGACTTCCATGTAACCCTTTCAAAGACTTTTGTGCATTTCGTGGATGGACAGCCGAATTATCGTAAATTTTGCAGTTATTGTAAATTTTCCAATTTTCGCAATTCTCGTAACTTTAAACGGGCCTTCGTTGCAACTCTTTGAATAAATTTCATAGAGTTTGTCGGTGGTCTCGCGAATTTCAGTAAATTTCGCAGTTTTCGTAAATTTTGTAGTTTTTGCAATTCTTGTCACTTTGCAGAAGCCTTCCTTGCAATCCTTTCAATAAATTTCGTAGATTCTGTCAATGGTCTTGCGAATTACAGTACATTTTCGTCGTTTTCGTCAATTTTGTAATTTTCGCAATTTTCGTAACTTTGGAGGGGCTTTCCTTGCAACCCAGTGAATAAATATCGTAGATTTTGTTGTTGGTCTTGCAAAATACAGTAAATTTTGCAGTTTTCGAAAATTTCGTAATTTTGACAATTTTTGTAACTTGGGTGAGGCCTTCCTTGCAACCCAATGAATAAATATTGTTGATTTTGTCGATGGTCTTGCAAAATAAAGTTAAGTTCGCAGTTTTCGTAAATTTTCTAATTTTTGCAATTTTTGTCACTTCGGAGGAGTCTTCTTGCAACCCACTGACTAAATTTCGAAGCTTTTGTTGTAGTCTTGCAAATTACAGTAAATTTTGCAGTTTTTGTAACTGCGTTCAATCCTGAACGTTAGGAAGACCGTGGTGTCGTCGGCATATTGCATAATTTTTATTTCTTTTGTTTCAGAGAAAATGGAAAAAGACGTGGCAATAAAGAGAGTACAAAAAGAGGAGTTAGAGCTTGTCGTCAAACGATTACAAAAACAGCTGGAAGTCAAGGACAACCAGTTATTCGCTGTAAGTTTGCGAGTTACATTTCTTCTTTTATGTTTTAAATGCAAAACATTATATTGCTGCTTGGCTTAAAAAGATTATCAACTAGGTAAATGGTGACTGTCAGATTTTGTAAAAGATTAACATAGAGGCGACGGTGCTAATATCTTCTCTATCTTAAGGCACAGGGTGAATAACGTAAATGAGGTAGCTCTGAATTCCACTATCTTTCACCTAGCATTGTTAACTACTGCGCCTTTCAGTTACAGGCGAACTCGATGGTTTTATGCCTGGTCTCAGTCGATCATCTTAGCAGACCTGTCAGGAAACAGAAATTCAAAAGGTCACATCTGTGGGCTGTAATTGGTAGAATTCGTTCTTTTTTCAAGGTTGGTTGGTTATTGTCATAATCATGATTGACGCCAGCCTAAAACTCAGTCAATAGTTAGGTTTTGATAGACCTGTGATAGAATGTTCAAGAAGGGAATATGTAAACAATCAATCCTACTATTTTTGTATAGGTGATTCAGGAGAATAAAGACCTGAAAAGATTTATTCAGGACTCCAAACAATTGAAGGAAGGTAACAATGCTCTCAATTAACAGCTCAAATTTAAGCACCTGCTGTTGCAGTCTGTAGAATAGATCATGGAATACAGAGTGTGGAGTAAATAAATAAGTAAATAAAATAACCTTCATTTACCCTTGGCTCTGTCTTATTTTTGACGCACCATATATCATCAGGTGGGTAAACATTCGCTTTCTGTTTGCATGCATGATTTAGTCCATGCTTTTGCAAAGTATCATAAATGTCGCATTTTGGGTAATTTTTATTGGGGACTTTCATGTGACCCTTTGAATAATTTTCGTAGCTTTCGCTAATGGGCTACCAAAATCTCGTAAATATCGCAGTTTTCATAAATTTCATAAAATTCGTAGTTTTGGCAAATGTTGTTAAAGACTTTCCTGAAACCCTTTAATGAATTTTGAGGTTCCATCGATCAGCTGGCGAATTATCGTAAATTTTCCAGTTTTAAGAAATTTTCTAAAATTGGTAATTTTCATAAATTGCGTTGGGGACTTCCATGTAACCCTTTCAAAGACTTTTGTGCATTTCGTGGATGGACAGCCGAATTATCGTAAATTTTGCAGTTATTGTAAATTTTGTAATTTTCGCAATTCTCGTAACTTTAAACGGGCCTTCGTTGCAACTCTTTGAATAAATTTCATAGAGTTTGTCGGTGGTCTCGCGAATTTCAGTAAATTTCGCAGTTTTCATAAATTTTGTAATTTTTGCAATTCTTGTCACTTTGCAGAAGCCTTCCTTGCAATCCTTTCAATAAATTTCGTAGATTCTGTCAATGGTCTTGCGAATTACAGTACATTTTCGTCGTTTTCGTCAATTTTGTAATTTTCGCAATTTTCGTAACTTTGGAGGGGCTTTCCTTGCAACCCAGTGAATAAATATCGTAGATTTTGTTGTTGGTCTTGCAAAATACAGTAAATTTTGCAGTTTTCGAAAATTTCGTAATTTTGACAATTTTTGTAACTTGGGTGAGGCCTTCCTTGCAACCCAATGAATAAATATTGTTGATTTTGTCGATGGTCTTGCAAAATAAAGTTAAGTTCGCAGTTTTCGTAAATTTTCTAATTTTTGCAATTTTTGTCACTTCGGAGGAGTCTTCTTGCAACCCACTGACTAAATTTCGAAGCTTTTGTTGTAGTCTTGCAAATTACAGTAAATTTTGCAGTTTTTGTAACTGCGTTCAATCCTGAACGTTAGGAAGACCGTGGTGTCGTCGGCATATTGCATAATTTTTATTTCTTTTGTTTCAGAGAAAATGGAAAAAGACGTGGCAATAAAGAGAGTACAAAAAGAGGAGTTAGAGCTTGTCGTCAAACGATTACAAAAACAGCTGGAAGTCAAGGACAACCAGTTATTCGCTGTAAGTTTGCGAGTTACATTTCTTCTTTTATGTTTTAAATGCAAAACATTATATTGCTGCTTGGCTTAAAAAGATTATCAACTAGGTAAATGGTGACTGTCAGATTTTGTAAAAGATTAACATAGAGGCGACGGTGCTAATATCTTCTCTATCTTAAGGCACAGGGTGAATAACGTAAATGAGGTAGCTCTGAATTCCACTATCTTTCACCTAGCATTGTTAACTACTGCGCCTTTCAGTTACAGGCGAACTCGATGGTTTTATGCCTGGTCTCAGTCGATCATCTTAGCAGACCTGTCAGGAAACAGAAATTCAAAAGGTCACATCTGTGGGCTGTAATTGGTAGAATTCGTTCTTTTTTCAAGGTTGGTTATTGTCATAATCATGATTGACGCCAGCCTAAAACTCAGTCAATAGTTAGGTTTTGATAGACCTGTGATAGAATGTTCAAGAAGGGATTATGTAAACAATCAATCCTACTATTTTTGTATAGGTGATTCAGGAGAATAAAGACCTGAAAAGATTTATTCAGGACTCCAAACAATTGAAGGAAGGTAACAATGCTCTCAATTAACAGCTCAAATTTAAGCACCTGCTGTTGCAGTCTGTAGAATAGATCATGGAATACAGAGTGTGGAGTAAATAAATAAGTAAATAAAATAACCTTCATTTACCCTCGGCTCTGTTTATAGCACAAAGGCTAAAGAGTCCTAGCAAATAACTGAAATAAATAATTCAAATTATTATAACATAAATATTGTTAAGAATCCCAACTGACTGGAGGTAAACCAGCTGTTGGGACGCAAACGAATAGTAACAAATATATACAGGGAAGAAACTACTTTGTTGTTTTGAACCGCTCTGTTAATATGAATTTTGTGTGGGGATTTAAGTCCCATGAAACGCTTAAATTAGCATAATTTCAAATAAACTTAACATACCGTCACCAGACTTGAAAAGTAAATAAAGGACAGAAGTCCAATTTTTTTCACAATAAAATTATTGCATATATCAGATGATGACGTCACCAATGATGAAGTCATATGATACTCTAAACTGTAAACTTGTAAATTCCAACATTTTTGTGTGGGATTTCCCACACTTTGTTAGCGCCAGCAACATTATACCTTTATTTGTGTATGAGAGAAAAGTGTTTGTCATGTGGTTTCTACTTGGCATGTAGACTGGGTTCCACTAGCAAGAAGGAGGACCCTGGGGTTGTGTTTTTGTGCAGCGACCATTAGTGTGATTACTTTTATTGGCTGTTGTCTTTTGGCGAATTTTGACTTTTTTTGAGATTTGGAGGGAGTCTTAGGTCTTAGTGTTTGAGACACTCGCTGCTGAATTTATTTTTGACGCACCATATATTGTGAGGTGGGTAAACATTCGCTTTGTTTGCATGCCGTCCACGAAATTCTTGGATGAATAAGGAACAATCATGCAAAATGTTCCAGTTCTCGGACAGAACTGTCTGCAGTTACATGTTTAAATTATGTCACATTGAAATTGCTTCGATCAGCTGAAAATCCCAACAATTTCTGCGGAAAATAAAATTCTAGTAAACAATCTCGCGCCGCACAGTTTGCAACTGTCGGTGAAAAATTTACACTTGAATGATTTCATTGCTTTCAATCCCCATCTATTGCTAAAACCAGCATTTTTATATCAGCAACCGAAGTTTTACGTACAGATATAACACAATGACAAAGTCCAGTATTTTCCTGTGTATTTACGGTTAGCAAGTTGAGGTTCCCTCAATAAACCATGATTTGTTGATACGTTGCATGACGGTGCAGTTTCCATATACTGACACGTTCAAGAGGCCCTGCGCCTAAGAAATGACCGATGATTTCCAGCTAAACAATAAAATCGGCCAACTTTTATCTCCCAAGTAGAGGTTACCGAATACTATTTAAAAATGAACTTCTTTTGTTTCAGTTTCGCTTTAAACCAAAAATATCGAGCCGCAAACTTTTTCCGTCTGATAGCAGCAAAATCAGGCTGAAAATAAGCCCCCGCAAAAGACTGTTCAGAAATTACTATCGCAATGCAAAATGAGAAAACTACAGTGTTGAAGAAAAAAGCCTTTTAATGCAATGCCATTCGATAAACATCAAAAAACTGCCAAAGCGATTAAAAAATAAAGTTTCGAATGTTGCATACTAAATTGGACGGAGCATTGGAGCTGATTTTAAAATAATTATTTCTCAAAAGTCCAATGCTGTTGAAAGCAATCACAGTGATGAATTAGACATTAGAGGGATGCACATCACGTTTCTGGAGTATATTGACCTTGTACAAAGCGTTCAAAGTTACCGTGTGACAGCGGCCATTGATGTCATTTGTCATGTCAAGTCGCAAGAACACAGCGGTCAAACGCCGGGCATGCGCAAATGGGTACATTTTTGGCAGCCACGCTCCAATTTCCCACACAAAAATCTAAAGGAAAACATGGGAAACAACCAGTGTCACGCAAAATTTACGAAAAAAAATTGAAAAGTTCATAGAAAGCTGTGAAAGGAAAAGTGGGTAAAAGGAAAACTTAAGACTTTTCAGACACAAAGTTTATTGAGTTACCGGTATTCTGCTGATTTACCATTTTGTTTTGAGCTTTACCAAAAAAGTTTATAAGTCTTGAAAACCTGTGTCATGCTACGAACCGACGGCATAGTATATTGTCATTTGTTTTTATTAATCATACGATGATGCATGATGCCGGAAACCGATGACAAACGGTGTGTAAAAGAAGGACAAATGGAAGAAGAAAAAGACAATTGCAGTGATTCAGCCTTGCTCAGACGAGCTGGAAAAATTTTGGCAAGGACTGGGGGGATTTCATCTGGATCCAGGATTTGTCTGAAGCACAGGAATGAGATGAATCGAAACGACAAACGATGTACATGTCCATCGTCATGGGGGCATAGCTGGCCAAAATACCGATCCCAAACTGCCTGTACCAGGTCTTTGACCAAGTGGGAAAATCTTTTCTAAACTACAAACCTGGAAAAAACTGGTGCACTAAATGCAAAGTGTAGGCGGACAAAAAATTCAAGGAGCACGGAAAATACATACCACGGAAAAAAAGAACTGCAACAAGCAGAAGGTAGCACAATTTTTAACTCTTATTTCTGTTAGCTCTTGTTGTACAGGCTAAAACATAAGCAAATATATAAATAATGAGGAAAATGTCATTTATAGGATGCCGATGACCCACGAAAAGAACAATGTCATGAAAATATTTTGACCGCCTTTTAGTTGCTCCATTGCTTGCACATGCGCAGACTTTTGACCGCTGTGTTAGTCGGGCGGTCAGCAGGTAGGGATCCAGTCGTGACCCCATAAATCAGATCACGCTGCGGCCAAAATGGTCTGGCGGTTAGGGAAGTTTTTCTTTTTGAGTGACCATCATTTGTGAAAAATAACATAAAATTGTTCCACTAAACGTTTTCTGGCTGGGAAAAATTGTTTCCCTTTTTGTGCATTTGTTTGGATTCCGCCGCTATTTGTACAAATGACATCAATAGCCGCTGTCACGCGACGACATTTTCCAGATTCAACTTTTGTTAGATGGTAATTTTGAGTTATTTTCTTTTTCTGCGGATTTTTCATCTTCCTGTATCTTTCAATTCTACGTCCTTCTACTCAGGATGGTCTTTGAATGCCTAGCAAGGTTTAAAGTGGCGTTTAACACGCTATCCACGGCCGTATTGGCAAAAGAGAAGTGTTTCGCTGAAGTAGCAGGATAACGGTAAACACGGTAACTTTGAACGCTTTGTACAAGGTCAATATACTTTGGCCAAAAAAGAGGTCAAATATTCTTTTGTTTAAAAAGGCATACAAACGAGGCGAAAGGGTCAATGTAAAGCAGAATTGACCCTAACACCTTACTTGCATGTAAAACCGCTGATAACCACGATAACAATTATTGTGAGACGTTAGAAGTCTCGTGGCCGTTTCTAAGTGCTGTATAACATAACCCTTTCAAATATGTGAATTGCTTTCTAATTGTTCAATTCCAGTCCTCGCCTAAGATAAAACACACTTTTAGACATGGTTGCATGACTGATGATGTCATTACACTAAGTTTGCAGAAAATATAAATTTCATGGCAAGAGTTATTTTCTCATAATGTGGTAACCTCCCAGACTTGAAACTGAGAAAGTTATGTGACATGCACATTTTTCAGCTGCAAAGGATGCTGTGAAGTTTCCTATTATAATCATAATATTGTCTCTAATATCATTATCATCATCATTATTAATAATTATAATAATATTATTGCTCTTAAATAACGGTTTAGCTAGAAGGATAGTCATGCAGCAAAACAAAACCGAAACTTTGAAAAATAATACCCAGAAAAATGCTGTTCTTCCAGCGTGTATTTATTAAACTTGTTTCCATTGGAAGCGGATCTGTATGTGGCAATGCAATATTGATGCTTTTTCATTCATCCTATCTTGCAGATTAAAAGAAAGAGTGGGCATACTGACAGCGTTCCAAAAAAAATACACATTGGAACGCGACCAACGAGAGAGACAGGAAATTGAAAGGGAGGTATGATAGACCTAAACATTTGCTACTCTGTATAGCATTTTAACATGTCGTCACAGCAGCCATATTGGTGTCCCAAAACCATGACGAAACGATGGCCTTGTTAGTGTACCAAACCAATCCTGTGGGGGTTTAACTCTATTCTTATGTAGGCACTTTCTTTTGTTCCAACAAATTTGTGTGGCCGTTGGTGTTATGAGTTAAAACGTTGTATTGACTAGTGCAGTTTGCACCAGGCGTAAGGAATCAGTAAAGGGGTACATTTAAGTGGGTTATTTTTGTGATGAATTAATTATATTTAATAAGTATCAAGTGTTGATGAAGTCAATAGTGGGAGAATGTTTGCCATATAAACTGACGTTAACCTCCGTGCTGTGATTCATTTTATCTTTAGCAAATCCAACGTCGTGCAGAGAAAATGGAAAAAGACGTGGCAATAAAGAGAGTACAAAAAGAGGAGTTAGAGCTTGTCGTCAAACGACTACAAAAACAGCTGGAAGTCAAGGACAACCAGTTATTCGCTGTAAGTTTGCGAGTTACATTTCTTCTTTTATGTTTTAAATGCAAAACATTATATTGCTGCTTGGCTTAAAAAGATTATCAACTAGGTAAATGGTGACTGTCAGATTTTGTAAAAGATTAACATAGAGGCGACGGTGCTAATATCTTCTCTATCTTAAGGCACAGGGTGAATAACGTAAATGAGGTAGCTCTGAATTCCACTATCTTTCACCTAGCATTGTTAACTACTGCGCCTTTCAGTTACAGGCGAACTCGATGGTTTTATGCCTGGTCTCAGTCGATCATCTTAGCAGACCTGTCAGGAAACAGAAATTCAAAAGGTCACATCTGTGGGCTGTAATTGGTAGAATTCGTTCTTTTTTCAAGGTTGGTTATTGTCATAATCATGATTGACGCCAGCCTAAAACTCAGTCAATAGTTAGGTTTTGATAGACCTGTGATAGAATGTTCAAGAAGGGATTATGTAAACAATCAATCCTACTATTTTTGTATAGGTGATTCAGGAGAATAAAGACCTGAAAAGATTTATTCAGGACTCCAAACAATTGAAGGAAGGTAACAATGCTCTCAATTAACAGCTCAAATTTAAGCACCTGCTGTTGCAGTCTGTAGAATAGATCATGGAATACAGAGTGTGGAGTAAATAAATAAGTAAATAAAATAACCTTCATTTACCCTCGGCTCTGTTTATAGCACAAAGGCTAAAGAGTCCTAGCAAATAACTGAAATAAATAATTCAAATTATTATAACATAAATATTGTTAAGAATCCCAACTGACTGGAGGTAAACCAGCTGTTGGGACGCAAACGAATAGTAACAAATATATACAGGGAAGAAACTACTTTGTTGTTTTGAACCGCTCTGTTAATATGAATTTTGTGTGGGGATTTAAGTCCCATGAAACGCTTAAATTAGCATAATTTCAAATAAACTTAACATACCGTCACCAGACTTGAAAAGTAAATAAAGGACAGAAGTCCAATTTTTTTCACAATAAAATTATTGCATATATCAGATGATGACGTCACCAATGATGAAGTCATATGATACTCTAAACTGTAAACTTGTAAATTCCAACATTTTTGTGTGGGATTTCCCACACTTTGTTAGCGCCAGCAACATTTATACCTTTATTTGTGTATGAGAGAAAAGTGTTTGTCATGTGGTTTCTACTTGGCATGTAGACTGGGTTCCACTAGCAAGAAGGAGGACCCTGGGGTTGTGTTTTTGTGCAGTGACCATTAGTGTGATTACTTTTATTGGCTGTTGTCTTTTGGCGAATTTTGACTTTTTTTGAGATTTGGAGGGAGTCTTAGGTCTTAGTGTTTGAGACACTCGCTGCTGAATTTATTTTTGACGCACCATATATTGTGAGGTGGGTAAACATTCGCTTTGTTTGCATGCCGTCCACGAAATTCTTGGATGAATAAGGAACAATCATGCAAAATGTTCCAGTTCTCGGACAGAACTGTCTGCAGTTACATGTTTAAATTATGTCACATTGAAATTGCTTCGATCAGCTGAAAATCCCAACAATTTCTGCGGAAAATAAAATTCTAGTAAACAATCTCGCGCCGCACAGTTTGCAACTGTCGGTGAAAAATTTACACTTGAATGATTTCATTGCTTTCAATCCCCATCTATTGCTAAAACCAGCATTTTTATATCAGCAACCGAAGTTTTACGTACAGATATAACACAATGACAAAGTCCAGTATTTTCCTGTGTATTTACGGTTAGCAAGTTGAGGTTCCCTCAATAAACCATGATTTGTTGATACGTTGCATGACGGTGCAGTTTCCATATACTGACACGTTCAAGAGGCCCTGCGCCTAAGAAATGACCGATGATTTCCAGCTAAACAATAAAATCGGCCAACTTTTATCTCCCAAGTAGAGGTTACCGAATACTATTTAAAAATGAATTTCTTTTGTTTCAGTTTCGCTTTAAACCAAAAATATCGAGCCGCAAACTTTTTCCGTCTGATAGCAGCAAAATCAGGCTGAAAATAAGCCCCCGCAAAAGACTGTTCAGAAATTACTATCGCAATGCAAAATGAGAAAACTACAGTGTTGAAGAAAAAAGCCTTTTAATGCAATGCCATTCGATAAACATCAAAAAACTGCCAAAGCGATTAAAAAATAAAGTTTCGAATGTTGCATACTAAATTGGACGGAGCATTGGAGCTGATTTTAAAATAATTATTTCTCAAAAGTCCAATGCTGTTGAAAGCAATCACAGTGATGAATTAGACATTAGAGGGATGCACATCACGTTTCTGGAGTATATTGACCTTGTACAAAGCGTTCAAAGTTACCGTGTGACAGCGGCCATTGATGTCATTTGTCATGTCAAGTCGCAAGAACACAGCGGTCAAACGCCGGGCATGCGCAAATGGGTACATTTTTGGCAGCCACGCTCCAATTTCCCACACAAAAATCTAAAGGAAAACATGGGAAACAACCAGTGTCACGCAAAATTTACGAAAAAAAATTGAAAAGTTCATAGAAAGCTGTGAAAGGAAAAGTGGGTAAAAGGAAAACTTAAGACTTTTCAGACACAAAGTTTATTGAGTTACCGGTATTCTGCTGATTTACCATTTTGTTTTGAGCTTTACCAAAAAAGTTTATAAGTCTTGAAAACCTGTGTCATGCTACGAACCGACGGCATAGTATATTGTCATTTGTTTTTATTAATCATACGATGATGCATGATGCCGGAAACCGATGACAAACGGTGTGTAAAAGAAGGACAAATGGAAGAAGAAAAAGACAATTGCAGTGATTCAGCCTTGCTCAGACGAGCTGGAAAAATTTTGGCAAGGACTGGGGGGATTTCATCTGGATCCAGGATTTGTCTGAAGCACAGGAATGAGATGAATCGAAACGACAAACGATGTACATGTCCATCGTCATGGGGGCATAGCTGGCCAAAATACCGATCCCAAACTGCCTGTACCAGGTCTTTGACCAAGTGGGAAAATCTTTTCTAAACTACAAACCTGGAAAAAACTGGTGCACTAAATGCAAAGTGTAGGCGGACAAAAAATTCAAGGAGCACGGAAAATACATACCACGGAAAAAAAGAACTGCAACAAGCAGAAGGTAGCACAATTTTTAACTCTTATTTCTGTTAGCTCTTGTTGTACAGGCTAAAACATAAGCAAATATATAAATAATGAGGAAAATGTCATTTATAGGATGCCGATGACCCACGAAAAGAACAATGTCATGAAAATATTTTGACCGCCTTTTAGTTGCTCCATTGCTTGCACATGCGCAGACTTTTGACCGCTGTGTTAGTCGGGCGGTCAGCAGGTAGGGATCCAGTCGTGACCCCATAAATCAGATCACGCTGCGGCCAAAATGGTCTGGCGGTTAGGGAAGTTTTTCTTTTTGAGTGACCATCATTTGTGAAAAATAACATAAAATTGTTCCACTAAACGTTTTCTGGCTGGGAAAAATTGTTTCCCTTTTTGTGCATTTGTTTGGATTCCGCCGCTATTTGTACAAATGACATCAATAGCCGCTGTCACGCGACGACATTTTCCAGATTCAACTTTTGTTAGATGGTAATTTTGAGTTATTTTCTTTTTCTGCGGATTTTTCATCTTCCTGTATCTTTCAATTCTACGTCCTTCTACTCAGGATGGTCTTTGAATGCCTAGCAAGGTTTAAAGTGGCGTTTAACACGCTATCCACGGCCGTATTGGCAAAAGAGAAGTGTTTCGCTGAAGTAGCAGGATAACGGTAAACACGGTAACTTTGAACGCTTTGTACAAGGTCAATATACTTTGGCCAAAAAAGAGGTCAAATATTCTTTTGTTTAAAAAGGCATACAAACGAGGCGAAAGGGTCAATGTAAAGCAGAATTGACCCTAACACCTTACTTGCATGTAAAACCGCTGATAACCACGATAACAATTATTGTGAGACGTTAGAAGTCTCGTGGCCGTTTCTAAGTGCTGTATAACATAACCCTTTCAAATATGTGAATTGCTTTCTAATTGTTCAATTCCAGTCCTCGCCTAAGATAAAACACACTTTTAGACATGGTTGCATGACTGATGATGTCATTACACTAAGTTTGCAGAAAATATAAATTTCATGGCAAGAGTTATTTTCTCATAATGTGGTAACCTCCCAGACTTGAAACTGAGAAAGTTATGTGACATGCACATTTTTCAGCTGCAAAGGATGCTGTGAAGTTTCCTATTATAATCATAATATTGTCTCTAATATCATTATCATCATCATTATTAATAATTATAATAATATTATTGCTCTTAAATAACGGTTTAGCTAGAAGGATAGTCATGCAGCAAAACAAAACCGAAACTTTGAAAAATAATACCCAGAAAAATGCTGTTCTTCCAGCGTGTATTTATTAAACTTGTTTCCATTGGAAGCGGATCTGTATGTGGCAATGCAATATTGATGCTTTTTCATTCATCCTATCTTGCAGATTAAAAGAAAGAGTGGGCATACTGACAGCGTTCCAAAAAAAATACACATTGGAACGCGACCAACGAGAGAGACAGGAAATTGAAAGGGAGGTATGATAGACCTAAACATTTGCTACTCTGTATAGCATTTTAACATGTCGTCACAGCAGCCATATTGGTGTCCCAAAACCATGACGAAACGATGGCCTTGTTAGTGTACCAAACCAATCCTGTGGGGGTTTAACTCTATTCTTATGTAGGCACTTTCTTTTGTTCCAACAAATTTGTGTGGCCGTTGGTGTTATGAGTTAAAACGTTGTATTGACTAGTGCAGTTTGCACCAGGCGTAAGGAATCAGTAAAGGGGTACATTTAAGTGGGTTATTTTTGTGATGAATTAATTATATTTAATAAGTATCAAGTGTTGATGAAGTCAATAGTGGGAGAATGTTTGCCATATAAACTGACGTTAACCTCCGTGCTGTGATTCATTTTATCTTTAGCAAATCCAACGTCGTGCAGAGAAAATGGAAAAAGACGTGGCAATAAAGAGAGTACAAAAAGAGGAGTTAGAGCTTGTCGTCAAACGACTACAAAAACAGCTGGAAGTCAAGGACAACCAGTTATTCGCTGTAAGTTTGCGAGTTACATTTCTTCTTTTATGTTTTAAATGCAAAACATTATATTGCTGCTTGGCTTAAAAAGATTATCAACTAGGTAAATGGTGACTGTCAGATTTTGTAAAAGATTAACATAGAGGCGACGGTGCTAATATCTTCTCTATCTTAAGGCACAGGGTGAATAACGTAAATGAGGTAGCTCTGAATTCCACTATCTTTCACCTAGCATTGTTAACTACTGCGCCTTTCAGTTACAGGCGAACTCGATGGTTTTATGCCTGGTCTCAGTCGATCATCTTAGCAGACCTGTCAGGAAACAGAAATTCAAAAGGTCACATCTGTGGGCTGTAATTGGTAGAATTCGTTCTTTTTTCAAGGTTGGTTATTGTCATAATCATGATTGACGCCAGCCTAAAACTCAGTCAATAGTTAGGTTTTGATAGACCTGTGATAGAATGTTCAAGAAGGGATTATGTAAACAATCAATCCTACTATTTTTGTATAGGTGATTCAGGAGAATAAAGACCTGAAAAGATTTATTCAGGACTCCAAACAATTGAAGGAAGGTAACAATGCTCTCAATTAACAGCTCAAATTTAAGCACCTGCTGTTGCAGTCTGTAGAATAGATCATGGAATACAGAGTGTGGAGTAAATAAATAAGTAAATAAAATAACCTTCATTTACCCTCGGCTCTGTTTATAGCACAAAGGCTAAAGAGTCCTAGCAAATAACTGAAATAAATAATTCAAATTATTATAACATAAATATTGTTAAGAATCCCAACTGACTGGAGGTAAACCAGCTGTTGGGACGCAAACGAATAGTAACAAATATATACAGGGAAGAAACTACTTTGTTGTTTTGAACCGCTCTGTTAATATGAATTTTGTGTGGGGATTTAAGTCCCATGAAACGCTTAAATTAGCATAATTTCAAATAAACTTAACATACCGTCACCAGACTTGAAAAGTAAATAAAGGACAGAAGTCCAATTTTTTTCACAATAAAATTATTGCATATATCAGATGATGACGTCACCAATGATGAAGTCATATGATACTCTAAACTGTAAACTTGTAAATTCCAACATTTTTGTGTGGGATTTCCCACACTTTGTTAGCGCCAGCAACATTTATACCTTTATTTGTGTATGAGAGAAAAGTGTTTGTCATGTGGTTTCTACTTGGCATGTAGACTGGGTTCCACTAGCAAGAAGGAGGACCCTGGGGTTGTGTTTTTGTGCAGCGACCATTAGTGTGATTACTTTTATTGGCTGTTGTCTTTTGGCGAATTTTGACTTTTTTTGAGATTTGGAGGGAGTCTTAGGTCTTAGTGTTTGAGACACTCGCTGCTGAATTTATTTTTGACGCACCATATATTGTGAGGTGGGTAAACATTCGCTTTGTTTGCATGCCGTCCACGAAATTCTTGGATGAATAAGGAACAATCATGCAAAATGTTCCAGTTCTCGGACAGAACTGTCTGCAGTTACATGTTTAAATTATGTCACATTGAAATTGCTTCGATCAGCTGAAAATCCCAACAATTTCTGCGGAAAATAAAATTCTAGTAAACAATCTCGCGCCGCACAGTTTGCAACTGTCGGTGAAAAATTTACACTTGAATGATTTCATTGCTTTCAATCCCCATCTATTGCTAAAACCAGCATTTTTATATCAGCAACCGAAGTTTTACGTACAGATATAACACAATGACAAAGTCCAGTATTTTCCTGTGTATTTACGGTTAGCAAGTTGAGGTTCCCTCAATAAACCATGATTTGTTGATACGTTGCATGACGGTGCAGTTTCCATATACTGACACGTTCAAGAGGCCCTGCGCCTAAGAAATGACCGATGATTTCCAGCTAAACAATAAAATCGGCCAACTTTTATCTCCCAAGTAGAGGTTACCGAATACTATTTAAAAATGAATTTCTTTTGTTTCAGTTTCGCTTTAAACCAAAAATATCGAGCCGCAAACTTTTTCCGTCTGATAGCAGCAAAATCAGGCTGAAAATAAGCCCCCGCAAAAGACTGTTCAGAAATTACTATCGCAATGCAAAATGAGAAAACTACAGTGTTGAAGAAAAAAGCCTTTTAATGCAATGCCATTCGATAAACATCAAAAAACTGCCAAAGCGATTAAAAAATAAAGTTTCGAATGTTGCATACTAAATTGGACGGAGCATTGGAGCTGATTTTAAAATAATTATTTCTCAAAAGTCCAATGCTGTTGAAAGCAATCACAGTGATGAATTAGACATTAGAGGGATGCACATCACGTTTCTGGAGTATATTGACCTTGTACAAAGCGTTCAAAGTTACCGTGTGACAGCGGCCATTGATGTCATTTGTCATGTCAAGTCGCAAGAACACAGCGGTCAAACGCCGGGCATGCGCAAATGGGTACATTTTTGGCAGCCACGCTCCAATTTCCCACACAAAAATCTAAAGGAAAACATGGGAAACAACCAGTGTCACGCAAAATTTACGAAAAAAAATTGAAAAGTTCATAGAAAGCTGTGAAAGGAAAAGTGGGTAAAAGGAAAACTTAAGACTTTTCAGACACAAAGTTTATTGAGTTACCGGTATTCTGCTGATTTACCATTTTGTTTTGAGCTTTACCAAAAAAGTTTATAAGTCTTGAAAACCTGTGTCATGCTACGAACCGACGGCATAGTATATTGTCATTTGTTTTTATTAATCATACGATGATGCATGATGCCGGAAACCGATGACAAACGGTGTGTAAAAGAAGGACAAATGGAAGAAGAAAAAGACAATTGCAGTGATTCAGCCTTGCTCAGACGAGCTGGAAAAATTTTGGCAAGGACTGGGGGGATTTCATCTGGATCCAGGATTTGTCTGAAGCACAGGAATGAGATGAATCGAAACGACAAACGATGTACATGTCCATCGTCATGGGGGCATAGCTGGCCAAAATACCGATCCCAAACTGCCTGTACCAGGTCTTTGACCAAGTGGGAAAATCTTTTCTAAACTACAAACCTGGAAAAAACTGGTGCACTAAATGCAAAGTGTAGGCGGACAAAAAATTCAAGGAGCACGGAAAATACATACCACGGAAAAAAAGAACTGCAACAAGCAGAAGGTAGCACAATTTTTAACTCTTATTTCTGTTAGCTCTTGTTGTACAGGCTAAAACATAAGCAAATATATAAATAATGAGGAAAATGTCATTTATAGGATGCCGATGACCCACGAAAAGAACAATGTCATGAAAATATTTTGACCGCCTTTTAGTTGCTCCATTGCTTGCACATGCGCAGACTTTTGACCGCTGTGTTAGTCGGGCGGTCAGCAGGTAGGGATCCAGTCGTGACCCCATAAATCAGATCACGCTGCGGCCAAAATGGTCTGGCGGTTAGGGAAGTTTTTCTTTTTGAGTGACCATCATTTGTGAAAAATAACATAAAATTGTTCCACTAAACGTTTTCTGGCTGGGAAAAATTGTTTCCCTTTTTGTGCATTTGTTTGGATTCCGCCGCTATTTGTACAAATGACATCAATAGCCGCTGTCACGCGACGACATTTTCCAGATTCAACTTTTGTTAGATGGTAATTTTGAGTTATTTTCTTTTTCTGCGGATTTTTCATCTTCCTGTATCTTTCAATTCTACGTCCTTCTACTCAGGATGGTCTTTGAATGCCTAGCAAGGTTTAAAGTGGCGTTTAACACGCTATCCACGGCCGTATTGGCAAAAGAGAAGTGTTTCGCTGAAGTAGCAGGATAACGGTAAACACGGTAACTTTGAACGCTTTGTACAAGGTCAATATACTTTGGCCAAAAAAGAGGTCAAATATTCTTTTGTTTAAAAAGGCATACAAACGAGGCGAAAGGGTCAATGTAAAGCAGAATTGACCCTAACACCTTACTTGCATGTAAAACCGCTGATAACCACGATAACAATTATTGTGAGACGTTAGAAGTCTCGTGGCCGTTTCTAAGTGCTGTATAACATAACCCTTTCAAATATGTGAATTGCTTTCTAATTGTTCAATTCCAGTCCTCGCCTAAGATAAAACACACTTTTAGACATGGTTGCATGACTGATGATGTCATTACACTAAGTTTGCAGAAAATATAAATTTCATGGCAAGAGTTATTTTCTCATAATGTGGTAACCTCCCAGACTTGAAACTGAGAAAGTTATGTGACATGCACATTTTTCAGCTGCAAAGGATGCTGTGAAGTTTCCTATTATAATCATAATATTGTCTCTAATATCATTATCATCATCATTATTAATAATTATAATAATATTATTGCTCTTAAATAACGGTTTAGCTAGAAGGATAGTCATGCAGCAAAACAAAACCGAAACTTTGAAAAATAATACCCAGAAAAATGCTGTTCTTCCAGCGTGTATTTATTAAACTTGTTTCCATTGGAAGCGGATCTGTATGTGGCAATGCAATATTGATGCTTTTTCATTCATCCTATCTTGCAGATTAAAAGAAAGAGTGGGCATACTGACAGCGTTCCAAAAAAAATACACATTGGAACGCGACCAACGAGAGAGACAGGAAATTGAAAGGGAGGTATGATAGACCTAAACATTTGCTACTCTGTATAGCATTTTAACATGTCGTCACAGCAGCCATATTGGTGTCCCAAAACCATGACGAAACGATGGCCTTGTTAGTGTACCAAACCAATCCTGTGGGGGTTTAACTCTATTCTTATGTAGGCACTTTCTTTTGTTCCAACAAATTTGTGTGGCCGTTGGTGTTATGAGTTAAAACGTTGTATTGACTAGTGCAGTTTGCACCAGGCGTAAGGAATCAGTAAAGGGGTACATTTAAGTGGGTTATTTTTGTGATGAATTAATTATATTTAATAAGTATCAAGTGTTGATGAAGTCAATAGTGGGAGAATGTTTGCCATATAAACTGACGTTAACCTCCGTGCTGTGATTCATTTTATCTTTAGCAAATCCAACGTCGTGCAGAGAAAATGGAAAAAGACGTGGCAATAAAGAGAGTACAAAAAGAGGAGTTAGAGCTTGTCGTCAAACGACTACAAAAACAGCTGGAAGTCAAGGACAACCAGTTATTCGCTGTAAGTTTGCGAGTTACATTTCTTCTTTTATGTTTTAAATGCAAAACATTATATTGCTGCTTGGCTTAAAAAGATTATCAACTAGGTAAATGGTGACTGTCAGATTTTGTAAAAGATTAACATAGAGGCGACGGTGCTAATATCTTCTCTATCTTAAGGCACAGGGTGAATAACGTAAATGAGGTAGCTCTGAATTCCACTATCTTTCACCTAGCATTGTTAACTACTGCGCCTTTCAGTTACAGGCGAACTCGATGGTTTTATGCCTGGTCTCAGTCGATCATCTTAGCAGACCTGTCAGGAAACAGAAATTCAAAAGGTCACATCTGTGGGCTGTAATTGGTAGAATTCGTTCTTTTTTCAAGGTTGGTTATTGTCATAATCATGATTGACGCCAGCCTAAAACTCAGTCAATAGTTAGGTTTTGATAGACCTGTGATAGAATGTTCAAGAAGGGATTATGTAAACAATCAATCCTACTATTTTTGTATAGGTGATTCAGGAGAATAAAGACCTGAAAAGATTTATTCAGGACTCCAAACAATTGAAGGAAGGTAACAATGCTCTCAATTAACAGCTCAAATTTAAGCACCTGCTGTTGCAGTCTGTAGAATAGATCATGGAATACAGAGTGTGGAGTAAATAAATAAGTAAATAAAATAACCTTCATTTACCCTCGGCTCTGTTTATAGCACAAAGGCTAAAGAGTCCTAGCAAATAACTGAAATAAATAATTCAAATTATTATAACATAAATATTGTTAAGAATCCCAACTGACTGGAGGTAAACCAGCTGTTGGGACGCAAACGAATAGTAACAAATATATACAGGGAAGAAACTACTTTGTTGTTTTGAACCGCTCTGTTAATATGAATTTTGTGTGGGGATTTAAGTCCCATGAAACGCTTAAATTAGCATAATTTCAAATAAACTTAACATACCGTCACCAGACTTGAAAAGTAAATAAAGGACAGAAGTCCAATTTTTTTCACAATAAAATTATTGCATATATCAGATGATGACGTCACCAATGATGAAGTCATATGATACTCTAAACTGTAAACTTGTAAATTCCAACATTTTTGTGTGGGATTTCCCACACTTTGTTAGCGCCAGCAACATTTATACCTTTATTTGTGTATGAGAGAAAAGTGTTTGTCATGTGGTTTCTACTTGGCATGTAGACTGGGTTCCACTAGCAAGAAGGAGGACCCTGGGGTTGTGTTTTTGTGCAGCGACCATTAGTGTGATTACTTTTATTGGCTGTTGTCTTTTGGCGAATTTTGACTTTTTTTGAGATTTGGAGGGAGTCTTAGGTCTTAGTGTTTGAGACACTCGCTGCTGAATTTATTTTTGACGCACCATATATTGTGAGGTGGGTAAACATTCGCTTTGTTTGCATGCCGTCCACGAAATTCTTGGATGAATAAGGAACAATCATGCAAAATGTTCCAGTTCTCGGACAGAACTGTCTGCAGTTACATGTTTAAATTATGTCACATTGAAATTGCTTCGATCAGCTGAAAATCCCAACAATTTCTGCGGAAAATAAAATTCTAGTAAACAATCTCGCGCCGCACAGTTTGCAACTGTCGGTGAAAAATTTACACTTGAATGATTTCATTGCTTTCAATCCCCATCTATTGCTAAAACCAGCATTTTTATATCAGCAACCGAAGTTTTACGTACAGATATAACACAATGACAAAGTCCAGTATTTTCCTGTGTATTTACGGTTAGCAAGTTGAGGTTCCCTCAATAAACCATGATTTGTTGATACGTTGCATGACGGTGCAGTTTCCATATACTGACACGTTCAAGAGGCCCTGCGCCTAAGAAATGACCGATGATTTCCAGCTAAACAATAAAATCGGCCAACTTTTATCTCCCAAGTAGAGGTTACCGAATACTATTTAAAAATGAATTTCTTTTGTTTCAGTTTCGCTTTAAACCAAAAATATCGAGCCGCAAACTTTTTCCGTCTGATAGCAGCAAAATCAGGCTGAAAATAAGCCCCCGCAAAAGACTGTTCAGAAATTACTATCGCAATGCAAAATGAGAAAACTACAGTGTTGAAGAAAAAAGCCTTTTAATGCAATGCCATTCGATAAACATCAAAAAACTGCCAAAGCGATTAAAAAATAAAGTTTCGAATGTTGCATACTAAATTGGACGGAGCATTGGAGCTGATTTTAAAATAATTATTTCTCAAAAGTCCAATGCTGTTGAAAGCAATCACAGTGATGAATTAGACATTAGAGGGATGCACATCACGTTTCTGGAGTATATTGACCTTGTACAAAGCGTTCAAAGTTACCGTGTGACAGCGGCCATTGATGTCATTTGTCATGTCAAGTCGCAAGAACACAGCGGTCAAACGCCGGGCATGCGCAAATGGGTACATTTTTGGCAGCCACGCTCCAATTTCCCACACAAAAATCTAAAGGAAAACATGGGAAACAACCAGTGTCACGCAAAATTTACGAAAAAAAATTGAAAAGTTCATAGAAAGCTGTGAAAGGAAAAGTGGGTAAAAGGAAAACTTAAGACTTTTCAGACACAAAGTTTATTGAGTTACCGGTATTCTGCTGATTTACCATTTTGTTTTGAGCTTTACCAAAAAAGTTTATAAGTCTTGAAAACCTGTGTCATGCTACGAACCGACGGCATAGTATATTGTCATTTGTTTTTATTAATCATACGATGATGCATGATGCCGGAAACCGATGACAAACGGTGTGTAAAAGAAGGACAAATGGAAGAAGAAAAAGACAATTGCAGTGATTCAGCCTTGCTCAGACGAGCTGGAAAAATTTTGGCAAGGACTGGGGGGATTTCATCTGGATCCAGGATTTGTCTGAAGCACAGGAATGAGATGAATCGAAACGACAAACGATGTACATGTCCATCGTCATGGGGGCATAGCTGGCCAAAATACCGATCCCAAACTGCCTGTACCAGGTCTTTGACCAAGTGGGAAAATCTTTTCTAAACTACAAACCTGGAAAAAACTGGTGCACTAAATGCAAAGTGTAGGCGGACAAAAAATTCAAGGAGCACGGAAAATACATACCACGGAAAAAAAGAACTGCAACAAGCAGAAGGTAGCACAATTTTTAACTCTTATTTCTGTTAGCTCTTGTTGTACAGGCTAAAACATAAGCAAATATATAAATAATGAGGAAAATGTCATTTATAGGATGCCGATGACCCACGAAAAGAACAATGTCATGAAAATATTTTGACCGCCTTTTAGTTGCTCCATTGCTTGCACATGCGCAGACTTTTGACCGCTGTGTTAGTCGGGCGGTCAGCAGGTAGGGATCCAGTCGTGACCCCATAAATCAGATCACGCTGCGGCCAAAATGGTCTGGCGGTTAGGGAAGTTTTTCTTTTTGAGTGACCATCATTTGTGAAAAATAACATAAAATTGTTCCACTAAACGTTTTCTGGCTGGGAAAAATTGTTTCCCTTTTTGTGCATTTGTTTGGATTCCGCCGCTATTTGTACAAATGACATCAATAGCCGCTGTCACGCGACGACATTTTCCAGATTCAACTTTTGTTAGATGGTAATTTTGAGTTATTTTCTTTTTCTGCGGATTTTTCATCTTCCTGTATCTTTCAATTCTACGTCCTTCTACTCAGGATGGTCTTTGAATGCCTAGCAAGGTTTAAAGTGGCGTTTAACACGCTATCCACGGCCGTATTGGCAAAAGAGAAGTGTTTCGCTGAAGTAGCAGGATAACGGTAAACACGGTAACTTTGAACGCTTTGTACAAGGTCAATATACTTTGGCCAAAAAAGAGGTCAAATATTCTTTTGTTTAAAAAGGCATACAAACGAGGCGAAAGGGTCAATGTAAAGCAGAATTGACCCTAACACCTTACTTGCATGTAAAACCGCTGATAACCACGATAACAATTATTGTGAGACGTTAGAAGTCTCGTGGCCGTTTCTAAGTGCTGTATAACATAACCCTTTCAAATATGTGAATTGCTTTCTAATTGTTCAATTCCAGTCCTCGCCTAAGATAAAACACACTTTTAGACATGGTTGCATGACTGATGATGTCATTACACTAAGTTTGCAGAAAATATAAATTTCATGGCAAGAGTTATTTTCTCATAATGTGGTAACCTCCCAGACTTGAAACTGAGAAAGTTATGTGACATGCACATTTTTCAGCTGCAAAGGATGCTGTGAAGTTTCCTATTATAATCATAATATTGTCTCTAATATCATTATCATCATCATTATTAATAATTATAATAATATTATTGCTCTTAAATAACGGTTTAGCTAGAAGGATAGTCATGCAGCAAAACAAAACCGAAACTTTGAAAAATAATACCCAGAAAAATGCTGTTCTTCCAGCGTGTATTTATTAAACTTGTTTCCATTGGAAGCGGATCTGTATGTGGCAATGCAATATTGATGCTTTTTCATTCATCCTATCTTGCAGATTAAAAGAAAGAGTGGGCATACTGACAGCGTTCCAAAAAAAATACACATTGGAACGCGACCAACGAGAGAGACAGGAAATTGAAAGGGAGGTATGATAGACCTAAACATTTGCTACTCTGTATAGCATTTTAACATGTCGTCACAGCAGCCATATTGGTGTCCCAAAACCATGACGAAACGATGGCCTTGTTAGTGTACCAAACCAATCCTGTGGGGGTTTAACTCTATTCTTATGTAGGCACTTTCTTTTGTTCCAACAAATTTGTGTGGCCGTTGGTGTTATGAGTTAAAACGTTGTATTGACTAGTGCAGTTTGCACCAGGCGTAAGGAATCAGTAAAGGGGTACATTTAAGTGGGTTATTTTTGTGATGAATTAATTATATTTAATAAGTATCAAGTGTTGATGAAGTCAATAGTGGGAGAATGTTTGCCATATAAACTGACGTTAACCTCCGTGCTGTGATTCATTTTATCTTTAGCAAATCCAACGTCGTGCAGAGAAAATGGAAAAAGACGTGGCAATAAAGAGAGTACAAAAAGAGGAGTTAGAGCTTGTCGTCAAACGACTACAAAAACAGCTGGAAGTCAAGGACAACCAGTTATTCGCTGTAAGTTTGCGAGTTACATTTCTTCTTTTATGTTTTAAATGCAAAACATTATATTGCTGCTTGGCTTAAAAAGATTATCAACTAGGTAAATGGTGACTGTCAGATTTTGTAAAAGATTAACATAGAGGCGACGGTGCTAATATCTTCTCTATCTTAAGGCACAGGGTGAATAACGTAAATGAGGTAGCTCTGAATTCCACTATCTTTCACCTAGCATTGTTAACTACTGCGCCTTTCAGTTACAGGCGAACTCGATGGTTTTATGCCTGGTCTCAGTCGATCATCTTAGCAGACCTGTCAGGAAACAGAAATTCAAAAGGTCACATCTGTGGGCTGTAATTGGTAGAATTCGTTCTTTTTTCAAGGTTGGTTATTGTCATAATCATGATTGACGCCAGCCTAAAACTCAGTCAATAGTTAGGTTTTGATAGACCTGTGATAGAATGTTCAAGAAGGGATTATGTAAACAATCAATCCTACTATTTTTGTATAGGTGATTCAGGAGAATAAAGACCTGAAAAGATTTATTCAGGACTCCAAACAATTGAAGGAAGGTAACAATGCTCTCAATTAACAGCTCAAATTTAAGCACCTGCTGTTGCAGTCTGTAGAATAGATCATGGAATACAGAGTGTGGAGTAAATAAATAAGTAAATAAAATAACCTTCATTTACCCTCGGCTCTGTTTATAGCACAAAGGCTAAAGAGTCCTAGCAAATAACTGAAATAAATAATTCAAATTATTATAACATAAATATTGTTAAGAATCCCAACTGACTGGAGGTAAACCAGCTGTTGGGACGCAAACGAATAGTAACAAATATATACAGGGAAGAAACTACTTTGTTGTTTTGAACCGCTCTGTTAATATGAATTTTGTGTGGGGATTTAAGTCCCATGAAACGCTTAAATTAGCATAATTTCAAATAAACTTAACATACCGTCACCAGACTTGAAAAGTAAATAAAGGACAGAAGTCCAATTTTTTTCACAATAAAATTATTGCATATATCAGATGATGACGTCACCAATGATGAAGTCATATGATACTCTAAACTGTAAACTTGTAAATTCCAACATTTTTGTGTGGGATTTCCCACACTTTGTTAGCGCCAGCAACATTTATACCTTTATTTGTGTATGAGAGAAAAGTGTTTGTCATGTGGTTTCTACTTGGCATGTAGACTGGGTTCCACTAGCAAGAAGGAGGACCCTGGGGTTGTGTTTTTGTGCAGCGACCATTAGTGTGATTACTTTTATTGGCTGTTGTCTTTTGGCGAATTTTGACTTTTTTTGAGATTTGGAGGGAGTCTTAGGTCTTAGTGTTTGAGACACTCGCTGCTGAATTTATTTTTGACGCACCATATATTGTGAGGTGGGTAAACATTCGCTTTGTTTGCATGCCGTCCACGAAATTCTTGGATGAATAAGGAACAATCATGCAAAATGTTCCAGTTCTCGGACAGAACTGTCTGCAGTTACATGTTTAAATTATGTCACATTGAAATTGCTTCGATCAGCTGAAAATCCCAACAATTTCTGCGGAAAATAAAATTCTAGTAAACAATCTCGCGCCGCACAGTTTGCAACTGTCGGTGAAAAATTTACACTTGAATGATTTCATTGCTTTCAATCCCCATCTATTGCTAAAACCAGCATTTTTATATCAGCAACCGAAGTTTTACGTACAGATATAACACAATGACAAAGTCCAGTATTTTCCTGTGTATTTACGGTTAGCAAGTTGAGGTTCCCTCAATAAACCATGATTTGTTGATACGTTGCATGACGGTGCAGTTTCCATATACTGACACGTTCAAGAGGCCCTGCGCCTAAGAAATGACCGATGATTTCCAGCTAAACAATAAAATCGGCCAACTTTTATCTCCCAAGTAGAGGTTACCGAATACTATTTAAAAATGAATTTCTTTTGTTTCAGTTTCGCTTTAAACCAAAAATATCGAGCCGCAAACTTTTTCCGTCTGATAGCAGCAAAATCAGGCTGAAAATAAGCCCCCGCAAAAGACTGTTCAGAAATTACTATCGCAATGCAAAATGAGAAAACTACAGTGTTGAAGAAAAAAGCCTTTTAATGCAATGCCATTCGATAAACATCAAAAAACTGCCAAAGCGATTAAAAAATAAAGTTTCGAATGTTGCATACTAAATTGGACGGAGCATTGGAGCTGATTTTAAAATAATTATTTCTCAAAAGTCCAATGCTGTTGAAAGCAATCACAGTGATGAATTAGACATTAGAGGGATGCACATCACGTTTCTGGAGTATATTGACCTTGTACAAAGCGTTCAAAGTTACCGTGTGACAGCGGCCATTGATGTCATTTGTCATGTCAAGTCGCAAGAACACAGCGGTCAAACGCCGGGCATGCGCAAATGGGTACATTTTTGGCAGCCACGCTCCAATTTCCCACACAAAAATCTAAAGGAAAACATGGGAAACAACCAGTGTCACGCAAAATTTACGAAAAAAAATTGAAAAGTTCATAGAAAGCTGTGAAAGGAAAAGTGGGTAAAAGGAAAACTTAAGACTTTTCAGACACAAAGTTTATTGAGTTACCGGTATTCTGCTGATTTACCATTTTGTTTTGAGCTTTACCAAAAAAGTTTATAAGTCTTGAAAACCTGTGTCATGCTACGAACCGACGGCATAGTATATTGTCATTTGTTTTTATTAATCATACGATGATGCATGATGCCGGAAACCGATGACAAACGGTGTGTAAAAGAAGGACAAATGGAAGAAGAAAAAGACAATTGCAGTGATTCAGCCTTGCTCAGACGAGCTGGAAAAATTTTGGCAAGGACTGGGGGGATTTCATCTGGATCCAGGATTTGTCTGAAGCACAGGAATGAGATGAATCGAAACGACAAACGATGTACATGTCCATCGTCATGGGGGCATAGCTGGCCAAAATACCGATCCCAAACTGCCTGTACCAGGTCTTTGACCAAGTGGGAAAATCTTTTCTAAACTACAAACCTGGAAAAAACTGGTGCACTAAATGCAAAGTGTAGGCGGACAAAAAATTCAAGGAGCACGGAAAATACATACCACGGAAAAAAAGAACTGCAACAAGCAGAAGGTAGCACAATTTTTAACTCTTATTTCTGTTAGCTCTTGTTGTACAGGCTAAAACATAAGCAAATATATAAATAATGAGGAAAATGTCATTTATAGGATGCCGATGACCCACGAAAAGAACAATGTCATGAAAATATTTTGACCGCCTTTTAGTTGCTCCATTGCTTGCACATGCGCAGACTTTTGACCGCTGTGTTAGTCGGGCGGTCAGCAGGTAGGGATCCAGTCGTGACCCCATAAATCAGATCACGCTGCGGCCAAAATGGTCTGGCGGTTAGGGAAGTTTTTCTTTTTGAGTGACCATCATTTGTGAAAAATAACATAAAATTGTTCCACTAAACGTTTTCTGGCTGGGAAAAATTGTTTCCCTTTTTGTGCATTTGTTTGGATTCCGCCGCTATTTGTACAAATGACATCAATAGCCGCTGTCACGCGACGACATTTTCCAGATTCAACTTTTGTTAGATGGTAATTTTGAGTTATTTTCTTTTTCTGCGGATTTTTCATCTTCCTGTATCTTTCAATTCTACGTCCTTCTACTCAGGATGGTCTTTGAATGCCTAGCAAGGTTTAAAGTGGCGTTTAACACGCTATCCACGGCCGTATTGGCAAAAGAGAAGTGTTTCGCTGAAGTAGCAGGATAACGGTAAACACGGTAACTTTGAACGCTTTGTACAAGGTCAATATACTTTGGCCAAAAAAGAGGTCAAATATTCTTTTGTTTAAAAAGGCATACAAACGAGGCGAAAGGGTCAATGTAAAGCAGAATTGACCCTAACACCTTACTTGCATGTAAAACCGCTGATAACCACGATAACAATTATTGTGAGACGTTAGAAGTCTCGTGGCCGTTTCTAAGTGCTGTATAACATAACCCTTTCAAATATGTGAATTGCTTTCTAATTGTTCAATTCCAGTCCTCGCCTAAGATAAAACACACTTTTAGACATGGTTGCATGACTGATGATGTCATTACACTAAGTTTGCAGAAAATATAAATTTCATGGCAAGAGTTATTTTCTCATAATGTGGTAACCTCCCAGACTTGAAACTGAGAAAGTTATGTGACATGCACATTTTTCAGCTGCAAAGGATGCTGTGAAGTTTCCTATTATAATCATAATATTGTCTCTAATATCATTATCATCATCATTATTAATAATTATAATAATATTATTGCTCTTAAATAACGGTTTAGCTAGAAGGATAGTCATGCAGCAAAACAAAACCGAAACTTTGAAAAATAATACCCAGAAAAATGCTGTTCTTCCAGCGTGTATTTATTAAACTTGTTTCCATTGGAAGCGGATCTGTATGTGGCAATGCAATATTGATGCTTTTTCATTCATCCTATCTTGCAGATTAAAAGAAAGAGTGGGCATACTGACAGCGTTCCAAAAAAAATACACATTGGAACGCGACCAACGAGAGAGACAGGAAATTGAAAGGGAGGTATGATAGACCTAAACATTTGCTACTCTGTATAGCATTTTAACATGTCATCACAGCAGCCATATTGGTGTCCCAAAACCATGACGAAACGATGGCCTTGTTAGTGTACCAAACCAATCCTGTGGGGGTTTAACTCTATTCTTATGTAGGCACTTTCTTTTGTTCCAACAAATTTGTGTGGCCGTTGGTGTTATGAGTTAAAACGTTGTATTGACTAGTGCAGTTTGCACCAGGCGTAAGGAATCAGTAAAGGGGTACATTTAAGTGGGTTATTTTTGTGATGAATTAATTATATTTAATAAGTATCAAGTGTTGATGAAGTCAATAGTGGGAGAATGTTTGCCATATAAACTGACGTTAACCTCCGTGCTGTGATTCATTTTATCTTTAGCAAATCCAACGTCGTGCAGAGAAAATGGAAAAAGACGTGGCAATAAAGAGAGTACAAAAAGAGGAGTTAGAGCTTGTCGTCAAACGACTACAAAAACAGCTGGAAGTCAAGGACAACCAGTTATTCGCTGTAAGTTTGCGAGTTACATTTCTTCTTTTATGTTTTAAATGCAAAACATTATATTGCTGCTTGGCTTAAAAAGATTATCAACTAGGTAAATGGTGACTGTCAGATTTTGTAAAAGATTAACATAGAGGCGACGGTGCTAATATCTTCTCTATCTTAAGGCACAGGGTGAATAACGTAAATGAGGTAGCTCTGAATTCCACTATCTTTCACCTAGCATTGTTAACTACTGCGCCTTTCAGTTACAGGCGAACTCGATGGTTTTATGCCTGGTCTCAGTCGATCATCTTAGCAGACCTGTCAGGAAACAGAAATTCAAAAGGTCACATCTGTGGGCTGTAATTGGTAGAATTCGTTCTTTTTTCAAGGTTGGTTATTGTCATAATCATGATTGACGCCAGCCTAAAACTCAGTCAATAGTTAGGTTTTGATAGACCTGTGATAGAATGTTCAAGAAGGGATTATGTAAACAATCAATCCTACTATTTTTGTATAGGTGATTCAGGAGAATAAAGACCTGAAAAGATTTATTCAGGACTCCAAACAATTGAAGGAAGGTAACAATGCTCTCAATTAACAGCTCAAATTTAAGCACCTGCTGTTGCAGTCTGTAGAATAGATCATGGAATACAGAGTGTGGAGTAAATAAATAAGTAAATAAAATAACCTTCATTTACCCTCGGCTCTGTTTATAGCACAAAGGCTAAAGAGTCCTAGCAAATAACTGAAATAAATAATTCAAATTATTATAACATAAATATTGTTAAGAATCCCAACTGACTGGAGGTAAACCAGCTGTTGGGACGCAAACGAATAGTAACAAATATATACAGGGAAGAAACTACTTTGTTGTTTTGAACCGCTCTGTTAATATGAATTTTGTGTGGGGATTTAAGTCCCATGAAACGCTTAAATTAGCATAATTTCAAATAAACTTAACATACCGTCACCAGACTTGAAAAGTAAATAAAGGACAGAAGTCCAATTTTTTTCACAATAAAATTATTGCATATATCAGATGATGACGTCACCAATGATGAAGTCATATGATACTCTAAACTGTAAACTTGTAAATTCCAACATTTTTGTGTGGGATTTCCCACACTTTGTTAGCGCCAGCAACATTTATACCTTTATTTGTGTATGAGAGAAAAGTGTTTGTCATGTGGTTTCTACTTGGCATGTAGACTGGGTTCCACTAGCAAGAAGGAGGACCCTGGGGTTGTGTTTTTGTGCAGCGACCATTAGTGTGATTACTTTTATTGGCTGTTGTCTTTTGGCGAATTTTGACTTTTTTTGAGATTTGGAGGGAGTCTTAGGTCTTAGTGTTTGAGACACTCGCTGCTGAATTTATTTTTGACGCACCATATATTGTGAGGTGGGTAAACATTCGCTTTGTTTGCATGCCGTCCACGAAATTCTTGGATGAATAAGGAACAATCATGCAAAATGTTCCAGTTCTCGGACAGAACTGTCTGCAGTTACATGTTTAAATTATGTCACATTGAAATTGCTTCGATCAGCTGAAAATCCCAACAATTTCTGCGGAAAATAAAATTCTAGTAAACAATCTCGCGCCGCACAGTTTGCAACTGTCGGTGAAAAATTTACACTTGAATGATTTCATTGCTTTCAATCCCCATCTATTGCTAAAACCAGCATTTTTATATCAGCAACCGAAGTTTTACGTACAGATATAACACAATGACAAAGTCCAGTATTTTCCTGTGTATTTACGGTTAGCAAGTTGAGGTTCCCTCAATAAACCATGATTTGTTGATACGTTGCATGACGGTGCAGTTTCCATATACTGACACGTTCAAGAGGCCCTGCGCCTAAGAAATGACCGATGATTTCCAGCTAAACAATAAAATCGGCCAACTTTTATCTCCCAAGTAGAGGTTACCGAATACTATTTAAAAATGAATTTCTTTTGTTTCAGTTTCGCTTTAAACCAAAAATATCGAGCCGCAAACTTTTTCCGTCTGATAGCAGCAAAATCAGGCTGAAAATAAGCCCCCGCAAAAGACTGTTCAGAAATTACTATCGCAATGCAAAATGAGAAAACTACAGTGTTGAAGAAAAAAGCCTTTTAATGCAATGCCATTCGATAAACATCAAAAAACTGCCAAAGCGATTAAAAAATAAAGTTTCGAATGTTGCATACTAAATTGGACGGAGCATTGGAGCTGATTTTAAAATAATTATTTCTCAAAAGTCCAATGCTGTTGAAAGCAATCACAGTGATGAATTAGACATTAGAGGGATGCACATCACGTTTCTGGAGTATATTGACCTTGTACAAAGCGTTCAAAGTTACCGTGTGACAGCGGCCATTGATGTCATTTGTCATGTCAAGTCGCAAGAACACAGCGGTCAAACGCCGGGCATGCGCAAATGGGTACATTTTTGGCAGCCACGCTCCAATTTCCCACACAAAAATCTAAAGGAAAACATGGGAAACAACCAGTGTCACGCAAAATTTACGAAAAAAAATTGAAAAGTTCATAGAAAGCTGTGAAAGGAAAAGTGGGTAAAAGGAAAACTTAAGACTTTTCAGACACAAAGTTTATTGAGTTACCGGTATTCTGCTGATTTACCATTTTGTTTTGAGCTTTACCAAAAAAGTTTATAAGTCTTGAAAACCTGTGTCATGCTACGAACCGACGGCATAGTATATTGTCATTTGTTTTTATTAATCATACGATGATGCATGATGCCGGAAACCGATGACAAACGGTGTGTAAAAGAAGGACAAATGGAAGAAGAAAAAGACAATTGCAGTGATTCAGCCTTGCTCAGACGAGCTGGAAAAATTTTGGCAAGGACTGGGGGGATTTCATCTGGATCCAGGATTTGTCTGAAGCACAGGAATGAGATGAATCGAAACGACAAACGATGTACATGTCCATCGTCATGGGGGCATAGCTGGCCAAAATACCGATCCCAAACTGCCTGTACCAGGTCTTTGACCAAGTGGGAAAATCTTTTCTAAACTACAAACCTGGAAAAAACTGGTGCACTAAATGCAAAGTGTAGGCGGACAAAAAATTCAAGGAGCACGGAAAATACATACCACGGAAAAAAAGAACTGCAACAAGCAGAAGGTAGCACAATTTTTAACTCTTATTTCTGTTAGCTCTTGTTGTACAGGCTAAAACATAAGCAAATATATAAATAATGAGGAAAATGTCATTTATAGGATGCCGATGACCCACGAAAAGAACAATGTCATGAAAATATTTTGACCGCCTTTTAGTTGCTCCATTGCTTGCACATGCGCAGACTTTTGACCGCTGTGTTAGTCGGGCGGTCAGCAGGTAGGGATCCAGTCGTGACCCCATAAATCAGATCACGCTGCGGCCAAAATGGTCTGGCGGTTAGGGAAGTTTTTCTTTTTGAGTGACCATCATTTGTGAAAAATAACATAAAATTGTTCCACTAAACGTTTTCTGGCTGGGAAAAATTGTTTCCCTTTTTGTGCATTTGTTTGGATTCCGCCGCTATTTGTACAAATGACATCAATAGCCGCTGTCACGCGACGACATTTTCCAGATTCAACTTTTGTTAGATGGTAATTTTGAGTTATTTTCTTTTTCTGCGGATTTTTCATCTTCCTGTATCTTTCAATTCTACGTCCTTCTACTCAGGATGGTCTTTGAATGCCTAGCAAGGTTTAAAGTGGCGTTTAACACGCTATCCACGGCCGTATTGGCAAAAGAGAAGTGTTTCGCTGAAGTAGCAGGATAACGGTAAACACGGTAACTTTGAACGCTTTGTACAAGGTCAATATACTTTGGCCAAAAAAGAGGTCAAATATTCTTTTGTTTAAAAAGGCATACAAACGAGGCGAAAGGGTCAATGTAAAGCAGAATTGACCCTAACACCTTACTTGCATGTAAAACCGCTGATAACCACGATAACAATTATTGTGAGACGTTAGAAGTCTCGTGGCCGTTTCTAAGTGCTGTATAACATAACCCTTTCAAATATGTGAATTGCTTTCTAATTGTTCAATTCCAGTCCTCGCCTAAGATAAAACACACTTTTAGACATGGTTGCATGACTGATGATGTCATTACACTAAGTTTGCAGAAAATATAAATTTCATGGCAAGAGTTATTTTCTCATAATGTGGTAACCTCCCAGACTTGAAACTGAGAAAGTTATGTGACATGCACATTTTTCAGCTGCAAAGGATGCTGTGAAGTTTCCTATTATAATCATAATATTGTCTCTAATATCATTATCATCATCATTATTAATAATTATAATAATATTATTGCTCTTAAATAACGGTTTAGCTAGAAGGATAGTCATGCAGCAAAACAAAACCGAAACTTTGAAAAATAATACCCAGAAAAATGCTGTTCTTCCAGCGTGTATTTATTAAACTTGTTTCCATTGGAAGCGGATCTGTATGTGGCAATGCAATATTGATGCTTTTTCATTCATCCTATCTTGCAGATTAAAAGAAAGAGTGGGCATACTGACAGCGTTCCAAAAAAAATACACATTGGAACGCGACCAACGAGAGAGACAGGAAATTGAAAGGGAGGTATGATAGACCTAAACATTTGCTACTCTGTATAGCATTTTAACATGTCGTCACAGCAGCCATATTGGTGTCCCAAAACCATGACGAAACGATGGCCTTGTTAGTGTACCAAACCAATCCTGTGGGGGTTTAACTCTATTCTTATGTAGGCACTTTCTTTTGTTCCAACAAATTTGTGTGGCCGTTGGTGTTATGAGTTAAAACGTTGTATTGACTAGTGCAGTTTGCACCAGGCGTAAGGAATCAGTAAAGGGGTACATTTAAGTGGGTTATTTTTGTGATGAATTAATTATATTTAATAAGTATCAAGTGTTGATGAAGTCAATAGTGGGAGAATGTTTGCCATATAAACTGACGTTAACCTCCGTGCTGTGATTCATTTTATCTTTAGCAAATCCAACGTCGTGCAGAGAAAATGGAAAAAGACGTGGCAATAAAGAGAGTACAAAAAGAGGAGTTAGAGCTTGTCGTCAAACGACTACAAAAACAGCTGGAAGTCAAGGACAACCAGTTATTCGCTGTAAGTTTGCGAGTTACATTTCTTCTTTTATGTTTTAAATGCAAAACATTATATTGCTGCTTGGCTTAAAAAGATTATCAACTAGGTAAATGGTGACTGTCAGATTTTGTAAAAGATTAACATAGAGGCGACGGTGCTAATATCTTCTCTATCTTAAGGCACAGGGTGAATAACGTAAATGAGGTAGCTCTGAATTCCACTATCTTTCACCTAGCATTGTTAACTACTGCGCCTTTCAGTTACAGGCGAACTCGATGGTTTTATGCCTGGTCTCAGTCGATCATCTTAGCAGACCTGTCAGGAAACAGAAATTCAAAAGGTCACATCTGTGGGCTGTAATTGGTAGAATTCGTTCTTTTTTCAAGGTTGGTTATTGTCATAATCATGATTGACGCCAGCCTAAAACTCAGTCAATAGTTAGGTTTTGATAGACCTGTGATAGAATGTTCAAGAAGGGATTATGTAAACAATCAATCCTACTATTTTTGTATAGGTGATTCAGGAGAATAAAGACCTGAAAAGATTTATTCAGGACTCCAAACAATTGAAGGAAGGTAACAATGCTCTCAATTAACAGCTCAAATTTAAGCACCTGCTGTTGCAGTCTGTAGAATAGATCATGGAATACAGAGTGTGGAGTAAATAAATAAGTAAATAAAATAACCTTCATTTACCCTCGGCTCTGTTTATAGCACAAAGGCTAAAGAGTCCTAGCAAATAACTGAAATAAATAATTCAAATTATTATAACATAAATATTGTTAAGAATCCCAACTGACTGGAGGTAAACCAGCTGTTGGGACGCAAACGAATAGTAACAAATATATACAGGGAAGAAACTACTTTGTTGTTTTGAACCGCTCTGTTAATATGAATTTTGTGTGGGGATTTAAGTCCCATGAAACGCTTAAATTAGCATAATTTCAAATAAACTTAACATACCGTCACCAGACTTGAAAAGTAAATAAAGGACAGAAGTCCAATTTTTTTCACAATAAAATTATTGCATATATCAGATGATGACGTCACCAATGATGAAGTCATATGATACTCTAAACTGTAAACTTGTAAATTCCAACATTTTTGTGTGGGATTTCCCACACTTTGTTAGCGCCAGCAACATTTATACCTTTATTTGTGTATGAGAGAAAAGTGTTTGTCATGTGGTTTCTACTTGGCATGTAGACTGGGTTCCACTAGCAAGAAGGAGGACCCTGGGGTTGTGTTTTTGTGCAGCGACCATTAGTGTGATTACTTTTATTGGCTGTTGTCTTTTGGCGAATTTTGACTTTTTTTGAGATTTGGAGGGAGTCTTAGGTCTTAGTGTTTGAGACACTCGCTGCTGAATTTATTTTTGACGCACCATATATTGTGAGGTGGGTAAACATTCGCTTTGTTTGCATGCCGTCCACGAAATTCTTGGATGAATAAGGAACAATCATGCAAAATGTTCCAGTTCTCGGACAGAACTGTCTGCAGTTACATGTTTAAATTATGTCACATTGAAATTGCTTCGATCAGCTGAAAATCCCAACAATTTCTGCGGAAAATAAAATTCTAGTAAACAATCTCGCGCCGCACAGTTTGCAACTGTCGGTGAAAAATTTACACTTGAATGATTTCATTGCTTTCAATCCCCATCTATTGCTAAAACCAGCATTTTTATATCAGCAACCGAAGTTTTACGTACAGATATAACACAATGACAAAGTCCAGTATTTTCCTGTGTATTTACGGTTAGCAAGTTGAGGTTCCCTCAATAAACCATGATTTGTTGATACGTTGCATGACGGTGCAGTTTCCATATACTGACACGTTCAAGAGGCCCTGCGCCTAAGAAATGACCGATGATTTCCAGCTAAACAATAAAATCGGCCAACTTTTATCTCCCAAGTAGAGGTTACCGAATACTATTTAAAAATGAATTTCTTTTGTTTCAGTTTCGCTTTAAACCAAAAATATCGAGCCGCAAACTTTTTCCGTCTGATAGCAGCAAAATCAGGCTGAAAATAAGCCCCCGCAAAAGACTGTTCAGAAATTACTATCGCAATGCAAAATGAGAAAACTACAGTGTTGAAGAAAAAAGCCTTTTAATGCAATGCCATTCGATAAACATCAAAAAACTGCCAAAGCGATTAAAAAATAAAGTTTCGAATGTTGCATACTAAATTGGACGGAGCATTGGAGCTGATTTTAAAATAATTATTTCTCAAAAGTCCAATGCTGTTGAAAGCAATCACAGTGATGAATTAGACATTAGAGGGATGCACATCACGTTTCTGGAGTATATTGACCTTGTACAAAGCGTTCAAAGTTACCGTGTGACAGCGGCCATTGATGTCATTTGTCATGTCAAGTCGCAAGAACACAGCGGTCAAACGCCGGGCATGCGCAAATGGGTACATTTTTGGCAGCCACGCTCCAATTTCCCACACAAAAATCTAAAGGAAAACATGGGAAACAACCAGTGTCACGCAAAATTTACGAAAAAAAATTGAAAAGTTCATAGAAAGCTGTGAAAGGAAAAGTGGGTAAAAGGAAAACTTAAGACTTTTCAGACACAAAGTTTATTGAGTTACCGGTATTCTGCTGATTTACCATTTTGTTTTGAGCTTTACCAAAAAAGTTTATAAGTCTTGAAAACCTGTGTCATGCTACGAACCGACGGCATAGTATATTGTCATTTGTTTTTATTAATCATACGATGATGCATGATGCCGGAAACCGATGACAAACGGTGTGTAAAAGAAGGACAAATGGAAGAAGAAAAAGACAATTGCAGTGATTCAGCCTTGCTCAGACGAGCTGGAAAAATTTTGGCAAGGACTGGGGGGATTTCATCTGGATCCAGGATTTGTCTGAAGCACAGGAATGAGATGAATCGAAACGACAAACGATGTACATGTCCATCGTCATGGGGGCATAGCTGGCCAAAATACCGATCCCAAACTGCCTGTACCAGGTCTTTGACCAAGTGGGAAAATCTTTTCTAAACTACAAACCTGGAAAAAACTGGTGCACTAAATGCAAAGTGTAGGCGGACAAAAAATTCAAGGAGCACGGAAAATACATACCACGGAAAAAAAGAACTGCAACAAGCAGAAGGTAGCACAATTTTTAACTCTTATTTCTGTTAGCTCTTGTTGTACAGGCTAAAACATAAGCAAATATATAAATAATGAGGAAAATGTCATTTATAGGATGCCGATGACCCACGAAAAGAACAATGTCATGAAAATATTTTGACCGCCTTTTAGTTGCTCCATTGCTTGCACATGCGCAGACTTTTGACCGCTGTGTTAGTCGGGCGGTCAGCAGGTAGGGATCCAGTCGTGACCCCATAAATCAGATCACGCTGCGGCCAAAATGGTCTGGCGGTTAGGGAAGTTTTTCTTTTTGAGTGACCATCATTTGTGAAAAATAACATAAAATTGTTCCACTAAACGTTTTCTGGCTGGGAAAAATTGTTTCCCTTTTTGTGCATTTGTTTGGATTCCGCCGCTATTTGTACAAATGACATCAATAGCCGCTGTCACGCGACGACATTTTCCAGATTCAACTTTTGTTAGATGGTAATTTTGAGTTATTTTCTTTTTCTGCGGATTTTTCATCTTCCTGTATCTTTCAATTCTACGTCCTTCTACTCAGGATGGTCTTTGAATGCCTAGCAAGGTTTAAAGTGGCGTTTAACACGCTATCCACGGCCGTATTGGCAAAAGAGAAGTGTTTCGCTGAAGTAGCAGGATAACGGTAAACACGGTAACTTTGAACGCTTTGTACAAGGTCAATATACTTTGGCCAAAAAATGTTTTTCCAGAAACGTGATTTGTATCACTCCAATGTCTAATTCATCACTAACGCTTCATCCAATTTAGTATGCAACATTTGAAACTTTATTTTTTAATTGCTTCGGCAGTTTTTTGATGTTTATCGAATGGCATTGCATTAAAAGGCCTTTTTCTTCAACACTGTGTAGTTTCCTCATTATTTTGCATTGCGATAGTAATTTCTGAACAGTCTTTTGCGGGGGCTTATTTTTGGCCTGATTTTGCTGCTATCAGACAGAAATAGTTTGCGGCTCGATATTTTTGGTTTAAAGGGAAACTGAAACAAAAGAAATTCATTTTTAAATAGTATTCGGTAACCTCTACTTGGGAGATAAAAATTGGCCGATTTTATTGTTTAGCCGGAAATCATCGGTCGTTTCTTAGGCGCAGGGCCTCTTAATAGGACTAAAATATCTGGATTTGCCTTCAAACTTCATGCTAAACATTTTCACATTTACTGGTCATGTTTAAGCCCAAAAGCTAATTTACATGGGGGAAAACCATTTTTCTTTTTCGGTTACATATTTTAAATGTCAAACGGAAAATCGTGATTTGCCCTCATACCTTGGACATCAAAACACCATTGCAACTTACCACATTAAATGTCAAGAGCACTGCATGTTATCTTTTTGATGTATCCATGGGTATTAACCACGGGGAAATTCACCTCCCGAAGTATTGGTTATACTCACCAAATGCAGTTTCCCCGTCGCAAAAGGGTCTTTTACCACAGTTGAAAAGAGCCCCGTGTAACCGCACCATAAGAGAGCAAATTTCCCGGAAATATAAGTCCAAACATGTTTCTCCTGTAACCGTTTTTTCGTCTGCAGCTTGGGGTCTTACAACCAGGACTCTACGATATCTTTACCAGACATTCATCACTACAACCTGTCAAAATGTATAAATATTCACTGCAAAGATACAATTTCTCTCATTTATCCATAGTGCATCAACTTTTATTTGACTGAAATCCCACACAAGTTCGCATTGCAGACCTATTTTTTACTGTTGTTTAAAGCTAGAAACAAGAGTAGTCGAAAACTGAAAACTGTATATTGATATCTCTAATATTAAAGGAGATATGACCATTTTTAAAGTTTCAAAGAATTTGCAAGCCAAAACTAGTGACCCCCCCTCCTAAAAAAATTTTGAAATTTAAGTTGTTTTCGAATTAGCCAACTCCACTATTGTTGCAGATTGATTGCCTTGGATGAGCAGAACGGGAATAGTTAAAAAATATATATGAATCAAAGCTTTTCATGCCTTTGTAAGTAGGAAAAACACATTTTGTCATCACAAAAAGTGATGTTATCGCTTATTCAAGAGATCAAATTATTGTTTTAAAAGCAAAAACAAACACTTCAAAATGATGCAATTTGTAGGGATACTAAGTTCTGGGAGGACACCTGAAATATCTTTTAACTTCTATAAATCAAAAACTATTTATTATGTTGGTCATACCTGCTCAAATGATGTTATTTGTGATATGACATTTTAAAACTTCATAGATCATGTGAATGTGACATTTTGTTGAATTTTTTAAAACTGAAATGATCAAGACAGGAATTCAAGGGTACGAGAAAAGTTTGGTGAAAAACAAAGCAAAGCTAGTGTACGTACTTAGACGTACTTAGCTTTTTAAGGGGCTTAAATCACCAGTGTGTAAGCACTCAGTCAAATCGATGTAGAGTCAATTAGTTAACCTTGGATTCCGGATTTAGCGACACTGGAGTTTCTAATCAGGTCAAAAGCAACAGCCTTGAAATGTAAATTATACTGTTTGTATAGATAATCAGATGATTTTGAGTTTAGTTTGGATTTAATTTGCACAAGTGAGTTTTTCAAAAAGCTGAAATTCGAGAAAAACCACATGATTATTATTATCAATATATGCAGCCAAATAGAAACTCGGCCTCTTGGAAACACATGCTCAGTGGGCCACAAATGACCGACAGCGGGCTGCTAATGCATTATCAGCCCTATAGCAGATTGCTTCTTGCCTCGTCATCCGATGGATTTTAACCAATTAGAGTAAGTGTAGTGCTGACGTGAAAAAACTATTCACTTGAGAAACTCTGGGGTGCTTTCCATGCAACCAAAGTTCCTAAATTTCCGAAACAGAGACAAATGGTACAGAAATTTCCAGGCAAAAGTTCCAGAAAATCCGGAAATTGTTGAATTTCAGAAACATTGAAAACTATTCAACCAAAATTCCTAAAATTCCAGGAAAAAGGGTCCTAGAATTTGAACAAATACCTCACTAGGGTACAGGGTACAGGGCGTTTTCCACTCTGGTGTGAATTTCTGGATATTTCCTGGGTCAAATGGAACAGAATTTTGCAGCTGACTGCACCAGAGCGGAAACTGATAAGACACTTTAGTTCATTTGGAATTTTTCAGTAACTTTGAAGTTTAAGTCGCAAATATAGAAACAAGCAGAACACTTATATGTTGCATGTCGACAGCTGACGTTTTATACATCACAATGGCAGGGACCTTATACAAACCACAACAGCAACAAAAATGTCACAAATCAAAGGGTTTGATAAGTGTTAAAATGGCTTTCCACATGTTATAAATCTCTGTACATTTCTTAGCTAACCTTTTCAAAACAAACAAGTACACCATGGGGACATAGCTCTGTTTTATTGGAATTAAACGCTTTCTTGATGATTTTAGCTGTAGCTAGTATTTATCGATAACCAAGTGGCAAGATTCTAAAGTAAAGTCCATTTGCAAATATGCGTCGCCCTCATCTTTGTGTGGGAAGTCCAACTCGCTGTGATCCTGACAAAAAGAACTACCGCTCAATAAAAACAAAAATAAATGAAGATTGACATTATTTCCAAAAAATAGGGACAACCTCCTGAGGTATACCCAAATTTTGAAAGCTTTTTTCCTAGAAATTTCTGTTCCATTTGATTTTCATCCTTGAATTTCCAGAATTTTCGGTCGAATTGTTCGCTTTCCGGATTTTCTAGAACTTTTCCGAGGAAATTTCTGTACCATTTGCCCCCTTTTCAAAAATTTTGGGAGTTTTGGTTCAATGGAAAGTGCTCATGAACTTCATTCTGAGATTATGCAATATTATTGCATAATCTTATATAGTCACCGGTCCTGTCCAGGATTTTATGAAAACTGGGAATCTCTTCCCCCAAGAGTTATTAGTTAATGAGGATAGTGAGAACTCAAGACGAAATTGGATTGTTGCATTTACAAAGCAGCAGACAAGATGATATTTGAAATGTAAACCGCCTTTGCTTTCAGTCAAATCTATTCTAAACAGCTCAAACAGACCTAGGAACGCAGGTAAATAACAATGCATATATTTTGTAAATGATTATGTTATTGTTGATACAGAGTTCGGGTCCCCTGTGCTTTGGGCGAGTGAGAAGATTTTCATGAACCTAAATGAAATGGGAGCTTTACAGCTGCCTTCAGGCCAAGACTTACGCTAGTTCTTTTGTTTTTTAAGCGGTGATGCGTTGAATAAAATCCCAACTTGTTGTGTTACGGTGATCTCAAACCCTTTGGTGTGCAATGTTTGCGTTTTCACCCTAATGTCAGAGTAGAATTCTGAAGGACTACTGGGAACCCCAAAGTGAAGCCACGATCACCACGACAAACAGCTCTTTGTAAGCCATCAATCTGGGCATTCATGTAGGGGTGCACGCACCTGAAAACTAGGCACACTTGAAGATGGCCTCGTAGCCGAGAGTACCAGCCAGGTCCGACGACACCTGAAAATCTGGCAGTGGAGCCCACTGAGGAGAAGGGAGGAGGCTGGAGCTATTCCAGGAGCGAAAGAGGTCCAGCCACCAGCTGGGATTCAAATGAAATTCCTTGTTGAGCTGAATAGGATGGTTTTCTTTTCTGGAAGCAGAAAACAACTTGATCATCTAGCACAGGAAAGTACACCCCTGAGTCACCACCCTACAGGCGTGATGCAGGTTACCAATAAGTGACTCCCAATTCTTTGCACTTGCAGTGCCTTTTAAGCGACCACTCAGTCAATAGACTTGATATATGATCGAACTTTTCTTTTGGTATCCGGGCCTGAAGCAAGACAGAGTCTAATTCAATGCCAAGGACTTTCAGGACCGTATAAGGACCTTCAAGTTTGTCTGGGTGTAAGGTACACGCTAGTCAGCAAACAGCTTGACGCAAGCTGTAACATGGCATTCACTCAGTGAAGAATTAGGGGGACCCAGCATATGGAAGTCATCCAAATAATGTTAAACAAATTCCATATTGTAGTTATGTCTTAAAGCTCACTCTAGTAAATCTGCGAGTGCTGTAAAAATGAAGGGTGAAGACCATAGGCCGAATTTAATTACTAAGTCTATGAAAAAATATCCCCGCCACTGCATCCCCAGGAGAAAGCAGTCTTCTGGGTGGACTGGAACAATATGGTAGGCACTCTTAACGTTGAACTTCAGCCTTGAGCTTGTCCACTTTAGTAGGAGACACCGCTAAATTTAGGTCTGAGAAAGGTAATACTAGAAACCAGAGCACGGCAAATACATTTATTTCACTGACCACCGTGGGAAAAAAAATACAAACATCGCACATTGAAGGGTTTGAGATCCCCGCAACACCGCAAGTTGGGATTTTATTCAACGCATCACGGCTTAAAGACAAAAGAACAAGCTTAAATTTTGGCCTGTATCCAGCTATAAAGCTCCCATTTGATTTGCGTTCATGAAAATCTTCTCGCTCGCCCAAAGCACAGGGGACGTGAACACTATATGAGCAATAACATAATCATTTACAAAATATATGCACCATTATTTACCTATGTTCCTAGGTCTGTTTGAACCTTTTAGAATGGATTTGACTAGAAGGAAAGGCAGTTTACATTTCAAATATCATCTGGTCTGTCTCATCTCGAGTTTTCACTATCATCATTATCTATTAAGAGGGAATGTCCACTAAGACCGAGCCATATCAAAAATATGTGGCACATGATGAAAAATCAAAAGTTTTCACGTTTCGCCCAGAGATAGAGAGAGCCTATGGTAAGCATAGAAATGTAATGGGTTTATTTTTCTTGAAATAGTTTTTATACCCGCCAAAAAATCACAAATTCCGACGGTCCCACGTCTGGTCAAAAAGACGCAAAATTTTAGTGACTCATACCCTATCATAAACTTCGCTTTCTTCAATCTGCATCACAATAACACTCCAGTTTAAGCCTAGGAATGCATTGATGAGGGGTTTACAAGTCTTTTGACGCCAGCTATACTTCTGTGGGTTAATTTTCAAGCTCACGACGAGCCGCTTAAAATCACTAAAATTCACTTCCTCAAAATTCTTAATTATGCACACTTTTTCACTCGACAAATTTGCTACCCAGTAAAACACCAAAACACCTAAAATTCTGACATTTCAAAAGAAGTAATGTCAGTGTAAAACATGATACAAAACTTATTTTCGGGCTTTTCATCAGCTCTGAGTAATGACGCTCTCAAAATCATGATAATCACAACACCAACCTGCTAGAAAGGAAAACAATAGGCAGGAACCTGTGACCAGATTATCAAAAGCAACGTGAAAATGTCTTCTTGCATTTGGTTTCCTCGGTGTTTGGACTTAAACTGTGACAGAAAAGTCATGTTCCAGATTGAAAAAAGCGAAGTTTATGATAGGGTATGAGTCACTAAAGTTTCGCGTGTTTTTGACCAGACGTGGCACCATTGGAATGTAAGATTTTTTGACAATGTTTCAAGAAAAAAATCCCACCACGTTGCTATGCTTACCACATTATTGCCCAAGAGCAGGTGAGCATTTTAAACTTAATTACTGGTCCAGAGAGAAGGAGATTTGTTTTTCTGAGAATCTTTATGATCCCCAGGACAAAAACAAAGGAAACATTAAGGTTGGAGGAAAAGAAAACTAGCTGTTTCTGTATGGACCAGTCACTCTATAAACATTGGACCGTGGGAATTTGTGATTTTTTGACAGGCTTAAAACAATGTTTCAAGAAAAAAATCCCACCACGTTTCTATGCTTACCATGGGCTATCTGGTTGAACCAATTTAATAATCACTTTGCCACTATCGGCCCTTAACTTGCCAGCAATATTGATTCTTCAAATAGTGATGGCTATCAGAAATACTTCACTGGCACAGATAAACGGTTTCAGCTGTCCGACCAGTGTAAATAAAGTTCTCTCACTTCTGAATCATCTGAATAAGTCAAAGGCAGCTGGCCTTGACAAGATATCTGCTAGGCTCATTCGGGAATGTGCAGATCTGATTTGCATCCCTATCCGTGATATTTTCAACCAGTCAATAAGTCAAGGCATATTTCCGGATGATTGGAAATGCGCAAAGGTCACCCCACTTTTTAAACAAGGCGATCGGAACGATCTAAATAATCATCATCCAATTTCGGTGATCTCAGTTATAGCCAAGGTCTTTGAAAGGATCGTCCATGATCAATTATATGCCTACCTAAAAGAGCACAATATCATCTGTGAATATCAATTGGGCTTTCACGCTATTCACTCAACTGTCATGGTTCCCCTTGAGGCCACAGAGACTCGAGCATACAACATTGACTGCGGAAAAATCAATGCCGCTGTTTTCTTAGATCTAAAAAAGGCCTTCGACACAGTTGACCAGAAGATCCTTTTATCAAAATTTAAAAATTACGGCATATATGGTAACACGCACCAATGGTTTAAGTCATATTTAGAGAATCGTACTCAAATGTGCTCCATCAACAGGTCGCTCTCTAAAAGCTGTTCATTAAGTTGTGGTGTTCCCCAGGGGACCATTTTAGGGCCACAATTATACATCACTGATCTTCCAAATTGTCTATCAAATTGTGAGCCAAGGATGTATGCTGATGACACCCACCTTATGCAGGTGATAATGCAGACAATATTCAGTTGCGCCTAAATCAAGATTTAGAAAATGTCCACAATTGGCTGAGAGCAAACAAACTCACTCTAAATATGACTAAAACTGAATTCATGCTTATCGGATCTAGGCAGAGCCTAAGTACTCTCACAGAATCCCCAAAGCTTGCAATTAATGACTTTCAAGTTAGCCAGGTCACTACCGCAAAATCACTTGAAGTGACCATTGATGACAGCCTCGATTGGAGTAGCCATATCGAGAAAGTATCTAAGAAAGTCGCTTCTGGTATTGCAGGCATTAAAAGGAATAAGGCACCTTGTCCCTCAGGCGACCTTACATCTAATATACCAAGCTTTGATACAGCCACACTTTGATTATTGCAATATTGTCTGCGGAAACTGTGGGATAACTTTATGGAATAAGGTACAAAAGCTACAATATAGACTAGCCCGCATTTTGACCCACTCAAAACTATGACATAGATGCTGGTCACCTGTTCAAACTTCTAGGGTAGAAAAATCTAGCTTGCCAGCAGCAAATTCAAAGAGCTACGATGGTTTACAGGTCTCTGCACGGGCTAGCTCCAAACTAAATTTGAAAGGCAGGAAATCGCATATGATCTAAGGGACTCAATGTTCCATTATCGTGCACAGACTATTACAAAAATAGCTTTAGCTATAGTGGTGCCATTCTCTGGAACAGTCTTCCTTGTAACTTAAGGGAAGTGGAGTCCCTTGGGCAATTCAAACGACTACTCAAAGAAAAACTGTAAGGCACGGCATTTGTGGAAAGCAGCTTTTTATTTAATCATTTCTCATTATCTTAGTATTAGGTATTTTTATAGGTATTTTTAAAGCTGACGAATTTTGTACCGTGGATAAACAAAGATTGTCTATCTATCTATCTCTGGGAGGAATATGAAAAATTTCGATTGTTCATCATGTGCCACGACTGGGTTACGTTAGTAATATTTTTTACTCTAGCAGTTAAAATTTCATAATTTTTACTCCTACCCGCTTATTGTTTTGGCCTGTTTTGCGGCTATCGGTTAACCCCATTAAGGCTGTCTTTGATTTGTGGTTTAAATTTCTAGTAAAAATTAAACAAGTTATCAAGAATCATTTAATTTGAATCGAGTTCCCTTTGTGATCAGAAACATTTATCTTCTCACATACTGCATGGCTTGCTGTACATTTTATGATAGCTGCACCTGGAATATAGCTAACTTTAAGTGTGTAAGGAGAGTTAATTTAGCTCTCAGGTGAAAAATGACTATACTTATTAGCAATACAAGATGCAGGCAGCTTAATGAAATGAGCTGAGCCCGACACAAACTGGGCACAAATTGTCTCAGTCTGAGTTTTAAAGCTCTAAAGTAAAGAAATTAAAAAGGAAACACATGTGTACTGCATTTATCAAATGTCTATCATGTTCACTTGCCTAGATGTTTAACATTGCGTAGCTTAGTAGCAATGTTTAAAAATGTCATATCCACCACCTACATGTGGCCCAGTTAAATCTGTAGTTCAATAAGCCACAATTAGGATCAATCAGAATATTTAATTATCAAATTTACCTCTGGAAATTATACTCATCTGTAATATTACTCTTACAATGTGCTATTTATACCTGTAGAAAACATTCCATCCAAGTAACAGACAGAGTTCTTATTTTTGTTTGTACTTACATGGATTTTCAATCTTGTAGGAAACACAGAAGACCGTGGCATTTGCCAAGATTTGGACTCTAGTGGATTAGATGAAGGTAATCTCTTGGGTCAGTTTAAAGACTAGTGTAACCATGATGTTTAACAGGTACTTTTTTCCTGAGGAGAAATCCCATATGGAAAGGTCGAGGATGCTTGGCGTCTCCTGAGGTATTACTACTTGACCATGGCCCAGAATGCCATTGTCTTTCGCCAAATGTACTTACAGTTCTCAGATTATTAACCCGCAGCATAACAATTTGCATGTCTAGAACTAGTTGGCGGTGATTGGTCAACGATTTAGCTTTGGGAATACTTGAGTCTCTTTGTAGATTTGAGGTGCTGTCAATAAAACGGTTGAATATGTAAAATAAATCCCAAGGTGCAATACAGTTAACAACAGCCCACTAATTAAAGGGGGGCCGCACTCTTCACGAAGTGTTTTGCAAATCCGTGTGCAGCGACATCTTTATTTGACTTAGAAGTTAACCAACTCCCGTTGGTAGAAACGTTTTCTGAATTATCGAAATAGTTCCACGTTCAACAGGCGGTTTTGAAGAGCTTAACCTGCGATAAAGGCGTTTTTTCTTTTTTTCCTTTTTTTTAACTTTTTAAGTGCGAAATGCGGCTTGCTGGAGATACACACAAAACAGAACAAAACAAAACAAAACAGCCAATACACGTAGCAGGTTATCAAAAGCAGCGGGCTTACCTGTGATCAGATGAATTTATTCCACGATCATTTACTTTTTGTCTCGAACATGGTATTCGCCTCCATGTCAAGAAAATATAGAGCGCAAAAAGAAAAAAAAATTAGCCTGATTGTAGATTAATTCTGAGTAGTGCGATGTGTGGATCACTCATTTCACACTCGTGTTGTTATGTACTTGGCTGAATTTTCTTGATTATTCAAAAAAAAAACAGCATAACGGCTGCAAAGGAGATAAAACATTGGGTCGTAGCCTTGTAGTGGAGTGGACGTGTGCAAGAAAGCGGGGTTGACCAGGGATTTAATGAGCTCCCGATCAACGCGCTGCATTTCTTGCACAGATGACATACTGAAAATTTGCGTTTATTGCAACTCACGCAAAGCGTTACTTTAAATACAATGGTTAAGTGATACATTTTATCACCTCTCAATTTCAATGCCTTATAGCGTTGGCGTGTGTCCTATTGTTTGTGGAGGCAGAGCTTGGCATATGTTAATATTCTACCGGCAAATTCAAAAGAGTTTTGCTCTATTGTTTTTCTAGTCTCCGAGGCGAACGAAGGCTGAAAGATCGTTAGGAGTGTTCGAGAGTTGGACAGAACGACCACTTTGAAATATCATTTTCCGTTAAAACTTGGCATAAAGCTTCCCGGAACAACATGCATTCAAAGCCGTATGATAACCATTAAGTAGGGCACTTTAAAGGAGTAAAATTCTTCCTCCAAATATTTCCTCATATAATATTTTCCCTCAAATGCACCAAATTCAGGGAAAGAAAACGACTAAATCCACTTTTCGTAACATTTCAAAAAATGCCTCCTTTATTCCATCAATGTCTCATCTACAACAGCCATATGATAACCACTATGAAACACAAGTATGAAGCACGTAAACTCTAAAAAAGCATGCGTAGTCGGCCATTTTCTGCTCATTTTCTTTATTCTTTAACCATCGGCAGCCTAATTGAATTTGAATTTTGCACGCACTTTACATTTGAGTCCCGGATGTGTCACAGCATTCTGTGTGATGCAATTATTGCCTAACAGCCAGTAAACATTTTAAACTTAATTACTGGTCCAGAGGAGAGGAGATTTGTTTTTCTGAGTCTTAGTGATCCCCAAGACGAAAACAAAGGAAACATTAAGGTTGGAGGAAAACAAAACTAGCTGTTTCCCTATGGACCAGTCACTCTATAAACATTGAACCGTCGGAATTTGTGATTTTTTGACGGGCTTAAAACAATGTTTCAAGAAAAAAACACCCACCACATTTCTATGCTTACCATTGGCTATCTCTGGGAGGAATATGAAAAATTTCGATAGTTCATCATGTGCCACGACTGGCGCTACGTTAGTGCACGTTTCGTCTTAACTCTATTCAGGAATATGATTCCCAAGTTTCATAAAATCCTCAAGACTTCAACCTGGCCAATGACTATATGAGATTATGCAATATAATGCAATAATAATGCAATAATGTTGCATAATCTCAGAATGAAGTTCCATTGAAACAAGATTAATGTTTAAAAATGTCATATCCACCACCTACATGTGGTACAGTTAAATCTGTTGTTTAATAAGCCGCAATTGGGATCAATCAGAATATTTAATTATCGAATTTACCTCTGGAAATTATACTCATTTGTAATATTACTCTCACAATGTGCTATTTATACCTGTGGAAAGCATTCCACCCAAGTAACAGACAGAGCTCTTTTTTTTGTTTGTTTGTACTTACATGAATTTTCAATCTCGTAGAAAACACGGATGATCCTGTCATTTGCCAACGTTTGGAATTTAATCCATTAGAACAAGGTAATCTCTTGGGTCAGTTTAAAGACTAGTGTAACCCTGCAGAGAACTCCCATATGGAAAGGTCAAGGATGCTTGGCGTCTCCTGAGGCATTGCTACTTGACAATTATTGCCCAAGAGCCAGTGAACATTTCAAACTTAATTACTGGTCCAGAGGGAAGGGGATTTGTTTTTCTGAGAATCTCAATGATCCCCAAGACAAAAACAAAGGAAACATTGAGGTTGAAGGAAAAGAAAACTAGCTGTTTCCGTGTGGACCAGTCACTGTATAAACAATGGACAAATTTGCATTAAGTGAAGCCTTGGAGCCGACTGGCTCGTAGCTGCTGGAGCTCATCCCAGTTTGTGTAGCATGAAGCGGCTAGGAGTATCTCTAATCCACCTGGTTGGGATGCTAGTCCATTGCAGGTCACTCTCCCGCAATTTGGTAGGTTTCCGTAACAATTCGCCGGTACCCATGTATACTCTTTTGTGGAGAGAGTTTAACAAATCTGCTGGTGTTAATAAATGACTGCAACGGTGAGTAAGCAAAAAAAAATACTCATACTCGATGCAAAACAGGCCATTAATTAACAGGAGCGAATACATCCTGCAATAATCAAATGAAGGGAATGCCATTCATTACGTACGTGATATTCCTGTTATTTTCAAATCACCATAGTTTGCAGCGTGTTGTTGATCGGTGATTTTTTATTGAGCCATTGCATATGCAATATTTGCCACTAAAGAAACAGACGACTAGAAATTGACTTGCTCCAAATGATAGCTGAGACCTGGGCTAACTCTGAGGGCTAAAATAGATCAATGATGTTTTGGATGATTTGAAACAACATTGTCAGGGAAATCACAGCTACTGGAACAGGAAAAGTATTTTTGTAGATATTTTTGACACTATTATTACCAGCCTGAGGATCGCGTAATCGAAGTATTACTACCTAACCATTTTTGCCCAAAGGCGAGGCAAATGCACGTAAATATTTACCTTGACTTTGCCTTTGTAAATTTAAGCAATGTTCCTTGAGCCTGGGACTAACTTGGAACAAATTGTTTCGTCTAATTTTTAAAGCTACAAAATAAAGAAATACTTGTAAAAAAGAAAACATATGAGAACTTAATTTATCATTTGGTCAGCCACGTTAACTTGCCTACATGTTAAAAATTGTATAGCTTAGTAGCAATGTTTAGATATGTCATGTAGCATGATGAATATGATGAAAGTGTAAATGAGCCGACCATTTCTAACAATCGGAATATTTAATTATTAAATTTTTCTCTGGAAATTATACTTATTTGTTATAAAACTCAAACGCTGTGCTGCTTACACCTGTAAATGGTGTTCCTTACATTACAAATTAAAGACAGAGTTCTTCCTTTTTCGTTTGCACTTACATGGATTTTTTGATCCTGTAGATGATATTGTGGACAGCCATGAAGATTTGGAATGCTGTGAGTTTCAAAACTAGCATAATCCTGATATTTAACATAAAATATTTTTGAAGACCTGGTTAATCATTGCAGTTATATACTCAACAAAAGCAGCTGTGCAGCTGTTAAGCTGTGTATAACTGCAATGATCAATCATTTCTTCATATATTTCTCCACCATTCAAATATATCATCTTTTATAAGGTTGCTTGTCTATAATTTTTTTGATACATTTCTCGTAATTCGTTCCTCAGCCAGCTGAAAACCACACTTCTCACACATCGCTGGGAGCCATGCTAAGCCAAACCATACAAATGTACAACGCAAAGAGTTGAGAATATAGGAAAAATCAACTATAACACACTTTCTACATGCACAAAAACTATTTTGATGGCAAAACTAAACATGTAATGATCGAAATAGGGTTCCTTGAATGTCCAACTCAACACGAGAAAACAAGCTGTTGGCATAAACAACAGAGAATCAAAAGCAATGTCAATGTCCATCCGTAATTGACTTTGAACAAGTAGAAGCGAATCTAAAGACTCATTTAGTACGCTGGACAAAACTGTTTTGGATCGACGTTTTACAGCAAAAAAGTTAAAACAAGCAAGGTGATGCAAATAATTCTTTGGTTGTCTTAGACCTTATTAAATTCCACACATGGAAAATAATTTTTATATAGATCATGCAAGGAAGGCTTGCATTACAGCGTATCTAAATTTGCGGACGGAATCACAAAAGTATGGAAAATTGCGCAATTTCTAAGATAAAAATTGTTATGGTTTACATCGGCTTATGGTACTTTGCGAAATGAAACGAAACGGTACTTTGCGAAACATAGGCCGTGAAAGACAGAGACGATGTGGTGTCGAGACTATTACGAGTTCACATAAGAAACAAACACTTCACATGGGTTCACAATATTTTCGCCATAGTTTTCCGCTGCTGGCTATTGGCTTTACTTTGCTATGCTTAAATTAAAATTTGGGTCCGAGTTTGGTGCGAAGTCCACATTTAATTTTAATGAGCTAGGCGGAAAGGCAAAACAGGCATAAGTCAATAAGTCAGGTATAAGTCAGGTTTGCGTGACGGATAGATGTGATGCCTGAAAGGAAATGAAGAGTCATTTCTAATTTAAGCATGAAGTTATCCTTCCGCAGATCTCTACATAGAATATAAATAGTGACGACTTTCTTGGACACTGTAGTGTACAAAGGTGACAGATTCCTCAAGGAATCTATACTTGATGTGTGAACACATTTCAAACCTTCAGAGACCTTTCAATACACGAATTTTTATTCGTGTCACCCGCCAGGTGTCACGAAAGGCTTTATTAAAGGGGAAGCATTAAGGCTTCTGAGAACAAATTCCTCACAACTTATCTTCGAGGAAAACATTAGAAATTTTGCCATACGCATTAAGAATAGAGGTTACCCAGCAGCAACAGTAGAAAAACATTGCTCAGAAGTCAAATTTTTGGAAAAAACATCGCTGACAAATGAGAACAGAACCGCACAAAAGAAAATTCTACCCTTTGTCACACAATACCACCCGGCGTTGCCCGACATAAAAGAAACACTCATGGGGAAATGGCACTTGATACAGAATCAACCACAATTAAGAAATATCTTCAAGGAGCCACCCCTTCTATCATATCGCAAAGGAAAATCCCCAGTAAAAAGACATCCTTGTCAAAGCTAAGCTATAAAGGCTATACAACCTTGCAAACTGCAGGAGTCGTGCTGGCCCGTCAACACTTTCAAAACTCGACTTATACCTGTTTTGCAATCAAAACGAAAAAAATTGCGTAAAAAAATAATTTTTGATTTATCGAACTTAAAACAATATTTCTGTAACTAGTGCCCATAGAGCTTCATTCTGGGCGAGTTTGAAGAAATTCGATAGTCTGATATTTCGTGAAGCTGCTCTTAATGATCACCAAGACAAAAACAAAGGAAACATTGAGGTTGGAGGAAAAGAAAACTAGCTGTTTGCCTATGGACCAGTCACTCTATAAACAATGGACAAATTTGGATTAAGTGAAGCCTTGGAGCCGACTGGCTCATAGCTGCCAGAGCTTATCCCAGTTTGTGTAGCATGAAGCGACTAGGAGTATTTCTACTCCCCCTGGACGGGATGCTAATCCATGGCAGGTCACTCTCATGGAAGTTGTTAGGTTTTCCCAACAATTCGCCGGTACCCATTTATACTCCTAGGTGGAGAGAGGCACTGTGAGAGCTAAGTGTCTTGCCCAACAACAAAACACAATGTCCCCGGCCTGGGCTCAAACCCGGACCGCTTGATCTGGGGACGAGCACGCTAATAATAAGGCTATTGTGGCTCCACAAATTTGCATTACAGAACTATAAAAATAACAAACGCTGAACATCAGACCTGGGGTCAATTTAATAAAACTTTTTCGTAAGTCATCTAATCAACAAGTCACACCATCGTATTTACAAGCGCAGAGAAAAACGAGTTTATTAAAAATCGTTGCAAGTGTCCAAACTTGTAATTACAGGTGTATCACTACATGAGTAAAACATGATAAGAATCAAATTTAATTAAACTTTTACAAGAGTCCTACTTTTATTTTTACGAGAGTCCAACTCGTAAATCACAACTGCAAAATACAAGTCGCATTGAATTTGCAATGATTGAGTAAGACTTCTGAAACACATGTATTTGGAGTGTCAAAACATGTCTTCTTTTAGTGAAGAGGAACTCCACAAGCTCCTGAGATGTCAAGTTATTTGCCAACCTGGGAATTTTAAGGAAAGTCGGTTTTTTTTGAGATCGAAAATCCAAGGGAATTTTAAGAGAAGTTTCTTCTCCCTGTGGATGCTTTCATCCACCTATTGGAATTTTAAATAGGCCTGCAGATTTTGAAAGGGCAGCAGAGATATTAAAATTTGCATTTGTTAAAATACACGTGCATTCAAGCGGATTTTACAATATTGTAAGGCTACAATTGTAATTCACACTTGTATCCTGACTTGGGATACACATGTACGTTCCAGTGTAACAAATACTTTTATTGAATCCTTGTATTTACAAGCTGGACTTTACACATTCAAATTATGCATATAAAAACTTTAAGTGTATTTTTTTTTAATTGACCATTGTGTCCCATTACTCTGATCTTAAAAGACTGAGCACCAGTAAAACTTCTGAAAGTATTACTCTGTTATTCTGTCTCTCTAAAAAGGATATTCTTCGTAAAAAATAAATAATAACACAGTTTTCCATTTATTCTTTTTTTTTAGCAACTGCATCGCCCAGAGAAGAGGTGAGAGCTAAAAGTAATGATTATTCATGTACAATACAGATTTTACCCTTTTTCACATAGCTTATTTTCCTTTCAATAATAATACTTACACTGTTTGTCGTAGGATTGTCCCTTAACATAAGTCTCCGAAAGAATGGTGGTACTTCATAGCAATATCTCCCAGTTCATGAGTTTGACTATTCCGTCCACCTTCCTCCTTCACAGTGGAATAAATACAAATATGAGATACATTTTTCATATCATAGGTGCAATATTTTTGATCGGTGTATTTTCAGTATTTCACTCCTGATTTGTACTTTTTTGTTTTATGCACACTCCTCAAAGGCTTGTGAATCAACTGAACAACCAAGTCACAAGCTGTGGGATATTTTACAATATTGCAGCACTGTGCAAACATGTTGATATATTTTGTTGAACTCAAAATCCTAATCTTTACTATAATAGGGTTACTAGGAATTTCTTTATGAAACATTGTTTCACTTTTAAGTTAGCTAAAAAGTTTTAAGGCCCAAGTAACTATAGGACTGAGTAAGTGAAACAACAATCTAATAGAATCTATTAACTTCAGATTAAACGTGTGAAGCTGAAAAGAAGCAGCAAGCAAGAGGAAAAAGAAGTATGTACCTAACACATTTGAAAGTTATATTTTTGTAACGGTAGGTTTTTCCTATCTGAGTGTATGGGGAACGGTTAGTCACTGAATGCGTGATGACGAGACAACTGCGACGATACTTGCGGGGGAAAATTAGACTCAAATGGGGCACTCGCTTGCAAGGAAGAGCCGTTACACTCTTGGGTGCCGGGATCTAACCACAAACTGGACGGACAGCAACAGCAACAAGTCAGCTTGGTTCCAACAGCAGTTTATTCATAGGTAGAACGTAATCAAAAAACCTTTACAAATGTGGTCACTTATATGATTCGTACACGCGTCTATTGTTAAAAAAGTATAATACGTGTGCTAACACTAGGATGTGAAAAGTAATCATAACAGCATACAAAGTCTTTTGAGGATAGCGCAACCAAATAAAAATTAAAACTTAACTTTCCGAGTTCATTGTTAAAAGTGTTCGTTGCTTGGCGGAGAAAGTTACAACTAAAATTACACGAAATTGAAAAGTACCAAACGAAATTAAAACTAGTGAATAGCTAATAAATTCTGAAGTGTTAACTAGCGGTTTTCTGCTGCTCAATCACACTCTTTTACAAATTAAGTAACTAAACATTAATTAAACAACTAGATGTGTCAACAACTGTATTCATACTTAAAACGCGATGAATCAGCAACCAACAGGTTGTTAGTTAATCCTATTGAAGTAAACAACAGCATGAGTTCGGCGCGGAACTTATTTAGCAAAGTAATCGAAAAACTAAATTAACTACTGACAAAATGTAACACTTTCTAGAAATGCGCAAGCGCGGAACTCTTAAGCAATTAGCTACGGTGATAAGCCAAAACAACTGCTATTACTGAAAATAAATATCATGAAAACTTTGGAAGTAAAATAAATATCACGAAAATTTCGGAAGTAAAAAGGAACAACCTATTATTTTAAATCACGCCTTTTTGTAATTTCGAGTAATACATCAACCAAATAATAGGTCAACAGGTTATTTTTGGCTAATTAGATGCTGTTGGCTTTTGTAAGTGTTTTTAAGTGATTAACACGCTAAATACGGAAAGAGCAAATTGAATAAATAGAAATTTCAACAAAGCGAAGCGAATTCCAAAATAGCCAATATTAAGACTAAGAGAAAGATTATAAGTTAAGCAAATACCCAATACTAAGGGGCAAAACACAATTATACTGATACTAACCTTATGAAACGAATAAAACTGAATAAAGAAGAAACGGCTAACATAACACGGCTAACACAATTACAAAAGTACAACGATATAATGTTCTTTGAGCTTACAGCGACTTGTAAGAGTTCCTCGTCTATTCCCCTGTCACATTTTGCAGGCATTACCTTAGGTGGAGCGAGAAGATGGGCAAAAGGAAAAGGGCATGTAACAAGGATTTAGGGCAGGGGCAAGCACTGTTTTTTTTTTTTGTCGTGGATACACGAAGCGTAGAAATGACTATTGTTATTCTTTTTTGCCATTATTGCTGTTATTTGTACTGCTCACCGACTGACAGAACACTTTGCACAGCAAAACATAACTAAATGAAGGCATTATATTCCTAGTTGGGCCTTTAATTTAATGATGGTATGATAATAATTAAAAATCTTTTAAGAGCGTCACTTAAATCGGCTTTCAGGAGGTTGTCAAACAAAAAATCAAAATAATAGTTAAAAGTGAAAAGATAAAATAGCAAATGCTAAAAACTAACTCACATTATCTTATTACAAGAAGTTGAAAAAAAATTAACAAAAAACACTAGGAATATATCGCTAGTAAAAACTCAGCGATGTTGTGCTTAAAGGTTTGAGAGCGTAAATCCGCAAATATCGAGAATCGGCCAACAGAAGCGAAATAACGGATTTTTTCTTATTTGGCCATGAGAACCCTTTTGGTGAACTATTTTCGGAAATGATATCAAAAGGTTTGATTTCCTTTTCGTTTCTTCAAAATTTGCAAAACTTGAAAATTCGGCCACAGGGCCTTCAGCAGCAGTCATGAGGCTTGAAATTTGACACATATTTAACATCCTCGTATGGACTTACCAAATGTTGTATTAACATGTCCTTTCCACAGTTTGTGGGGCATCTCTTGAACTTTACTTGGGACTAAATTTTGTTTAAAAATGTTTCCTTTTTCAAAATAGTTAACCTTCAGAAGCTGAACCATTTACGGACCTAAAGTGATAAGGCTAATATTAACTAACTTTGAACTTGTCAAATGTTCTCTGTTATATTACAGTTAAGTAAATAAAAACAACCAAATCAAAGCAGGTTCCTTATTCTACTTGCTTGGAAAAAATTACAGGTGGCCCGTAAAATCTGTTCCATCAAGAGAATTTTCTGTGAGGGACTTATATCTCACTAATTTATTTAATTGTTAATTGTTACTTTTTATTATTTCCGACTTTTTTAATTTCATACATTGCCACAAAATCTTCTAAGGTAAAGAATTGAAATAACTCCAAGAAAAGAAGCTCAAACAAGTTTTTACAACTCAGCATATCAACAGACCTATCTGTTTCAATTTCACGCGGTAGTGAACTTGACTATGGCTTCAATGGATCCTTTTTGACATGCGTCTTATGCAAAATAATTAATACTTTTGTTTTAATGAGTGCAGATAGCCACTCAAGCAATGTAAATGCAAAATTCGTGAAACGTGAACGGGATATCCTTAAAACACAGACAACAATTACAATCAAATTAAACAAGGAATGTAACGCTAAACTTCACAGTGTCACTGCCACTAGTAAAAACCTGCCTGCTTTGCTCTGGCTACAAAGGCCCTATATAGGGGACTGCTCCTCTTCAAAATGATTCTCTGTTATCAAGGGTCTCCATATTCAGAGACAACCAGTCACTGTGTTAATTTTTGTCCTAGTCTGGCCTGGCCACAACACTTTTTGTTACCCTTAAATCTTCAAAAAACAGATACTTTAAGGGCAGGGCAATTCCTCATCCTTACCTGTTGTCCTTCTTTGTTGTGTCTTGGCTCTGCAATGCAACAGTATTTTCTCCTAGCCAAACCACGTGCGGGGCCATTTTTCTATTTCTGGTCCGGCCATTACCTCACCTGGTCCGGTCACCTGGTTTAGCTCAGGCTCCGTACCGCAATATCAAATCGTGCTTTAGAAGCAAGCTGATTGAGCATGAAAAAAACAAAGTCAGGATATTTTGACACAAGAATTACGTTTAGATATCTACTATTTAACTTGCTTCATTGAGTAACCTCTTTATCCAAATGCCTGTTGTTTGCCTCATCTTTAAAGTTTCTTTGTAAGTCAGTAACCATAGCTTTTTGTCAGTGTTTGCATAGTTTGAAATGGTACATAGCTGATTATTTATTATCTCATGAGAACGAGTACGAGCGTGAGCCTTCTTATTTGGCAGGCTTTCAAGCACAAAACACAGCATTATGTGTATTACATTGTTCACGAAGATCGAGAGAAAGCCCTTCTTCCTCTCGTGACATTTCACGACCTTTTATATAAATTAACAATGCATGTCCACGTTAGCACACTATATATGGTTAAACCACTTATGTTTGCTAGCAATTAGTTACATCCCGGTTTGCTTGCACTTATTTCCATTCGAGTTTCCTTGCCATTAGCTTTCACTTTATGCTTTAGGCGACGCTGTTTCACATATACTCAGGCTCGCAGTATTTGATTTCAAAAATTCAATTACTTTTAGTTCAATTCCTTGTAGTGGTTAGGTGGATTCATCCTGAATCATGTGTCCTGGGGTGCTGCATGTTGAATTTTTTCGCCTTATTTTGGAATCAGAAAAAGTAATCTTTATTTTGTTTCTGCCGACTCCCGAATTTGACGATTAATGTCACAGAGGAAAGAAGGGCCTTCTCGTCTATCCCTTCAAGTGACTACTGTCACATTTTTCATCCTCAGTTTCACGCTCTACGCTAGAAACGCGTAAGACTATGACCCCCTATGAGATTTGGCAATGAAATATGACGACGACAAAGACGATGAAGAAGAACGGCTGGCATTTTATAACTCGGGCTTTCATATGGAAATTCAATTGCTTTTAGCTAGCCCAAGTAATTAACCTGCTTAACTGTGTATAAGCTGCAGCTGCAAAGTTGCATTTACCTCAGTTGAATGTGATGAGCCAGCTATTGCAAGCAGGCGCTAATTTTTCAACCTTCTGATGTACAAGATGCTTATGTAAAACTGGCAAGACCGCAACGGAGGGTATCCTAACCTGAAATATTTCACACCAAGCTTTTAATTGGACTTTGTGAGACCTATTAATCTGATTTGTTTGTAGATACTGATTTTAACTACACTGCATACTGATAAAAGTACAAAATAGCCACAAAAATGTTTTATTTTTGAAATAAATTTTTGCACTTTTGTCAAACAACTTGCTCTGTGAAATTGCCAACATGTGGTCTTCTGTTTACCTTCTCCTCCCCATCCCCAACACAATGTGATGTTGATCCAGCTAAAGTAGCCCACTATTCTAACATTACTTTGGGGGGGAGAAGGGCTCGGAAAATTCAATAATGACTTCTCACTAAAATAATGTGTCACCATTTGGCATTTTCTCAAGTGTCCTAAGGACTGTTGGACAAGATGGCAGGTTTCAGCAGATTTTCTGAAAGTACTAAGACAAGTTAACAGAGCAAATCCACATGGCAATATGGTTCACAAAAAAGTGGCAGCTAATTAGAAAGCCTCATCACCAAGTGAAACCAGCGACTCATCCTCCCTCACTTGTAATGAGGACCTAGTGTTGTATTTACGCACTAAGCAATACCCATTTAAACCCCATTTGCAAAGATTCCTTTTGTACAGCCTCAACAGTCACATTTTCCTCCTATCTTGAACCTTTGGCAACAGCATTTTGAAGTCATAGTTACATACTTAAGGTTGATTTTCTTGCAGACTGGTTGCCGCTGTAGGAATAAACGATGCGTGTCCTGTAGATGTGTTAGGGCCAAACGGCCTTGCACAGCAAAATGTGATTGCTGGGGCCAGGAGAGTTGTGAAAATAGATCATTCCAGGTACGGTATAGTACGTATTGTAGTTTAGGGTTACCTATACCTTGAAGCACTTCTCGACCAAACGATGTTGCGTGTCTGCTTATACTGTAGATACCTAAACCTCTATATCAAATTAAAGCTTGAAGAGCTGGGTATCAAACTAAACCAAGTATTTAAAATAAAATAAATTGAGAGATTTTTCACCTCCTCTAAATGTGAGCATCCGAATCACCTTTTGGTCCCTTTTGAAAGCTACAAGTCAAAGCCAATTTGTTTGTTTGCCCTCAAATTTGGCCAGTAGATAGTTTGACATATAAACAACATAGATATGACTGCGAAATTATTTTTTTGAAAGATTTTTCTCCGACAGCGATTTTTCTATGATCAGTCCATAATTTTTCAATGCTGTTTGGAAAATGTTGTGTAACTTTTCACTGAAATTGAATATGGCAAATCCCACATACTTTTTAGACGACAAAATTTGCTTCGACTTGCAGTTTTAGCCTTTAAAAGGTGACTCGAACGCTCAAATTTAGAGGTCTTAAGAAATTCAACAATTTATTTTATTTCTAAATTATTGGTATAGTTTGATACCCAGCTTTATAAGCCTTAATTTGATATAGGGCCTTGAATAAATATTCTATAGTTAAACTGGATGCGCTACATCGCTTGGATGTGAGACACCTCTAAAGGTATTCAGTAACCTTAATTATCTCAATATGCTTGAGTTATTTAGTAAGTCGCTTAGTAGTAGGTGTTGCAGTCCACAAATACCGGCAAATTTGTGACTCAAGATTCACCATGATAATCTTTAACTGACCGTCCCACGCACCACAAAATCTATTTTTAAACATACGCGAGACACTGGTAACGCGAATCGAAGAGAATATGTTATACACAAAAGAATTGCTGAGTCAATGAATCTTGAAGAACTGACACTCCGAGATGAAGAGATGAAGAAAGAAGGAGAAAAGAATACCCTTCTATTGAGGGTAAGACGTCTAAAAAGTCCCCAAGTGCGTGGTCGTTCAAAGATTATCCTTGCGAAGCGTGTGGTAAAACGTTTACGCAATGTCACACACTTCACACTCATAAAAAATATCATTATAAAATGTTAGAAACAGAAAAAACGGCCAAAAGAAAAATGCCCAAACTGCGGCAAAATGTTGTGTAAAACGACAGTTTATCGATACAGAAAAAAAGATGTCCAAAACCGAGGAAACGTCAGTTTAACATTCATGATCTACTTGTATAAACAACGATGGGTCATGGGCGAAGAGGACCAATTGATCAAAGCCAAAATAAGCCAAAAATTTGCAAGGATAAAGAAAGAGGAGAAGCGCAGAGGTGGACTTTTGATATACCAAGTACTGATGAAAAAGATGTGTTATTTTTATCAGATGATGTTGACATGATGAAACAGATGAGCCCCCAGCAGCTTGCTGAATTTATTCTCCAATCAAAGTAGCTGTGAGCCACTGAACTTGGAAAATAAATTATGAAAGGGTGTTATAAGGCATTGCTCATTAAGGAACTACTTGTGATGTGAGAGCAGACTAGCTTTCGAACAAGCCCATAAAGCCTCTTTCCATTCAGGAGCGTGTTGTGATATTTGCAAAATGAAACGGTTCAACGTTAAGAAACTGTTTGTTACTCAGGCCTACCTACATGTTTTACGTTACATATATCTGTACATGTCTTCCTGGTGCTGTAGTCAAAACCGCAAGATCATTTTGTTTGGTCAAAAGTGATGTATAGACTCAGAGTAATGTCCAATGCTTGCTTATATCCAGCTCTCAGTTGGCTTAAGACTGTTAGATTCAAGCATGGATTTCGTTCGATAAAATCCTTTTAATAATTATTTATTAATATTTTCTAAATATATTGAACTAGTCAAGAAAGTTGACCAAAAAGTGAAGATTGGCCGATCAAGATGAGCAGTGCTTTTATTGGGAACGTAGTTTTTCTTTTACACCAAATCCACTGAAACATTTACAGATTTATCATAAATTGTTTAAAAACCCCATTTGTAAAGATTCCTTCTGTACAGCCTCAACAGTCGCCTTTTCCTCCTATCTTGAACCTTTGGCAACAGCATTTTTACTTTATAGTTACGTACTTAAGGCTGATTTTCTTGCAGTTTGGTTGCCAGTGTAAGAAGAAATATTGTACGTCTTGCCAGTGTGCAAGAAACAGCTGGCCTTGCACACCGAAGTGTTTGTGCTGGGGTAGTGACAGATGCAAAAATATATCCCAGCAAGATCTAAAACCTGTACAAAGTGTCATAAGACAGGACATTTTGCCTCAGTCTGCAGAACAAAGAGTAAACAAGAGAAGAAGAAAAAGAACACACAGAAACAAGATGGACAGGGAAAAGTTAACTGCATGGAGGATGGTGAAGATGATGAATGTGCTTTTACTGTGGCATTCAGTAAATCATGGGACCGGAGTGGATCAGAGATGGTTGATTTACAAGTTGGAGGAGTCATTCTTAATGAAGTTGTCATCGACTCAGGATCATCATGTAATATCATTGATCAGAAGACAGGGGAAGAATTGAAACAAAAAGGAGTAAAGTGCAAGTCAGTGAAGACAAATCAGCAAAAATTGTATCCTTATGGAACTTCAGAACCACTGGACACGCTGGGAAAGTTTGAGGCATCAGTAAACCTAGCTGAAAAATATGTCACAGCTGAATTTATTGTCATCTGCAATGAAGGCAGGCCGATAATGGGCAGGAAGACAGCCATGGAGTTGGATGTACTAAGACTGGGACCACAACTTAATGCCATAAGTGCACCAGACCTTGTTGATAAATACAAAGCATATTTTGAAGGAGTAGGCAAGTTAACTGACTATCAAGTTAAAATTCATGTGAATAAACAAGTTAATCCAGTGGTTCAGCATCCCAGGAGAGTGCCATTTAGTTTGAGAGAGAAAGTAAAGAGCAAGTTGCACGAGTCAGAGCAGCTGGACATTATTGAGAAAGTAAAAGGACCAACACCTTGGGTCAGCCCAATAGTAGTAGTTCCCAAACCTTCTGGTAAGATTCCATCATGCATTGATATGCGCAGGAAAAATGAAGCTATTATGAGAAAAAAACATCCAATTCCACCATCAATGAGGTCCTCCAGGACATGCCCAAAGCAATGTGTTCTCTAAGTTAGACCTTAAGTGGGACTATCATCAACTGGAACTGAGTGAAGAATCACGTGACATCACAACATTCTTAACACATGCTGGACTTTATCGCTACAAGAGATTGCAGTTTGGCATAACCTCTGCTCCTGAGATCTATCAGCATGCTATCCAGCAAGCTCTGCATGGATGTGAAGGAGTGCGAAACATATCTGATGATATCATTCTTCATGCTAAAGATGACCAGCAACATGATGAGAGGCTCGAGAAAATGTTAGAAAGATTGCAACAAAGAGGTTTGACCTTGAATGGTACGAGTTGCAAGTTCAAGATGCCCCAGTTAGAATTCATGGGATACCTATTGTCTACACATGGTAATAAACCAACAGAATCCAAAGTTGAAGAAGTAGTCAATGTCAGAGAACCTGAGTCTGTAGCAGAAGTGAGAAGTTATATGGGACCTGTGAATTTCAGTGCCAAATTCAATCCAAATCTGGCCACAGCTGCAGAACCACTTCAACAGCCGACACGAAAAGGTGTAACTTCAAATGGGGTGAGAGGCAAGAAGAACCATTCAAGGTTCTCAAGGAAACACTAGCAAGTGTTGAAACATTAGCTTGCTATGACAAGGATGCCAAAACAGGAGTCCTTGCTAATGCAAGTCCAGTTGGACTGGGCACTGTTCTTGTTCAAGAACAAAATGTATCCGGTCATTTCGCGCGGTGGCCTCATGGCCTCATGGTTAGTGCGCTCGTCTGTGGATCGAGCGGTCCGGGTTTGAGCCCTGGCCAGGGACATTGTGTTGTGTTCTTAGGCAAGACACTTTACTCTCACAGTGCCTCTCTCCACCCAGGTGTATAAATGGGTACCGGCGAACTTAATGCTGGTGGTAACCCTGCGATGGACTAGCATCCCATACAGGGGGGAGTAGAAATACTCCTGGTCGCTTCATGCTACAGAAACCGGGATAAGCTCCGGCCTGATGGGCCACTTGGTTCGCATGCAGACTTATTTCGCCAACATCTCGTTTGCCAACGTCTTAGGTCGATTCACCAACATCCTAAGTCGCTTCGCCAACATCTAAATAAAGTTTACCTTCACTTGTGTGTGTTGTCTTTTATTTCATTCCCTTACCTAGAGTTATTTTCCATGCAAGAGCACTTCATTATTTACTAAAACTAGGAGTTAAAAGTCTTCAGTAAAAATCTAAACAGTATTCAGCATTCAGTTATCACGTGCATGTGTGCAATTAACCTTTCTTGTCCTATTTGAAAAAAATCAAAAGTTTCGCTATTGTTTAGAATATGTGAAAAAGTCACAAGTCAAACTACAATTGAAACTAATTAGCGTCGTTTTTTAATCAGCTTCGTCTATGTGATTTTTGTTTTTAGGCTTATTAGAATATGAATGTTTCCTGTTAACCAATCAGAACTGTGAATTTTATCACACTTACCTTTCTGATCCGATACCATAAGTATAAAAGGCCCCCCAAAATACAGGATCTTAATTCGAGCTTTAGAACAACTGAATTCAATTCTATCAACTTAACGTCATGAATATCTGCAACGTGTGTAGCTTCTCCTTTCGCCCACGCCAAGAAGGCCTCCAATGTGAAGGCTGCTACCGATGGCAACATCATACCTGCAATACTGGGATATCCCGAGCCCAGTACCGCGCCGCCGTACAGTCTGGAGAGGGAATCGACTGGAGTTGCCAGGTGTGCAAGGAGACACCATGCTTTGAGAGTACCAGAATAGAGGAAGATATGGACTCTTTGATCAATGACCCCTCAATGGTAAGTACAAGCACTTATGTTTATGTAACTTAGGTTTTTGTAAGTTACTTTTCGGTCTTAGAAGACTCTTAGATAAGTCTGTTACATTGTAAAGCGTAAATTCAATTTACAAACAAAAAAAATTGTCCTTAAGTACTGTTTAAGTTTTAGTCACATCTGCTTTAAGTAAAAAACACGAGCATTGACTGATTTGTCCTATCTTTTAGCTGTCTGCAAGCCCTCCTGAACCTGAGAGTTTTGAAGAGAGTGGGACGCCACTATTCTCAGATGAAAACACTTTTGGTGAGTTTTGGTTTTGTCAATACTGCCACTCTAACCAAACTGAGGACGAAAACCATTTCTTATTTCATTGTGATTGTTATAAAACTATTACGCAACGAATAACAAGTGACATTGTACTAAAATACCCATCATTCCATTTAAGGTTATACCATCCAGATATATGGAATAGCAATAAATTGTTGTTGTTGTAGTTTTGTTTTGGTTCTGTGAAATGTGTTAACGATTAACCAAACAGTTTTAAGTTACTTCTTATCCTAGCTTGGAAGCACTGAGGTTCTTTTACGCGGGCTTTTGCCGAAATGTATATACACCAGTACTTACATATTTTCTCTCTTTTAAACAGATGACACATCTTCAGAGCCACACTCAACAAACGAAGAACCGTCGATTTTAGAACCAGTTCCCAATAGTTACAGAGCTGGTAACTTTCCAGTTGGTCCAGCAAGGAACGAAATGTGGAAACACCAGCCTTGTCGACAGCCTCGGTTTCACCTACAACGTCCATTCCAGGCGTCCCTACACAACTTACTGGCAGTGTACAATGCGCCCAAAGGGAAATCCATGCAAGGCCTCAGTGACAGAGCGGGACAGGACCTTCCAACCAGGGAAGAGCATGCACAACCATGCAGTGGATATGGGAGCTGTTAACGCGGCCAAAATAATTGCTACCGTGAAGTCAAAAGCGTTGGAGGACAAATTCAAGCCAGCTTCAGCAATAGTAAATGAGGTATGTATAGTTTTAAATATTATTCTCTTTCTATTGACATTGAAATTTTTGGGAACATGAAATTATATCTCTCGGTATAAAATTTGAGTCAATCTCAGTCGAGTTTACCTCTCTGATCATTATTTTATTTAGGAGAATTTCTGTGGAATACACTTAACGAATTTCCTCACTTTCTGCTATTCAATTTACGGTAGAAAAGCCTGATTTCAAGTGAACAAGTGACAGAAATTGTTCTTGTGCTAAAACTTCAAACTTCACACGAAATTTCACATTGCAGAAACCATTTTGGAGAACTTAACTGGTGAAATAAATGCAACTAATGTACAGTAGTTCGAAAAAAAATTGTTCTTACATCTTTCTATCTGAGCTACTTGCCCATTGCCAAGATTTTTTACAAATCATTACTAGACAGTGCCCAAGCCGATTCAATGACAAGAGTTGCGTAAACAAACCCATTTGTAACCTGTAAAGCCAATTTACTGCAGGAAAAAAATTCACATGGTATTTGCCAGCTTAAGGTCGGTCTGTATAGTGAAAACTGTGAGCAAGGTCTTGAAAATGCTGCCCGAGGTTACAGGTCGAGGGCAGCATTTTCAAGCCCGAGGTCACAGTTTTTCACTATACTGACCGACCCTAAGCCGGCAAACAAAGTTAAATAACATATTTCAGTCTGCTAAATTATTATTATTATTATTATTATTATTATTATTATTATTATTTCTGTCTATAGGTCCTCTGGGAAGAACTGACTGAAGCCCCGTGTGCAGCCTTGCCCAAACCGGAATACATTGAAAGACAGGCCAACCGTCTACGTCAAAAAATCTGCCCAGAACACCCATGAGATCTTGACTTCGAGCTGGTTGATGAATGTCTACCCGATGGTTTCCTCCATGCTGACCTCAAAGTAAAGGATAGGTGCCAACTATTTCAAGACAGGAGCAGCTCAAAACCCTGGCCCATGCTAAGACCTGGTACATCGATGGAACGTTCAAGCTTGTTTGCCACCCTTTCAAGCAGCTCTTAACAGTAAATGCATTTGTTAGATCTGGTGAGTATGCCAAGCAGGTGCCCCTAGCATACGTACCCATGTCCAGCAAGAAGGGAAAGGACTATAAAAAGGTACGTTCACTTTGCTTTAAAATGATATATATCAAGAGAAGATAACTTATTTCTCTTATATATATCTATATAACTTGCAAAATTCATATAGAGAAGGAAAGGCGTTATTAGCATATTGACTTTCTACAAACATTTACAAAACTACATGGAAAAGGAAAGACATTATTAGCATTAACTTTCTACACACATTTACAAAACTAGTCTCACCTTTCCAGTGTGTAAATCTCAGTATATGATATATACTATTGTTACATCATTTCTATTGTTACATTGTTCTTAGGTGCTCCAGAAGCTAATCCAACTGATGCCCAAGCTCACCATCAGGCAAGTCACCGTGGACTTCAAGAAGGCGCTGTGGTCGGCACTCCGAGCAGTCCTACTGACAGTTAAAATCCAAGGATGCGTTTTCCACTGGACACAAGCCGTCTGAAGGAAGGTATGTATTGCGTTTTAATTGTTGGGCAAAAAGCCACGAAAGTAAACTGTAATCCCCAATTCAGTTGCGAACACTAAACGACTAAACTGAGATAAAATCATAACGAGCAATTATGACAAGATACTCAAAACTTAATAGAACTTAAAAGGAGAGCCAACACGATTAGTTTCTGATATCATCTGATACTGTGGCAACTGTTAAAGCATTATCATTTATACTTTTTTGAGTACTTTTTTTAATTTTTTACTTTAATGTACAAGAGCTTGGCCTTCAGATGGCTTACTCTGGTGACAATGCAGTGTACAAGTATATCAGAAAGATCATGGCCCTACCATTCCTTCCGTGCCAAGAGATCCTGCCGATGTTCGTCCACCTCAAGGCCCAGGCCCAAACAGAGCAGCTGAGGAGTCTTGTCGATTAAATCAGGCGACGATGGATCGAAAGCCAGGTGTTTACTCTGAGAAACTGGTGCGTCTACAAACAGCCCATCCGGACCAATAATGAACTTGAAGGTTGGCATAACGCACTCAATCGCCAAGCGGGGGGACAATGTGGTTTGCCATTGTATTTATTAATCAAGTTGCTTGATAGGGAGGCAAAGCTTACAGCCGTGACAATCAGGCTTGTATCAGACAGTAAACTTAAATGAATTCAACATAGTGTCACTAGGAATATCCAGACTAAGCTATTTGCAAGCTGGGAAAAGTACGAGAACAACGAAAAGACTGCCGCCCAACTACTAAAGACTTGTTCTCGGCTTAACGGACCAGCTCGTGCAAACTAGAACTTCTCTGTAAATAGGATAAATTAATTGGTTTCAAATAAATATAGGTTTCAATCAGGTTTTGTAAATAGGTTTCATAGGATTTTTGTGCTTGTAAATATTTGATACTATATACTGTAATAAAATTGAAGAAGCTAGTCATAAAAGGGGATAAGTGACGATTTTGGTTGCTTTTCTTTTTTTTGCTCCAAATTAGCTGAATTTTTGCATGTGGTCTTCAATGTAATAGAAAGACATGTCCCTGTATTTTTGCCGCTGGTTTTTGCTTCACTTTATACCGACGCCGCTAGGAAAACCGAGTGGTTTTTTGCATACGCAATATCCCGAAAACGAAGCACAGTTTAGCAGAAAAACTATGGGACATTGCTAAACATACCGAAACAAAACTGCATGCGAAATTTGGAGTGTTTTCGACAAAGTTCACTTTTGATTAAAATACCTAATGCCCTTTTCCCGCCAAGGCTGCAAATAAACGAAGCCGGGCCTTTGTTATGATAAACAGAGCCAATCCTTTACTATAATAGCCAAGCCAAGCCTTTGTTATAAGTCGAAGTCTCGCCTCGGTTTATCATAACAAAGCCTCGGCCCGCCACGACCGCAAGGACTTTGATTTCACTTAGAAAGCAGCAAAATGTCAATTTCACGCAACGTATAAGTTCAAAAATGTTAATTTTAGGTCAAAAAAGGTTTAAATGTTGATTTCACGTTAACGCGTGACGGCAAGGAGGTTGATTTCACTTAGAAACCAGCAAAATGTCAATTTCACACAGCGCATAAGCTCAATGATGTTGATTCCAGGTCTAAATACGTTAAAATGTTGATTTCACGTTAACGCGTGACGGCAAGGATGTTGGTTTCACTTAGAAACCAGAAAAATCTCAATTTCACGCAGCACATAAGCTCAATGATGTTGATTCCAGGTCTAAATAGGTCAAAATGTTGATTTCATGTTAACGCGACAGCAAGGATCTTGGTTTCACTTAGAAACAAGCAAAATGTCAATTTCACGCAGCACATAAGCTCAATGATGTTGATTCTAGGTCTAAATAGGTTAAAATGTTGATTTCACGTTAACGCTTGACAGCAAGGATGTTAATTTCACTTAGAAAACAGCAAAATGGTAATTTCACGCACGCATAAGCTCAATGATGTTGATTTCAAGTCTAAATAGGTTAAAATGTTGATTTGACACTAACGCGTGACGGCAAGGATGTTGGTTTCACTTAGAAAACAGCAAAATGGTAGGAGCCCATGATGGGCTCCTGAAAATGGTAATTTCACGCAACGTGTAAGCTCAAAAATATTGATTTCAGGTCAAGAGAGGTGTAAATAAAAATAAAATAAAACAAATAAACATTTCAATAAGCACTTTTCCAAATACGGCAATGTCTTAAATGGCTAAAAAATCACGAGATAAAACATAGTTTTCAACAAACGCGATCATAGCTTTATGTCATGCACCGCCATAACTTCCAAGTTCAAAATGTGCTGGTACCTCTTATGCCCGATGAGGATAACTTTGGTGGCTGTTTAGTTTTGGATTTAACAATTTGATGACTCCAAGTGAAAATGCTCTATATATAGGGCTGACAGATTAACAGATTAACCCTTCTGCGCAACGTACGGGTCTCCATACATCTGCATGTCCCCTGATCTCAGAAGCTCAAAATACTACAATCATGCCGATTTGAAATAAAATCAACGCAAACTACATCACAGATCTGTTAAAATCGATCGCCACTTGCTGGCCATTACTATGTTTAAATCTAGTTACCAGTTCGAGAAACGTCCGCAGCACGTAATCGCAATGCATGCCGGGAAGGGTCTTTACACCTCGTGCGCGGGAAAACATGGCGGTCGATACAAGACAAATTTTATAAGTCTAAAACCAGTTCTTGCTTTCCAAACTTTGACGCTAGCAACGCTTGGCAAATGGGCCACAACTCACCAGAGGGTACTTTTCTTGGGCAAGAACTGCTCTTAGACTTTGCTACCTGGCTCGACCTGACTTCGAACGCCGATAACACGATTACGGTATGTCAGCTGCCTTCGAAGTTTCAGAACACATTTTGATTCTTTAAAACGTGCTGATGACTTATGGGTTTATCAAGGCTTTATGATGCCTCTCAACCACCAGGCAGGCATACAAGGTACTTTAAAACAATGCTAAGATATTAGTTGACAGAGCAGTAAATTTTGTTATTTTTCTGTAAATTTTGTGTCATTTATTTATTAGCTATTCATTTATTTCTCACTCTGTATTTCATGATCTATTCATTTATTTCTCACTCTGTATTTCATGATCTATTCATTTATATCTCACTCTGTATTTCATGATCTATTCATTTTACCGACTGCAACAGCAGCTGCTTAAATTTGAGCTTTCAATTGAGAGCATTTTTACTTTCATTTAATGTTTGAAGGTCATTTTGAAACCTTCTCAGGTTTTCTTTGTCCTGAAATAACTATACAAAAAAAGTGGTTGATTGTTTACATACTCCCTTCTTGAGCATTCTATCACAGGTCTATCAAAACCTAACTATTGGACTGCGTTTTTGGCTGCTGCCAATCATGATTATGACGATAACAAACTAACCTTTCGAAGAGAATGAAATCTACCAATCACAATCCACAGATGTGACCTTTTGAATTTCTGTTCCCTGACAGGTCTGCGAAGATGAGACAGAAACCAGACATGTAACCATTGATTGTGGAGAGTTTGCCTGTAATTGAAAGGTGCAGTTGTTAACAATGCTAGGTGAAAGATAGTGGAATTCAGAGCTATCTCATTTAGATTACTCACCCTATGCCTTAAATATATCTAAATTATGGGTTTCTAATAAACCATTCATGCATATCTGTGTCACTAGAGAAGATATTAGCACTTGCTAGTCAACGATCTTTTAGCCAAGCAGCAATGTAATGTTTTGCATTTAAATCATAAAAGCAGAAAAGTAACTCGCAAACTTACGGCATATAACCGTTCTTCCAGGCCTTCGAAGGTGGTTTTTTTTCTTGTCCTATGACTTTAAACTCTAACTGCTTATTGTGCAACGCTGCTACTGTAGCATTTCTTTAAAATTCTTCTGCACGAAGTTGGATTTGCTAAAGATAAAATGAATCACAGCAGAGAGGCTAACACCAGTTTATAAGGCAAACATCCCCCTGCTATTGACTTCATCAACACTTGACACTTATTAAATATAATTAATTCATCACAAACATAACCCACTTTAATGTACCCCTTCACTGATTCCTTACACTGGTGCAAACTGCACTGTTCAATACAACATTTTCACTCATGACACCAACAGCCACACAAATTTGTGGGACCAAACGAAAGTGCTTACTTAAGAAAACAGTTCAACTCCCACAGGATTGGTTTGGTACACAAACATGGCCACAAACATTGCACCCTTTAGAGGTTCGTGCATGTGCTCAGTCAAGTTCATCTATATAATTAATTGCATAACGAAAGGACAAACATAGCACTACGGAAGTGTGATCATCCAAGCATGCTGCACTTCTTGCACACTTGCATGCCTGTACGCCCATTCTTTTTTCAAGGTACTCATGCCCTGTTTCCATAGGATGAAGAATTTTGCCATTATGCACAGGTTGCATCTCTATGTCACATTTAAATGTAGTCTTACATGGGCCATTATTTTTGGTTGATTATCTATTAAGCCAAAGCTGCAGAAGAAAATTCATACTGCGATCACACAATGATATGGACCATGCTCTATGGAAAAATTTTGTTGTCTACTAAACAAGGTGATGAGCGTAAATCCAGGAAAAGATCAAAGATTTGTACTTTCAAAAGATTTTCAATATTACAGAAATGAAGCATACAGAGACCCAAGGCAAGTGGTAAGAGCCAAAGAATAAGGAAAACCAAAACTTTAATGGAAAAAACCAGCAAGGAAGTTCACTTACTGAATTGCCTGTTATAAGCTAGTGTCAAAATAATGTCTGTAAGTAAATAATCCAAGAATTCAGACTTTCAAGCAATTGCAATAGATACAATAACACGTTGCTTAAAAAATATATTCGAGTTTCAACAATTTGTCGATAAGATTTTGTTCATTCTTGGAAACATTAAACACCAATATGTAATTTTTTTGTTCTGCATAGCAAAGGCGCTTAGTTCACCGTCATTGTCACATTTACCTATTTTCTAAGATTTACTGGCAATATGTCTCTTCCATAGTGAATTTTCTGAGGGAAACAAACTACGCTATCAAATGAGTTTACAATTCTTATCAATCGATGCGTGTCACCTGAGGGTTTTTTTTCACGCAAATACTAATTCTTCACTAAGAGTATGTGAAAAGTTTGTGAAAGGAATTGTGAAATAAATGTTGGAAATATACATGCTTGCTATATTAGATATTCACATGCACATGAAATCTTTGTAACGCATGTGAAAGTATTTGTCTTGCATGTGAACTTTTTTCTATTATGAACTTCGTATAATGCATGTGAAATTTTTTTGCAACCATGTGAAACGATTTTGCCATGCATGTGAATTTTTTTGAAACAATTCGGTCATGAATGAGGTTAAATTTCGATAAACATTTCAAAATAAAAATGAGCGAGAGAAATTTTACACAACGTTTCGATGTCGTCATGACATCTTTATCAAGTGACAAGAAAATAACGGTTCAACAGTGTTATACATGCACTGAGAGGTGTGATTGTTCATTAACATATTTGTTTAAACAAATAGTTTCATGTGGATGGAATCCAATTGCGTGTTCAGGCTAGGTTTCTTCTTTCTAATAAACAGCACTTCGTAAATCAAACAATCCAGTTTTCCGTTGCATTTCTTTAGGACGGAAAAATTATTGGCAAGGTCGTCGATGTTATAAAGGCCGTGATCGTTCTTTAAATGCTTTCCGATTGCAGAGAACCTGTGTTCATCAATACGTTGCCACAAATGCCAGCTGGTATACCCAACATACTCTGCATTGCACAGATCACATTGGTAATTGTACACTACGCATTGTTGATTAATTAGAGGTGGTTTTGGTTCATGCATCTTGAGATCTTCACAGATTTTTCAACTCTTGAATACTGGTTGAAGAGTGTGATCGATTTTCCTACTCAGGTCAGATAGTTGTTTTTTCACTGCATCGGCCGACATTTGATCTTTAAATGGCAATACCACTTGGTGAACAGTATCTTCGTTGACGGGTAGTTGAGGTGGCACAAGAGGATCTTTGATCATCATTGAGGTGACAAAGTGAGAAATGATGGAGTTAATTAGGCTTTCAGGGTACTTGAGGTTTGTAAACATCAGCTTCAGGCAATCACGTTCAGTCACGAAAGACTCCCATGTGGATGACAGGTGAAAAGCACGGTTTAACATGGTGTTAATGAGCGATTTCTTGTACCTTTTGTCCACATGGCTTTGGTGATGGAGTAGTAGGCCGGTATTTGTTGGCTTGCGGTAAACACTGGTTTCCAGTTTGTGACCTTTCTTAAGTATTTCCATACCAATTAAATGGTAGCTTGTTGACGGAAGCTAGTTCCATTGTGAAATTTATGGATGGATGACAATTGTTAAGTGTTGTTAAAAAGGCTTCTGCTGCTGGCACATCCTTCATCGTGGCAAGTATGTCATCAACATACCGCCTATAAAACTCTGGGAGCTTGTTGTCATGTTCTAATTTCTCTTCGATGGAGCAGAGAAATGCGTTTGCCATAAGGGGTCCCAAAGGTGAGCCCATTGCCACTCTGTCTGTTCATAAAGCTTGCCATCGAACTGGGACAATTGGTTCTTAGTTGCTACTTCTAGAAGTTGAATCAGGTCAGGCTGAGTGATGTTTAACTTGTGTTTTGTTAAACCAGTTGTTTACGAACACTTTTTCGGCGATCATTTCGATAGTTTCCTTAAGTGGTACATTAGTAAACAAAGACATGACATCATAGGATACCAAAATGTCGTTTTCGTCGACTTTTAGGTCTTGAATCTCTTCTGCAGAAGCAAACATATCAGAAATCGTGTAGCGATTAACTGACAGCGGCTTCAGTTTTTCATCAAGCCACTTGGCGAGGGCATAGTTGTAGGTGCCCGTGGCAGACAAGATTGGTCTCATTGATAACTTCTGTGTGTGTCTTTGGAAGACCATAAAGGTGGGTAAGGCATGAGCCTTTCTGACAAACGGAATCGGTAATCTCCTTTGGCAGAATCTTACGAACCACAGAATCGAGGTGTGTCTACTTCTGCAACAGGGGGTGGTAATGTTTCAATGACCGGCCTTTCATTTTTGGTCTCTGCAAGCTGACAGGAACGAGTTTAGATGTATCGTTTATAGATGCCTGACCCAGAAGGCTAACATAATCAGATTTGTTCATAAAGACTACACCAGTACCTTTATCTGGCTTCGTTACGACGATGTTATCTAGTTGTTTCAGCTGCTTTATGACCCTTTGCAGTGTTTTCAGTGGCTTCGGTGATTTGCACTCGAAAGAAATGCAACGCAAAACTAGATTGTGTGATTTACGAAATGCTGTTCATTAGAAAGAAGAAACCTAGCCTGAATACGCAATCAGATTCCATCTGCGCAAAACTTTAAACAAATAAGTTAATGAACAATCACACCTCTCACAGCATATATAACACTGTTGAACCGTTATTTTCTTGTCACTTGATAATGATGTCATGATGACATCAAAACGTTGTGTAAAATTTCTATCGCTCATTTTTATTTTGAAATTCAGTCATGCATGTGAACTTCATGAAGGGGTTTCCATCCCTCTACACAGTACGGCAAATACACACCGGCATTTTGGACATTAAGACCACAACTTCCACAAGAATTCAGTTTCAACTGGTCATCAATCATGACTTTGTACTTTTTACTAAATCCTTCTCACGATAAAATGTGATAGTCAAAGGAGTAAAATTCCTTGGGATAACCATGCATGTAGTATCGATGATGTAATCATGTACGGCCAAAATGAATTACGAGGTGATCAAAAGCACATGGTCAAGTGTCGAGTTGAAACTGTATTGCATGCACTTATTTTGGTTAAATCTAGATGTTTCACTGACCATGAAACACTACAATTGGGGACAAGAATAAAGTGATACGAAGACACGTTTGAAGGAAAGTTATGGTGACAAATGACAAACTTTGTGGAATTAAGCCATCTGATCGTCAAGGAGATAGCATGAATGTGGGGCCAACATGGCAGTGATGGTAAAAGGCATTTCAATTTTATGTGGATGGTCGTGGGATCACAGCAGCTGCTCGAAGGCGTTACTTTTACGTTGTGCAGGAATGGAAGTCCAAGAAATCTTTGAGACCCTAATGGATCCGGGTGTACCTTAAGGGGAAGACCACGACGTATACAAGACGCGCAAACCTTAGAGAGATTTACATGGGGCAGTGCCAAATTTTCATTCTTTTTTCAAGGTACTCATGCCCTGTTTCCATAGGATGAAGAATTTTCCATTAAGCACAGGTTGCATCTCTTTGTCACATTTAAATATAGTCTTACATGGGCCATTATTTACTTGGTCACTACAAATTCTGTTTTGGTGTCCCTTAGGGACAAGATGTGTTTGCTCAACATGGCTGCATTCCATTTACTCTCATCTCTAAATAAGACCTGTGCTTGCAGAATCTTGTGAATTGATTCGCGGTCAGTCCCCTTTCCATTGACGTTTTCAAATGTGGCTTGGTAGTCACGATTCAGGCATGCCGCACCTAATGGGCACCAGGATTTGTCTCTACAATAGAGTCCTAAGGTGATGACATCACAAAAATAAAAGTTTTGAAATTATGGGACATGATGTCATACTCTTATAGAGGATCCTAAAAGATGCCCTCATCCCAAAAATTAGCTCTGAATTGCAATTCCTGATAGAGATATAAGGGATCAAAGTTTGATAGCATCCCATACAAACCCTTCAAAATTTGGTTCAATTCCTTCAGTTTAGAACCGACTCAAAATTAGAGAGATTTAGATGGGGCAGTACCAAATTTTCATCCTTTATATTTTGGCTGGGAATTACAATTAAGAGGTAATTTTTGGCAAACACCCTTTTTTAAGGATGCTCTATTCGAAAATGGTGCCAAATCCCATAATTTCTCAAATTAATTTTTTTGTGATGTCACACTTTAGGACTCTATTACATGATCTATCTTGCGGTCATGAATTATCCTATTGGGTAGACTTGCAGTGGACGCTGATTTTTCTTTCTAAATTTGGCATGGAGAATGTATCTTCCACAGGAGAGAAAGTTTAATTTTTTCAGTTTTTCCCCATTCGCCTTGGAGGGGAAAACAGACGAAGGAAAGGAGTTCATGTTGGGAAACTAGAAGTTCCCTAAATTTCAGGCTGGAATATCTTAGAAAATCATTGAATGGAAGAGCTTATGTCAGTACCTTTCCCAAGGTAGAGAAAAGATCCTCCTCCCAGATATCAACCTGACAAGTTCAGCTCGATATCTGGGCTAGAAATCAACAATTCTAAAACACAAGCAATGTGGCTTGGACGCTGGAGAGACGCACAAACCTTTTAACTTTAGATGGCCGAAAGAATCCATCTGCACTCTTGGCATATATTTCTCCTATAGCACTGAACATGCAGACAAACTAAAATTTCAGGAAAAGATTACAATTCTAGAAAAAACTCTCAATGGCTGGAAATGGAGGAAACTCACTCCACTGGGAAGGTTCAATGTTGTTAAGACTTCAGGTTTGTCTAAGCTCATTTACAATGTGTCTGTTCTTACTATTCCCAAGCATTTTGTGAAAGAAATAAACAGGATATCATTCAATTATACATGGGAAGGTAAACCAGCAAAAGTCGAAATTACCATTATTAGAGAAAATAAACTTGGAAGTCTTAAACTGCTAGACTTTGAAAAAAGCCTTATAATCAAATTACTATGTGCATGAATTGTCAAAAACGTTACCAGACCACAAATAGATTTCTCAGTCAGTGATGTTGCTTCTCAAATTTTACACCCAAGTAACAGACAACCAGATATATGTTTAAACAGCATGCAATGAGCAGATGACAACACGGCAAATTTCCACTATTCATAACATGCAGGTGAAATGTGTGTTAAGTAGCATATGAAATTTGTACAGCATATCACTAAAAATTTTCCTGTATAGCACAGGTGAAATGTGTGTAAAGTAGCTGTGACAATTCTTTCACCATTCATTGAGAGTTTATTGGTGAAATTTTTGAAAGATGACACCAACTGATGTTTTTTCTTCATCTATTTTTGTTTTTCCCACAACTGGCATTTGTCCATAGTCAGTCAGAGCAGAAAATGGCATAAACTCAACTCAAATAGATATCAATTCTATAACCTTTGTTTACCAGCGTTTTGTTTTTGAAAATGAGCTCACCATTCAGCTCATTAATAATTTCCTCTTTGAAGGCGAACTTGTTTTTCAGTTGGTGTAGTTTTTGTCGAGGTCATCCACAACTTTATCAAAGAAAAAAGAAAATTATGTCTTTCAAACCAAATAATTTTTAAAATAAACTTCCCATCTCTACTTGTCTGTCTTTACCCAATTGTGCAATAAAGTGAGAATATTCACACACTGGTGGATGATGTGGATCACAGGAACACTTGTGTTGGAGATTTTGTCCATTTCTTCAAACCAATGATTTTTCCAACCCTCCAAAATAAACCAAACCTGAATTACCATGGTTTCCCATTGGATCACAGCTGCTCACAGCCAGGTTAGCCTTAAGTTTGACTTGAGGAAACTTTCAAATTATAATATTTTTAGTAATATTCTGGATAATGTAAATCAAGAGGTAAATGTAAACAAATACAATTTTGCATTAAGAACCAGTTATTGTATCCAATTTATCAATCCATCGCCAACCAGTTACAGAAAAATAACCAAACTTTTCATGGCATTAAAACAAAACTTCAACCACATTTTGGAATCATTAAAAACAATGTCATGAGAATGGTGCTTATCTAGCAGTCTATTCACTACAACAGACAGCAAAATTGAAACTTGTTAGTTGTTTGTCTTTAGCCATTGGTACAATAAAGTGAGAATATTCAAACACTTGTGTTGGAGACCTCATGCGTTTCTTCAAACCAATGAATTTTCGAACCCTCCAAAACAAACCAAAAACGCTTTTTATTCCAGGCTTGGCTTGTAAAGGGGCTCCACAAAAAATTAGCCTGACAGCCACTGCACCTAACAGCTATTCCATCTTCCACACCAGCAAGTCACTACAGCCTACACAAGTTCTCTCTTTTTTCTTTGCGCAATTGCCTGTCCATAGGAAGTTGTTGGCTTTTTCAGCCATACCAGGCTATTCTTCACAGCCACATTCACATCAATGCTCTTTCTTTATTGAAATAAGACCCATAGACAAACAGTAATTTTGTTACTCAATTACTTGCAATTTTTTTTTCAGATAAAGAAACTCTTTTACCATTTTTTATAACTATTCAAATAGAAATCGCTCTTTCACATACGCACAAAATGCTCATGTAAAAGATCAGCAAAAAACGTTTCAAGTAGCACTATAGAGGTAGAGCTTGTAGAGCCCAGGATTATAGCCCAGCCACCATCTGAATGCTGTTCCATCCTCCTCACCAGCCACCATCACTGGTACCCAAAAAAGTTGTCTGCACCTTTACATGAAATGGACTAAAATAACATCAGACTTTCGAAATGTGTTATGATATTAAGAGAGCAATTCCAATTAAGCAGTACTCATTAATGTTAAAAAGCTATAAAAAAAATGTTGTTACCAATATACATAACTAAAAGTTGTTAATTTCTATTGAGTTGATTTTGTCAGCTTCATCTATGTTATGCAATGTCATAGAGAAACAAAGGGAGTGACAAGTTAACAGAGGCTAGATTTGTGTTAACTTAACAGCATTTTTTCGGTTTTTGCTACCAGAAGGCAAAACGATATTTGTTTTAAACTATTGTATAAATATTTTGGCTTGCTTGTTTATAAATTAATTCCACAAACAGTGCATCTGCAGCTTGCCTGCCTTAGGTTAACACAACACAAGATGGGAGTTTGTACTCAATTGCATGCATGTATTGAAGCACATGGTTCACAAAAGTAAACACTGGTGCTGTAGGTTCACAAATTAATCATAGAAATCACTTCAACGCATAAACAAACTCTCACAAGCGCATGGCAAGTAGTCTATACATTGCATCAGGTGCACAATGAGTGCAACAAAAATACGTAGGCACAGCCAGCATTAGACTAGGAAAGACACATTTAATAGACTACAATAAGATCAGACTTAAGGAATGTGTTATGATATCCAAAGTATAATTTTCAGTAATACTACACACTACTAAAATGTTCAAAAACTAATAACTTGTTGTCAACAATGTAATACACATCGATTCAGTTTATTTTGTCTTTCAGATGGCGTACAAATGTCCAAATTGCCCGCACAAGTGCAAGCAGCCAACAGAATTAACGAGACAAGTGACGACCCATACCGGTAAGCAGCCTTTTTCCCGTGAATGTGGGAAAAAGGTTTGCTCGCCAGTATCACTTGACCCAGCATACACCAACTCATCCAAAAACTGAGTATTTAAATATAGTTTGGCATTAATCACCAGTTATTATATCCAATCTACACGTATTAATCCATTGATCTGTGGATCATCAATTGTTCACGGAGAATAACTAAAATTTTCATGGCTTCAAAACACCAGTAACCTCCAAACAAATTTTGATGTTATCTGAAGCAATGTCAGGAGAAGGATGCTTATCTGACAGTCCATTTACTATAATGGGTAGTGCAAAAAGTATAAATTGAAAGAGAGATTTTGAGATTTACTCAAAATCAAACAAAGGATTTTTTATTCTTGTATACATTCTACTTGCTGTACATCATATTTTGAGATAGTGGTATTGGCTGTTCTTATCAATTTCATACCTGGTCAGCACAAATTCACACTTTACTGATTTTCAATTAGTCTGGTTGTTAGTCTTTACCCATACCATTTGTGCCCTCAAGAGAGAATGAGCATTGCCAGCCAGTCTGACACCTTTTTTCACCATCCATGTTATTTTTAGTGTGAATCAAGCAAACATAAGTTTTGCAGAGGTCACCCTATTCTTCAAACTAACAAACTGTTCAACATTTGCAAACAAACCAGTGAACTGTTCCACACTTCAAAGCAAACCAAAGCTTTTTCTTTTTAATTTGTATGTTCAGTCGCATGTAAAAAAAAATTAGAATTAACTATTGTTGGTAATTGCAAAGTCGCCTCAACTAGCGTGGCGGAAAAAACAGGTCATGTGACTTAAGTTTTAAAAGGAAAAATTTATCATGTAACGGTATTCAAAGCCAAGTCATCAACAGTCGTAAACATAAACATCAAGATAGCGATCAAAGGGATCTGACACTCAGGAACACAAACTGTAAGTTTCGAAATAGTTTGTCACTTCGATTTAGATTGTAGTAAATAGTAATTTATCTCGTAATTATTTCAATTTCAGTTGACTACGATGTAACCACGGACACAACGAGCCATGTAAACTCTAGTTTAAATAAATCTGACAGCTTTTGATCCCTGGTGGACTAATCTTCAAAATAAGTAGTACCTTCAACCATAGGAGTGAATAACTTTTCTTCCAGGGTTGTATTGGGGGCTCCACAGGACTAAGCCTGACAGCCATCTTCCAGCCATTCTTACTCTCTACACAAGCCATTGTAACTGGTGCCCAAACTAGTTCATACATTACTTCCCAGAGGTATTACCTCGTCTGTTATGCCACAGTATTTTTACCGAGGCAGTGAGGCCTGGGTTTAAATTTTGGCTGTTTTTTTTTCCACGTTCAGTCACAAGTCGTCGTCTGGTCTCTAAAACGCGTGCGTCACCTGTGCATGCGCACAGCACATGGAATTTACAGAAGTTGTCGTCATGAAAAGTTTGCACGGATTCCATGATTTCTAGCGCGATGAAATCACATACAAATGAACACACCGTTCGAGGTAGACCAACACTAAAGGACATTAAGCGTTTTCAAAACAGGTCGGTCTGCAAGCCTTATGAGAGATCAATTTAGGAGTGAACATTTTGAATGAATTTATTAAGAATAATGTTATACCAAAGGAGCCATCAACCATGGCTATCAACTCTTCAACTTGATAAAAAGCTTCTTCAGAAGTGTCATTGTATTTTCAGACATGATCGTGAACCAAGCAGAATCCCAGCATGAACTCAAGAACGTCTAAGCAACAAGAGCAGAAAGGTTAGAGAATTTGTTTACGAATGTTCAAGTACACCTAAGTAAAACGCTCTGAGAAACTTTGTAAAGTATAATAAAGATAAGATCTCGAACTGAGCGATATTCTCTTGTTATTCTCTTGTAACAGAGTTATGTGTCTTTACAAGAATGAAACTCATGTAGCAAATTATTGTACATTTAAGCTGAAAGAAACTAATGTACGTTGACCCCAGCAAAACAATTCTTGGCTTGAACTGTCACACAATCCTGACGCAATAAAATTTATTCGAAAACCATTTAGTGGATAAAATCTTTGAACAACTTTAAAAGCACTATTAGAAAGTTTGACATTAGCTCTCTGCTGGACGACGGATGTATGTGTTGTTCTTGCTGTTCATCTATGTAGTTAGTTGTTAAATAACTATTAGGTGATAATATTATGATAGTATTTATCAACAAATTAGTTTTTTTTTATTAAATTTTAATATTTTCTTAATTTTACTAAGTCCTAGGTGAATACATCTTACTTTATATCTTAGTCTCCCCAATTAGTAGAGCACTTGTGCTCAGCTATTAACACTGAGACTTAAATAAAGTTGTCATTCATTCATTCATTCAATCAAGAAATTGTCAGGTTATAGGAGATTACTGTGCGTTTTCTCAAGCTCAGATATTTGTCGCAATATTTTGCACAAATTTACAGGGACCAGTATGGAGCTGCCATGTTGGTGTGTACCTCCGCGATATGCCAACATTGCGGCCAGAAAATAATGTAAACATCTGGAACTAACTTTGGCTATCTAGGCAATTGATTACCTGTGCTGAACAAACAAGCATTTACATAAGCACTTTTCTTAAAACTTTAACTTCTGAATGGGCTAAAACTCACGAGATAAGTATATGATTTCGACAAACACATTTGTAAGTCTATGTCACGCACCGCCATAACTATAAAAAATTCAAAATGTCTTGCTTGCTTGAGAAACGCAAATAACGACAAAGGCTAAGGAAAATAGACTGAAACGTTTATAGGCTGATATAAAGACCTTGACTCATTTCACAGCCTGAAGACCTCCAAACAAGTAATAAGCTATTAATCGATTCCAAGAAATGCAATCAAAAGCAGAATAGCTTAAGCACATCAACTTGATTGAATTTCGTACAACTTCAAATGCAGAACATTTAGCAAATTGCAATATGCAACAGCTGCCTGGGTATACGCAGCAAAGCGTCTAGTTTCAATTGCGGTCGCACTCCTCTTCACCACAGTGCTACATATTTTCACCTGCGGTGGACGCGAGGTGGGAGCACACAGCAAAGACAAGGTTTTGCCACAACTTGATGGGTCCATAGTTTCAGGTGGTACCATAGTATTTTACCCAAAACGTCCACACAAAAAGGCTTTTAGACAGTGACAACAAAATTTTAATTCTTATCATTATCATGCCTGACTACAACTATGGTATTTTTAAAGGAAACATGGTTTGCAGAGCTCATGCATTTCTAAAAGCCAAGACATAGTCCAACACATTAAATGACAACGTACTATTAAAGATTAAAGATTAAAGATTAAACACTCTCAAACAAACCGACTGATATTGTCACCAATTCACATCGATAAAAGTTATTTTTGTTTCAGATGATGCACTTGTACCAATGTTGGTTCTGCTAAAAAAGATTCATGCGCCCTGACAAGCTGCAGAAGCACATGAGCACCCATACCACGAGCAGCCTTTACCATGCAAGGAATGTGGGAGAAGATTTGCTTGATAGCATCCTTTCATGCGACATGCACAAGTTCATGCCACACGTGATTAGCAGTTAATTATAATTTAGCATTAACCACTAGTTCTATATTTTCTCTGCTTCAAAACAACCTCCAATCACAATTTTATATTATTTCAAGCAATGTCATGATCATGGGAATGTTGTTTATCTAGCAGTTCATTTTCTGTAATAGGTAGTTGAAAAAGTATAATTTAAAAGGTTTTGTGATATACTTGAGAGCAAACATAATTTTTTTCACTCTTGTATACTTTACATTCTGTTCTTCATACTTTGACACCTTGGTATTAGCCTTTTTATATATCACATACCTGGAAAGGACAAATTTCCCCGTTACTGATTTTTAATTAGTTTGGTTCTCGCTTTCATGAAACTATTGTTTGCTTGCAAAAGTATATATGCAGCAGATCACATGTAGTATCAATAAAAAACGGAGATGAAGTCACTGGAAACATCGCGGGATGAAACCTTGAAGCGACTTGCTGAACTGTGTGGTCACCAAAATAAATTAAGGACGGCTAAATCAAGGCAGCAAACAGAACTGGATGAACTTAACATCGGCACAGCTCAAGGAGAACAAGAAGATCTTTTAGATCTTATAACCAGGCTTTTAAAATTTAACTGTTTCCTTAGCACTACAGTCGCAACGCAGTGCACATTCCAAAGCAGTGTTTCCACCAGAGTGCACCACTGCGGGAATCCCGCATTGCAATCAGAGATGGCCCCCAGAAAAATGAAATGGCCCATTTGGCCCTTTCCTTTTAAAGACTACAAGCTTAACCGGGTGTAGTCTTTTAAAAGCTATCCCAGGGCTCGAAATTGCGACCGATACGGTCACCAATGTAACTAACATTTCATCCTTGGCGACCAAAATTCGGCAAAAATTCTGGTTTAGTCACCATAATGGCAACTACATTTCTCTGTGTTGACAATCAATCTAGTTATTTTGTCACACATTGTCCTTCTAGATAATCATATTGAAAGATCTTTGCTTCTAAAACATTTAACATAAGAAAAGAAGTCAATCCATTCTTTTGCTTTGCTGTATTATCTCACATCGGAAAACTTCCAAGTTTGATATTGCCCTATAATGCATTGCAAACCCTTGATCATTGACTATGTCATGTATGCCTAAGAATTGTTCTCTTGTAATGCACGGATCATACTAGTATCTGATTCAAAAGAAATTTATTGAGTAGAAACACTTCAAAAGGCACTTACTATTAAATTTTATGCTAGATCTTAATAAACTGCTTTATTTTCCTTGGTACCCTGACACATTTTTTTTTCTCTAGCTTTCAATTTATTGGCCCCTTTCCTTAAAAACTGGCCCCTAAAAAAGGTCTTCAGGGGCCACTTTGGCCCTCAAGAAAAATTTTCTGACTGAAACACTGCAAAGCAGTCCTTGATGATTCATTGATTACTGTAGACACCACATCACTTGATCAATACAAACTGTATTATTGCACCATTAAATATTTTGTGAAATCTATGATGACGTAATGGTCTTAATCTGCAACTTTCTTCAGGATATGTATAGGCATGAATGACATGAACGATTCGATAGTATCACTATTAACAGCTTTCTTGCTTAAAAGTCATGATTAAATTTAATTGGTTTTTCCACGAGTAAAGGGCTAACAAAGTAGTCATGCAACTCACATAATTCAAGAATTACGCTATCCACTGCTATCTTTAGTACGGTGGTTATTTCCCTACCAATGATGTAATCCTTGCACATTCTGACACGTTCTTTGCTCGCTTGCAAATATTTAATTTTTTTTCCGATCTCTGAACACACTTCCATAAAACAGCAAGACAATTCACTTCTCTTGTCTAAAAACACAAAAATACTTGGGAAATTATGGTTAGATCAATGACTGTTGCTCCTGGCAAAATAAAAGTTCAAAACAAGCATGTTATTCAACACGCTGCACAAGAGAAAGTTGCAACATCGACACATTCCATGGATGACGTAATTGCTTTTTATGTGTTCAATACTTGTTTGGAATCAAGCGCTTCAACAACACAAAAAGGCAATATGTTTGGTACCAAATAAAGAGTAAAATAATCAAAGACCCGCTGAGGATTTGGCCGAGAGGAAGTCTGGGTCTGGTCACATGCAGATAAAAAGCCAGATACAAGCAGTCCAGACAAATTGACAAAGTCCAGCAAGAAACATGTATGGAATTGGCCAGCAGACTGCATAGACCAGAGCCTTAATCAAGGTGAAAAATGCACTCTCGATCTCACAATGTAACATGCTACAGGAGAAATTTGCTATGCCCAGCCTGACTGCCATGTACTAAAACAGTGTGGAAATTGAAGTAGTTTGCATTCCTGGAAAGAGAAGAAAGGTTTCAAACAGTACTGCAGTCCACCATTCCATATCCACCATATCCACCATTATCAAGTTTTTTAACAAAAGTTAACTAGAAACGCAAACTTTTGGTGTGCAAGCCTCACTTTCTTTTAGCACAAACAGTCCTGAAACCCATGGTATCATAAATTCAAAAGTAAAATGCAGAGATACAACTTCTCCAACAGGCCTTTAGTATTCGCAAAAAGGTGCTAACTTGTGAGAATCATTACAGCCTTGTTGCATGCAGATTACAAAGAAAATCTAGTGACTAGATTTTCTACAAACAAAACCGATTTTAAAGGCCTGTTTATATTTATTCATGTTCCCATGGCAACGGCACATACGTCAGCTTAACCATCAAAAAACCAAAGTTTGTGTTGTTAACTTGCTTGCTGCCATTTTTGGCAACCAACGGATCAAGGGTTTTAGAGAAAAAGGTGAGTGAAACTCATGTATCAAAAACTGTGTTCAGCCACCTTAACCTGTTGTATAAATATTTTGGCTTAGTTGTTTATAAATTAATTCCACAAACAGTGCATGTGCAGCTGGCCTGCCTTTGGTTAACACAACACAAGAGGCAAGATGGGGGTTTGTACTCAACTGCATGCATGTATTCAAGCACATATTTCATAACAGTAAACACTGGTGCAGCAGGCTCAAAAATGAATCATAGAAATCACTTTAACCCATTAACAAACTCTTGCAAGGGCATGGCATGTAGTCCATGCATTGCATCATGTGCACAATGGTAAAGTTTGCATGCAAGCCAAGTGGCCCATCAGGCCGGAGCTTATCCCGGTTTCTGTAGCATGAAGCAACTAGGATTATTTCTACTCCCCCCTGGATGGGCTGCTAGTCCATCGCAGGGTTACCCCCAGCATTAAGTTCGTCGGTACCCATTTATACACCTGGGTGGAGAGAGGCACTGGAGAGTAAAGTGTCTTGCCCAAGAACACAACACAATGTCCCCGGCCAGGACTTGAACCCAGACCGCTCAATCCAGAGATGAGCGCACCAACCATGAGGCCACTGCGCCTCCCATACGTGCACAATGAGTGCACCAGAAATATGTAGGCACAGCCAGCATTAGACTAGGAAAAAAACATTTAATAAACTACAATAAGATCAGACTTAAGGAATGTGTTATGATATTAAAAGTATACATTTCAATAATATTTAGCTCTACTAAAACCTTCAAAAACTCAGAAATTGTTGTCACCAATATAATAGACATCAATTCATTTTCCCATTTTGTCTTTTAGATGGTGTACAGATTTCCAAATTGCCCACGCAAGTACAAGTGACCAACAGAATTAGCGAGGCACATGAGGACCCATATCAGCAAGCAGCCATTTTCCTGTGAAGAATGCGGAAAAAAGGTTTGCTCGCCAGTATTTTTGTGCACTCAGCCAGTCTGACACCTTTTTTACCATCCATGTTATTTTTAGTATGAATCAAACGAACATCAGTTTTGCAGAACTTACGCTATTCTTCAAACCAAAGAATTGTTCAACATTTGCAAACAAACCAGTGAACTGCTCGACACTCCAAAGCAAACCAAAGCTTCTTCTTCTTTTCCAGGGCTGTACTGGGGGCTCCATTCTACTCTCTAAACAAGCCACTGTCACTGGTGCTCAAACTAGTTCTGTCTCCCCCCTTTCCACACATTCTTGTTCACGCAAAGTCCGACTCCTTGTTGGTTTTTTCAATGGCACAAGGTTACCCCTCACAACAGGGTTTTTTTTTTTTGAACCAAGACCAATAAACTAACTGCAGATGACTAAATACAGGTGAGACTCCCTCACTTGCAATCTTTTCAACAGATAAAGATACTCTCACCTTGTTTTAAAGACTGTTTAAATAAAAATCTCTTTTTCAAATGCCCCCGTGAAGAATGAACGAAAAGGCTTGAAATTATGTGGGCATTGGCAGCCAGTCTGATACATTCTTTTTATCACCCTCTGACATGGTGATGATAATGATATTTTTGGTGTGAATCAAGGAAACACATGTTTTGCAGAACTCATGCATTTCTATAAACCAAAAAATTGTCCAACACTCCCAAACAAACCAACTGATGTTGTCCCCAATTAAAATCAATAACAGTTATTTTTGTTTCAGATGATGCACCTGTACAAAAATGTGGGTCCTGCTCAAAAAGATCCATGCACCCTGCCGAGCTGCAGAGGCGCATGAGGACCCATACCAGGAACAGCCTTTTCCCTGCGAGAACTGTGGGAGAAGATTTGCTCAGCAGCATGTTTAAATGCAACATGTACAAGTTCATCCCAAACCTGATTAGCAGTTAACTAAAATTTGCCATGAACCACTAGTTATGATATCCAACAGAATTTTATCTGCTTCGAAACACAATTTTAGATTATTTGAAGCAATGTCATGATCATGTTTATCTGGCCATTCATTTACTATAATAGGTAGTTGAAAAAGCATAATTTAAAAGGTCTTGTGATATTCTTGAAAGCAAAGGTAATTTTTTTCTTCTCTAGTATATTTCACACTCTGTTCATCATACTTTGAGACCTTGGTATCAGCCTTTTTATATATTACATACCATATATCATATGGCTGATAATGTGGATCATACTAACACTTGTGCTGAAGACCTTGTGCATTTCTTCAAACCAATGAATTTTCCAACCCTCCAAAACAAACCAAAGCTGTATTACCACGCTTTCCCCACTGGATCACAGCTGCTCGCAGCCAGGTTAGCCCTAACTCAATTTTTAGCTCTACCTCAACTGACGCAGAAAAATCTAGTATCTGGCACTGGATTAAGTACCATATCATTAAAGATTCTTATTTCAAATGGTGAATCACTTCCTGGAATGGTTAATGCTGCATTACCATGCTTTCCCCATTGGCTCACAGCTGCTCGTAGCCAGGTTAGCCTTAACTTTGACTTGCCGCACCGGCATCTCACAACCGTAAAAAGAACTCAATGTTCCGAACCTGTAGCTTAATTTTTGACACAATAGAACAATTTTTCATACCAAACAACTGGTGAATTCAAAACATACATTGCCTGCACCGTAAATAAGTAACATACCAGCTGCCAAGTCATCACTAGTAACCATGTTGATGTCTCATCCAAAAAAAGACTTTCTAGCCATCAATATTGTGTCCCATTTGGTAAGCCACAACAACAACAAACTGCAAACAACAGTGTACAGAAAACCAACCCATACCGACAGATTACTTGATGAATCATACTACAACCTGACTTGACACAAAGCCACGACTATTAAGACTTTGACAAGACAAGTGCAACTAGTTTGTGACACACCGGACAGCTTACGTGAACCAAAACAGATACCTTGAACGTGTTTTTCACAAAAACAACTACAACGCTGACTTTATTAGACGAAACATTTACCGACTTACTAAAGCTGACACAACGAACAGGAACCCAACTCCTGTTACCACAGTGACTAAACATGTATCTTACATCAAGCGCACTTCCAAGACCACCTCATGGATCCTACAACCCTACAACATACGTGTAGCCCACAAACCTACCTACATTACAACACCTGCTGACCAACATTAAAGACAGGGAAGAACCTAACAACAGAGAGGGAGCAGTATACAAGATCAAATGCTCCGACTGCCAAGCTTCCTACACTGGTGAGACTGGCAGAAACCTTAACACAAGACAGACTGAACACAAATGAGCCAAGAGAAATGGTGATGCCAACAATCACATCGCTGTACATCATCAACTGACATACCACAACATTGACTGAGACTCTGCTCAATGCTTAACCTACAGTACAGACTATTTGCAATGACCGACTCTGGAAAGCTGGTACACTAACCTACAAAAAAACACCTCTTAACAGATGTCAACAACTAACAGCACCTTACAAACGACTTATCCACAACGGAAACGAAATCAACAAACAGACTTCTAACAGACCGACTTAATTTGACTAACATTAGACAGACCAAAAAAACCAACCAATTTGACAAACAATAGACTGATCGAAACCGACCAATGACTAATGACAAACTTAACGAGTCTTACAGCCAATACTACCACGGCTTGAATGACCAATCACGTTCAACCGACCAGACTTATAACATCATCGACTGACAAACACTATTTGCTTGACTCTGAAGATGACTTCTGCTCAGGTTGTCAAAACGTCAGTCACCAACAACAACTCTTTTCAGAACTACCCTCACCCGGACGACCACATTATACGAACTACTGATACTCCTGGGTTCAAACCATTTACAAATAGGATCATACTTTACGAATGTGTTATGATATTAAGAGTGCAATTGTCAACAATCAAGCACCACTAAAATGTTCAAAAGCTAAGAAATTGTTGTCACCAATAAACAAAAATTAATGTAACTTATTATTTTTGTTTCAGATGATGTACACTGGCAGATGTAAACTGGCGTACACAACCTCATGGCAAAAGAAAGTATTAATTATAATTTTGCATTAATCACCAGTTATTGTATCCAATCTATCAATCAGTCTATCGCCAACCAGTCACGGAAAAATAACCAAACTTCTCATGGGGCGAAAACAAAACTTCGACGTACATTTTGGTATTATTTGAAGCAATGTCGTGAGAATGGTGCTTATCTGGCAGTCCATTTACTACAGCAGATTGCCAAATTCAAACTTGCTACTTGTCTGTCTTTAGCCATTTGTACAATAAAGTGAGAATATTCGGACACTGCCTGATAATATGGATCATACAAACACTTGTGTTGGAGACCTTGTGTGTTTCTTCAAACCAATAAATTTTCCAACCCTCCAAAACAAACCAAAGCACTTTTTATTCCAGGCTTGGCTTATAGAGGGGCTCCACAAGAAATTAGCCTGGCAGCCACTGCACCTGAAAGCTATTCCACACTAGCAAGTCTCTACACCGCCTTCACAAGTTCTCTCTCTTTTCTTTGCACAATTGCCTGTCCACAGGAAGGCCGACTTCTTGCTGGCTTTTTCAACAGTACCAGGCTACCCTTCACAACCACATCCACATTAACACTCTGTTTATTTAAATAAGACCCATAGACTAACTGCAATTATGTTACTCCCTCACTTGCAATCTTTTTCAGATAAAGATACTCTTTTACAATTTTTATAACTATTCAAATAGAAATCACTCTTTCACATGGGCACAAAATGCTTGTGTAAAAGATCAGCAAAAAAAGTTTCAAGTAGAACTATGGAGGTAGGGCTTGTAGAGCACAGGACCATAGCCTGACAGCCATCTGACAGCTGTTCCATCCTCCTCACCAGCTACCGTCACTGGTGCCCAAACAAGTTCTGTCTGTGCCTTTAGATGAAATAGACTAAAATAACATCAGATTTCTGAAATATGTTATGATATTAAGAGAGCAATTCCAATTAAGCAGTATTCATTACTGTTCAAAAGCTATAAAAAAATGTTGTCACCAATATACATAACTAAAAGTTATTAATTTCTATTGAGTTGATTTTGTCAGCTTCAACTATCTCATGTAATGTCAGAGAGAAACAAAGGGAGTGACAAGTTAACACAGAGGCTACCTTTGTGTTAACTTAACAGCATTTTTTCGGTTTTTGCTACCAGAAAGGAAAACAATATTTGTTTTAAGGTGGCCAAACACAATTTTCGTGCGTGCTTTTGCTGATTGAATTCAGCATGTGCACAAGGATTGGAAAAAACAAACATGCCATCAATAGAGCAATCATTTTATTTACTCAACACCTGCACTATCTGTGCTATTTTTCTCTATAATTGAGCGCAGTGTATTGATGGCTTTAGTCTTTTATTACAGAGATATGTTAGAAAAGGTAATGATGCAAAGAACCCAGCAATTCTCAGCTTTTTCTTAGTTATTGAAAGAACCCAGTTAAATGCAGCGCATGTGTAGTAAGTCAAAAACTTGCGATTGAATGAAAAATTGTACTCTCGAAAATACACCTACAGTATCTCTCGAGAACCACTCATCAGAATTTCACGAAATTTGGCACGAAAATACTTTAGGAAACAAGTAACTGGAGTATGGAAAATAATTGAACTTTAACATAGGAAATTCTAGATATTCCAGTGAACTTTCAACAAGGATAATTAAAGGTATCTCTGTTAAATTATTCACAAAATGGTGCTAACTTGTGAGAATCATTACAGGCTTGTTGCATGCAGATTACAAAGAAAATCTAGTGACTAGATTTTCTACAAATAAACAAAACCGATTTTAAAGGCCTGTTTATATTTATTCATGTTCCCATGGCAACGGCACATACATCAGCTTAACCATCAAAAAACCAAAGTTTGTGTTGTTAACTTGATTGCTGCCATTTTTGGCAACCAACGGATCAAGGGTTTTAGAGAAAAAGGTGAGTGAAACTCATGTATCAAAAACTGTGTTCAGCCACCTTAACCTGTTGTATAAATATTTTGGCTTAGTTGTTTATAAATTAATTCCACAAACAGTGCATGTGCAGCTGGCCTGCCTTTGGTTAACACAACACAAGAGGCAAGATGGGGGTTTGTACTCAACTGCATGCATGTATTCAAGCACATATTTCATAAAAGTAAACACTGGTGCAGCAGGCTCAAAAATTAATTATAGAAATCACTTTAACACATTAACAAACTCTTGCAAGGGCATGGCATGTAGTCCACGCATTGCATCATGTACACAATGAGTGCACCAAAAATATGTAGGCACAGCCAGCATTGGACTAGGAAAGAAACATTTAATAGACTACAATAAGATCAGACTTAAGGAATGTGTTATGATATTAAAAGTATACATTTCAATAATATTTAGCACTACTAAAATCTTCAAAAACTCAGAAATTGTTGTCACCAATATAATAGACATCAATTCATTTTCCCATTTTGTCTTTTAGATGGTGTACAGATTTCCAAATTGCCCACACAAGTACAAGTGTTATTTTTAGTATGAATCAAACGAACATCAGTTTTGCAGAACTTACGCTATTCTTCAAACCAAAGAATTGTTCAACATTTGCAAACAAATCAGTGAACTGCTCGACACTCCAAAGCAAACCAAAGCTTTTTCTTCTCTTCCAGGGCTGTACTGGGGGCTCCATTCTACTCTCTAAACAAGCCACTGTCACTGGTGCTCAAACTAGTTCTGTCTCCCCCCTTTCCACACATTCTTGTTCACGCAAAGTCCGACTCCTTGTTGGTTTTTTCAATGGCACAAGGTTACCCCTCACAACAGGGTTTTTTTTTTAAACCAAGACCAATAAACTAACTGCCGATGACTAAATACAGGTGTGACTCCCTCACTTGCAATCTTTTCAGCAGATAAAGATACTCTCACCTTGTTTTAAAGACTGTTTAAATAAAAATCTCTTTTTCAAATGCCCCCGTGAAGAATGAACGAAAAGGCTTGAAAATATGTGGGCATTGGCAGCCAGTCTGATACATTCTTTTTATCACCTTCTGACATGGTGATGATAATGATATTTTTGGTGTGAATCAAGGAAACACATGTTTTGCAGAACTCATGCATTTCTACAAACCAAAAAATTGTCCAACACTCCCAAACAAACCAACTGATGTTGTCCCCAGATGATGCGCCTGTACAAAAATGTGGGTCCTGTTCAAAAAGATTTATGCGCCCTGCCGAGCTGCAGAGGCACATGAGGACCCATACCAGGAATAGCCTTTTCCCTGCGAGAACTGTGGGAGAAGATTTGCTCAGCAGCATGTTTAAATGCAACATGTACAAGTTCATCCCAAACCTGATTAGCAGTTAACTAAAATTTGCCATGAACCACTAGTTATGATATCCAACAGAATTTTATCTGCTTCGAAACACAATTTTAGATTATTTGAAGCAATGTCATGATCATGTCTATCTGGCCGTTCATTTACTTCAATAGGTAGTTGAAAAAGCATAATTTAAAAGGTCTTGTGATATTCTTGAAAGCAAACATAATTTTTTTCCACTCTTGTATATTTCACGCTCTGTTCATCATACTTTGAGACCTTGGTATCAGCCTTTTTATATATTACATACCATATATCATATGGCTGATAATGTGGATCATACAAACACTTGTGCTGAAGACCTTGTGCATTTCTTCAAACCAATGAATTTTCCAACCCTCCAAAACAAACCAAAGCTGTATAATATATGGACGGAGGCAGGACTTTGCAATGGAGCACTAGGAACAGTAGTTCATTTTGTTTTTCCTGAAGGACAGCAACCCCCATCTCTACCAATTTGTGTTATTGTTCAATTTGATGAACCCTACAATGGACCTTCTGTATCTCCTGACCTGCCAAGGTGTGTTCCAATTTGTCCCATTACCCAAATTTCTCAAAGTTTAGGCTACAATGCTGAAAAGCAACAACTACCTTTACGGTTAGCTTGGGCAATGACAATCCATAAATGCCAAGGTCTTACATTAGAAAAGGCTTGGATAGACCTTGGAAAATCAGAAAATGTTACTGGTATGACATATGTTGCATTAAGTAGGGTAAGAAACTTGTCTGACCTTGTTTTAGAACCTTTAACCTTTGAAAGATTGTAAGCTGCTAAGAAGGCGCCAAATTTGCAACATAGAATATCAGAGGAACGTAGACTTGACAGGCTTTCGCAAACAACATTACTCAAATTCAGTAGTAATCTATGCAAACAATCTTTATAATGTACATTAACTACAAAAAAACTTTCACACCTTAGGTTAACTCTCAGTAAAAAAATAACCATATACTTACTTTTTAAAAAAAAAAATGAGTGACATCCTATTTTTCACTTTTTTAGAATTAAAGATGTCATCAAAGAGGCATTTTAAAGGTGAGTTCAAAAATTTTCTAACAACTTACTATTTCACCTCTCATGAGGCTTATTTCGAAACATAACTTCTATAGGATACCATGGATGGTATCCCCTTTAGGATATACAGGCAACTTGGACCAAAAAAGGTAAGAAGAAACCATATGCCACCTGAAGGGATTGCCAAATAAATCTATTCAAACAGAACTTTGTTTTTTTGGTAATTATGACAATAAAACTATTAAAAAAAAATTTTGTGTGCGTTACGAACAACATTTAGACATCACCAAGATCTCAAAACCAGCAAGACATTTTGTGTAAATTTAGAAGGAAACATTCACGTTCAAACACAACATTCCAGAGGCTTTGATTATTGCTACAAGAAGCGAGACTTAACAAAAAGCTGCTGGCCTGCCTAAAGTAGTAAAGGGGGTGCTTATAGACTTTATAAGCACCCCCTTTACTACTGCCCAATTTATTTGTTCCCCATGGGAGTGACCTGATATCATTTACATGTATATGCGAACTAATGTAGCAAACATAAAGAAGATGACTTTAAGCCGAAGATGCTAGATTCTTAATACCACCTTGAAATTTTTGATACATATAGCCCTAAATTTTTTTCGTATTTTACGTTTTAGTGAACATTATATTACGATAAAACTGTTATAGTTCTTATTATAAGGACAATGATGACATAACAGCCTGAAATTTTACTGTTTCTTCTCTTTAGAAAACAAGCACCGCTATGTTCATAATGTATCACCAGTGAAAACAGCCACAAAAACCAAAAATGAATGGTTTGATTTCCAACTTCAACTTTCGCCAACAATGCTACGAAGAGTGGTGGCGTTTGATAAATCGAAGCAACCAACAATGAAACACTTTCAGGAAACTAAATCACCTGTATTGGTGAAGAACCTTGTACCAGTATGAAAGCAACGATTGGCTTTTAAACCACCAGTCGCATGTCTCACAGTGCTCAAATGCTGATGTTTCATTCTCTTATGTACAAGACGTAAAGCCGGAAAATTCAGAAGCGACATCGCAAGAAGCATGTGATGTCACTTTGCAAGAACCACAAAAAATAGCACCAAACCAAAAAGTCAATGTCTGTGCAACCCTGTCAATGGGTACAAAAGAACCCAAGAAAATTGAAACCAAGTCCGGTCAAACTTTGACAGTCAAAGAAGACTGTATCTTACAAGACGGCAGCGACACGATGGAAATCCACATATGGGAGCCAGTATTTGCCCAACTCATGAACAATAAGGCCTACTACTTCAAAAACTTGACACTACGATACTATGCAGGATCAAAATTCCTAAGCACTAACAAAAATACAAGTCACACTGAAGATTCCACGACCCTCCAAAAGCTTGTGGGACCAGAAATGTTGACAAATCCTGACAGAGATTGCTGCAAGTGAAGTGAAATTCATTTCCAACTTAAACATATTTCTTGCTTGTCAAATCTGCAAAAAACCGCGTTGGGGATGAGTCAGGAGAATCAGTTAGATGCCAAAACTGTAAAGTGCAACAATGAGTTAAAAACTGCAAATGTGAAGAATCTGTAGAGAACTGCATTCAAGATGGGGAGGCAGAATTGTGGCTCTCCACATTTACAAATGAACTAGTAGAACTATTAAAAAAAAAAACAAAAAGTCTGGAAAGCACAGAAGATGACAAAGAGGATGCCCTCATGGGATTAATAGACATCAAATTCAAATACAACTGCAAGAATAACATTGTTCAAGAAATCGGGAGCCAGTAATTTGCTCACAAAAGTGTACACCACTACAGCATGCCCTCATCGGACAAACCGATTTCAAAGTAAAATAGAACTACTAGCAAGTTGAACAATAACTGTTTTGAGAATATTTTAATGCGTTTTTATCTGTCCTTGCAACTTGGACAATAACTGTTTTGTCACTATTTAAATGTGTTTTTATCTTCCCTTGCAAATTGGACAATAACTGGTTTGTCATCATTTCAATGCATTTTTATCTTTCTTTGCAAGAGGAACAATAACTGTTTCCTCGATATTTTAATGAGCTTCTAGCTGTCCTTGCAAGTCAAAAAATAACTGTTTGGTCAACATTTTATGAGTTTTTATCTTCTTTTGCAAGTTGGACAATAACTGTTTTGTTATTTTTTTTAAATGCATTTTTATCTTCCCTTGCAAGTTAGACAATAACTGTTTTGCTATCATTTTAATGACTTTTTATCTTTCCTTGCAAGTTGGACAATAACTGTTTTGTTATCATTTTAATGACTTCTTATCTTTCCTTGCAAGTCGGACAGTAACTGTTTCATTATCATTTCGATAATGTCCCGACAGTGTTCATACATGTAGCAGTAACAAACACTGACTTCATTTTATATGTTATAAGTTGTGTTATGACATTTTCAAATTCTTGTATTTTTATCCATTTCTGTTTGGGTGTCTTTTTAAGGCATTTCTATGCTCTTTCTACGTTTACATTAAAATATTTGTGATTGATACCATTAATTAAACAATGAATCGTTCAGAGAGTTGCAGTAATTTTAGGAAACGGAAAACTTTAGCTCCACAGCTTCATTAGGGACTAGTCACTAAATGAAGTGAGGAGTGGGCCAAAGCAGAAAAGGGGTGGGTCAGTCAGTTTTGAACCAGAACGAAGGGGTGAGTCAAAAATTTGAGCCACCACTTTTCCAATTGCATCGCTTCCCCCCCTGTCGTACTTATTGACCAGTCCCTCATTGTGTAGCACAGAATATTCACAAAGCACGACAAACACCTACTTTGAGGACTACTTAAAAATAAATCCTCATTTCCCCACATCCTGTGAGAAAAAATAATCTATCAGACAAACAAACTCATAAGGAAAACATCGCAAGGTATACCCTCCAGGTTTGGTGATGGCTCCTCAACATTACTGTTTAAAAAAACAAATCGCTCCTTAATAAACAAGCTCCTTTTCACTTTAATTCAACCCTCTTCTACGTAAAATACAGAGAAATCAATATACCCTCTGTGTAATGTTCCACGATCTACAAGACACAAAAAGGTACCTTTCCACGCGTTCCATAGAAAACAAATTATTTCACCTCGTTGGCACTTGCTGAGAGGTACAACTAGTTTTAAGTTAGCTCTTGGCCTTTGTTCTTAAATTACTTCATTATTATTAAATTTAGTTTATGTACATATTTAGTATATTTTAATATTGTACTACACTTTTGATGATTGTATGCATGTTAAAAAGCACAATATAAATAAATAAACTGTGACTGTGCATGAGTCCTGTTGGAGACTCGGCCTGCCAAGAAAGTTGTTGCATAATCTGATCACTCCTAGCTATCACTGGTTAATTACCCACCAACAAAATAAATCAACACTGGAACTTAACAGATGAAAGACCCCTCATTTACATCTCAAAGTGTCCACCATTTTGTGAAATTTGGTGCGAGTGATTTGAATTCAGTGTGAGTGATTTGAATTCGGTGTGAGTGATTTGAATTCGGTGTGAGTGATTTGAATTGTGAGTGATTTAAATTTCGTGTGCGTTTATGGGCCACCGTAGATAGAGGGTACTCGACGAAGCAACTTGAATAGTAAATAAGCTTATCTAAGTGTAACTCTTGTGTTAAAATATCCTGATTCTTTCATTTGTTTTTACTGTGTTCAGCAAGCCTACTTGTAAAGTACGATTTGTTATTGCAGAGTGAAGCCCCAGTAAAAGCTCTTAGAGCGTCTAGTTCTTAAAATATTCGCAAATTTTTGCAAATCTCAGCCTCGCTATTCTTATAACATATATCCTTATAAAAAAAAAAAAAAAAAAAGAAGAGTGTAACGAAGTTCTCTAAACCCGAAAGTGCCCGAAATTAAGGCCATCCGGTGTCCGGAAAAAGCTAATTAATGCAACATAATGTTAAAAAAAAAAATGCTCTTCCTCCTCCAAAGTTTCATTCGAACCTGCTTGTGTTAGTTTGGCGGTTCAGCCGAATCCCCCAGTTCTCCAGTAGCGAATTGCAGATATTACCACAAAAAGAGATTGCTAAATCCGAAAATAAAGCCTGAAAAACCGAGTAGTCTTTCTGCATTCAGGGCGAAACAAGGAAATATTTTAAAGAATCGCATAACATGTGCGTGCCAGGCTGACCTTGTTTAACACTCCCGGCGACGGCCATTCTAAAATTCGCGGGTATTCACCTCAAAAACAGTCTAACAATCAATATGTAACATGAGTGAAAATAAGGTTTGTATTATACAAACTGTGTACTCCAGTCAAACATTTCTGTTTTGGCACGTTTAAACTTGTTAAACATACCTTGTCCAACTTTCAAGGTCTCCAACTTTGCCCGCGCTTGAAACACACTCGGTAAACACATGTGCAGTCTCTGTGACTTCAGTCTGCAAACTTCAGGTTCAATCTTAACCCGTGAACCTGAAAGCGAAGTCATATCGGTTAATGTTTGAAATTCTACAAGTCGAGAAACAAAGTAAAGCATATGTTTGGTGAGCAACATACCTGCATCCACAGAGACAGTTGACAGAGTCACCTACTGTGTTCGTGCCCTGCATGCGAGTAAGTCTGGCCTGGCCTGGCGAACACAGCGGTCAAACGTCGGGCATGCGCTAATGGGTACATTTTTGGCAGCCGCGCGCCAATTTCCCGTGCAAAAATTTAAAGGAAAACATGGAAAACAACCGGTGTCACGCAAAATTTACGAAAAAAATGAAAAGTTCGTAGAAATCTGTTAAAGGAAAAGAGAGTAGGTAAAAGGAAAACTTAAGACTTTTCAGGCACAAAGTTAATTAAGTTATCGGTATTCTGTTGATTTACCATTTTGTTTTAAGCTTTACCAAAAAAATTTATAAGTCTTGAAAACCAGTGTCAGGCTTCGAGCCGACGGCGTAGTATACATTAATAATAATAATAATAATAATAATAATAATAATAATAATAATAATAATAATAATAATAATCACTTTATTTAAGTGTCGATGTATTTAGCACTAATGTGCTAATTGGGGACACGATGCGTGACGCCGGAAACGGACGACAAGCGGTGTGTAAAAGAAGAAAAAACTGGAGAAGAAAAAGACAATTGCAGTGACTCGGCTTCGCTCAGACGAGCTGGAAAATTCTTGGCAAGGACTGGGAGGATTCCGTCCGGATCCTGGATTTGTCTGAAGCACAGGAACGAGATGAATCGAACTACAAACGATGTTCATGTCCATCGTCATGGGGGCATAGCTAGCCAAAATACCGATCCCAAACCGCCTGTACCAGGTTTTTGACCAGGTGGGAAAATCTTTTCCAAACTACAAACCTTGGACAAACTGGTGCACTAAATGCAAAGTCGAGGCGGACAAAAAATTCAAGAAGCACGGAAAATACATACCGCAGAAAGGAAAGACCTGCAACAAGCAGAAGGTAGAACAGTTTTTAACTCTTATTTCTGTTAGCTCTCGTTGTATAAGCTAAAACACAAACAAATACGTAAATAACGAGGACAATGTCATTTATAGGATGCCAATGACCCACGAAAAGAACAAGGTTATGAAAATATTTTGGCCGCCTTTAGTTGCCCCATAGCTCGCACATGCGCAGACGTTTGACCGCTGTGTCGGGCTGGCGCCTTATGGAATGATGGGAGTATAACCCGTATCTGAACAATAGCCTCCTTCGAATAGGCCTCCCTCCTATGGGCCGAAATTAAAAATAAGCGCCCCCCCCCCCCGTTTGGAATAAGCGCCCCTCCCCTCCCCTCCCTCCCCATTTTGTGGACGAGTAATGAGGCAACAACGGATGTATAGTTTTCGTCATGTAGTATTAGATTTGCACATTGTTTCAGTTTGTGAACACGTTTACTAGTAGTGAACCCGTTGAACACGTTAAGTACTGACGGCGCCGCTATTTAAACTTAAGAATCAGCTTTTTATGTCAATGAACAGCTTATGTTGGTGTTTACGCGCAGATGATGTGTTAAAAAAATGATCATGTCAGGCCACGATTTGGAAAAATTAAATAAGCGCCTCCCTCGAATAAGCGCCTCCATCTTCTCCTAAATTTGAAATAAGCGCCCCAGGCCACAGGCTGCCCAAGCTCACGATGCGAGGAGTTTTTTTTTTTTTTTTTTTAATCTTTATGCGAACGTTCAGCGCTCGAAACGTGACACGACATCTACTATTACATAACGACCGAGTTTGGTTACGCGAAACGTGACTTTCGCCTTGCAGTATGTGGTGGTGTTGTGTTACAACGGTTTGAATTTATAAAGGTTTGTATGGGGAAAAACGGTAATCGACATTATAGCTGAAATTTTAGTATTTTTGCAATAAAAATGACTCACCTCAATGCCTTGCTGTCTTTTCTATTGTCATCTCACTTCTTAGCTCGATCCGAAGCCTTTTAAGCGAGTTATCGCTTTTTGGTTTCCCTCTACTAAGAAAATACCCAGGCGCTAATTAGATAGACTGCAAAACAGTCGTTTTCGGACGTTTTCGGAAGGCGCGAAGCGCCGTAAGCGCGATCCTCGCGTGTGAAGCGCGCGAGACTCACGGGCGTGTGAGACGAGAAAACGACTGTCGGCTTTTCTTACAACGAATTCGTTTTGAGCGGGGTCCTATAATGTCGCTGAGGTGACAGAAATTGCTTGACAGCTCCACCCACATCTTCCAGCGGTTATCAATCACACGCCACCTTCAGCGCAAAAGCGTCTAGACAAAACCTAAGTTTTGATGGACGTCTCGTTGCCGACTGTGTGCAAAATTTACCTGAAAAAGTGAAACCTTGCAGCTGTCCACTCGGAAAAATTTTCATTTTACTTTCGGTATGTACAGCTAGCTCGCTAAATACATTGGCATTATTTCTTCGTTTGTCGGGGTTTTCAACGGCCATTCGCATGCATGAATGACCACGAGAGCAAGCAAATCTACACGCAAACAAATTATTTCTGCACGTATTTTTCCTGTTTTTCTCAGACTGAACAATACTTACAAAATTATAAGGTTTATAGGACGTTTAAGTCTTGTTCAGTCCGTGGCCCCAAGAAAAATACGTGCAGAAATAATTTGTTTGCGTGTATATTTGCTTGCTCTCGGGGTCATTCATGCATGCGAATGGCCGTTGAGAAACCCGACCTGCCTGTCTTCAGTAACAAATTTGAAGGAATATTGCCAAAGTATTTAGTGAGCTAACCGTTCATACTGAAAGTAAAATGATAATTTTTGCGAGTGGATCGCTGCTAAATCGCTCGCAAACGCATCCAACTCGACGTCGTCCGTTTTCCCGCGAGAATTACTGTCTTTACTGTGAAACTGATACGGCGTCTATATCTTTTTGATGAGGTGTGAGTGACATTTGATGACAGGTTGCGTCAGAATTAAACCAATCGGAATTTCCCGTTGCTGGAAGAACGGGAAATTCTGAACGAATTTAACATATGCAAGGCGGATAGTCGTATTTTTTTAGCGTCTCTACCCATTCTCCCTCGCCGTTTTTACACTCGTCCAGACCTTCCGTTCGAATATTGACCGTCGCTCGCGATCGCAAAAAATACGACTGTTTTGCAGTCTACTAATTAGAGGATTTACGGTGATGACTGTGATATAAAACTCATTAATTATTCATGCAGCTCTTATCCAACGAGAGCATCTTATTCTGGTCAGGTGAATGGGTTTAGAAACCCAATGAAAAACGAGTTGAAAACCACGGCGTGTTTGGGAATAATTTCAAACACGGATGCAAATTTTCTTAATTTGCATATTGATTGAGCAAGAAAAACACATGGCGATAAACACCTTTATTCAATCACACATTTTTCAAAACAAACTTTAAACCTAAATCATTTACTGACGTTAAATGTAACGGTACAGTTATTAAACTCCCCAAAACAGAAAGAGCCATTCTTTTTCTAAATTTAAATTCTCGCTCAATGGTGGCGACCTCGTCCTTTGGTTCGCTTTGAGCCTTGCTGTACAGTTCCGACCTAAAATGGCACTAACGTTAAAAATTCCCAGTTCTAAGGCGTACTAACTTACTATCTACCCCTGCATTTAACAGACTAGACGCACACGTTACCTCGGAATAGCGCTGGCCACACACTTTTCCTCTTCTTCGCGAGTTTTAGGAGGTCTAACTCTGCACTCTGCCACTTGCTTTGCGAAGCAACGTGTTCGCTTAGAACTGACAAACAGCTAGGTAACAACGTGACATTGATGAATATTCAAAACTTGTCAAAGAGCAACAATTAGGTGATAGAATCACATTTTCACGTCCCAAAGATAATATTCGAATTGAGAAAGCTTATTCAAGTGAAAATTTAAACTAATTTTCTTTGTTGGAGAAGCAAGTTTAACAGTAGATCCAGAGAAGGCTGTGAGGATGTCATTATGCACGCGAATGAGAGCCGTTTCTGTGCTATGATACTGTTTGTAGGCAGACTGTAATGGCTCATTCAGGTTGTTGTTGTTAACATAGGAGATCAGTTGGTTAGCAACCAACTTCTCAATTGCTTTGCTGAGAAAAGTAAGATTCGAAACAGGGCGATAATTTGAAAACTGCGTGTGATCCAGAGAAGGCTTCTTAAGAAGTGTCAGTGTCCCTTTTTAAACATAAACTAAAAATAACCAGAATGCACTGCGCCACTTTTTACCAGAGTGCGTTGCGCCACGAACTACAGGAGGACGCCTTTTCGCGTGGATTCCAGTGAGAAAGATTAGTGGCTGTGTTTTGCTCTGATTTACCTGTAAAACGACGTGAAGGAGATTGTGCCTGCTTTCACAACTCTTGCTTTTGTTCTTAATGCATGCAGTATGTGAAAGTTTGTAAATCTGGACGATTAATTGTGACATCTTAATTTTAAACTTAGTATGTCATTTCTTAGCAGTCTCGCCTACTTGGCCGAATTCTTAAATGACGAGAAATCGTCGCTCCTAAAGCTCGTAGAATAATTAAACAAACGAAAACCGTAGAACACGCTAATTTCATATATGCTGCGATCTATTTCTTTTCATCCAAACATGAATTTAAGCTAAAGCTTTAGCATTTTCACACATCGCGATGGACGCGTCCTCGACACAGTCTGTCAACATTCTTGAGACATTTAATGCGTATCAATACAGAATTTATAAGTTAGATTTCTGCTCCTACAACTTCCACGTCTTTCGATTTTCGAGATCTGGTAAAGGGGAGATTGATGTGTATCTTTTTATGTTCAAACATGGGTTAGATCACTATGTGCTTTTTTGTCACGATCCCTTGTCACACCTCGCCATCCATGTGTCATCATGCATGAAGTTGTAGATGAATCACTGCGTAAAATATGTCACTATCAATAGAATGCGCCGCAGCATTATTATCTTTTAGATACCCTAGTATTAAGTGTAAATTCTGGGAGAAACGTATACTCGCGGAAAAAATACGAGTTGAATTTTTTCCGCGAGTATACGTTTCTCCCAGAATTTACACTTAATATCATGTTGTTGTTGTTTCTCCGTTAACAAATATTAAAAATTAAATATTATAACAAGGAAAACATTCAAAGAATATATTAATCCATAAAAAACTTTTTGATTAAAGCTTTAAAAGAATTTACACTTGTAGCCTCACGAATGGAAAGAGGAAGGGAGTTCCATGTTTCTATAACTCTATGAAAATAAGTATATTTACATGTAAGAACATTCGTTCCTGCATATCTTATCTTTAGGATTAACTTGTCATTGTGTCGAAACGAATACTGATCATTTTCCTTACAGAAATCTACATAAGGCTCAACATCGATATCAATCATTCCGTGAAGAGCTTTATATAAAAAAGTAACATCTGCTAACAATCGCCTCTTTTCCAATGATAACAAATTTAATATCTTTAGGCGGTCAGCATAGCAGTCCTGTACAGGCCCGCAAATGATCCCTGGCGCCCGTTTCTCGAAAGCCCCGGAATCTTTTTGGGCCCGAAAAGCCATTTTTAGTTAATCGGTGTTTAAAGACAGTGGGGTGTATACGCCTGAAACTTCATGTAAGAAGAGAACCTCTGTTCGTATTAAGAATATATTAATAAGGCAGTTCTGTACTCAAAACGTTTGATATTTTGCTACGGCTTTTCGGGTGCGAGAACTTTTCGGGAACTTCGAGAAATGGGCCCCAGGACCAGAAGTGATCCCAGATTGTACCGTAAATGATCCCCGACCGGAAATGGTTGCCATGGCATAAAATTTGGAAATGTAAGGACTCAGGAATTTGGACAGTGGATTTACAATTTATGCAATCGCTTTTTTATCACGGTGAAACTCAGAAAACCAATAACATTTGAATTTGATTCCGAAAGGTGAATTTGGTACTGAACCAATCACAATAAAGTTCAGGACACGCGAGAAAAACTCAAAACCACAACCAATAGGCCAACGTTCCATATCTTTTCCTTTGTCTTTCAAGTCCCAAAAGAGACTTAGATACAAAGAAAACACCACCAAACATAAAAGTTTGTCCTGAAAGCCTCAGAGCCATGTCAGAATATTGATATATCGAACGTGCCCTATTATTGCTGGTGTTTGCGGTTTAGTTTTCTCACGCTTATTGGCTTTTTCCCTACTACACGATAATAATCCTTAAAAATTTCTCGTATTCACGGTTTTCTGAGTTTCAAAGTAATAAGACAATATTTTGATGTAACAGTTATTACACGAAACGCCTGAAAACGTGCGGTATGAACAATTTGAACGCAAATTTCACAACTTTAAAAATTAAATCCGACGTTAGTTTAGATCCTTCCCTGAATAACTTTATTGGGCCCGGGCCTGGGATGTATGATAACACAGGATGTTCACTATATCCTCAAATTTGGAGACAACTGAGAATTCCAAAGTGGATTGGCTACATTTTTACTGCGGCAACTAACACGGGGGAATCTCCCGTGGCTATCTAGGACGCAAGTATAACAAGTGTACAGGGAAAAGTTCTGAGCGGTTAATTAGATGGCAGAGGCATCTTCGAAGATTCAATCATGTTTCTTTTTGCAGTGCGTTTCGTAAAAGAATTTATGCAGTCGACGCATGTCAATTTAGTATTTTGCGCAGTATGTTAAACGTTTTTTTATTGCTGCTTTTATGCCTGAGGCACTTGTCTTTTCTTCACCTAAGAAAATATGTATCCATCCATAGACTTTTCATGGAGTCCACGCCATTCGTAACTTTTTGCGGTGGAATCAGTTCCGGTCCCGGGATCATTTGCGGCACAATTTGGGGATCATTTTGCGGTTCGGGGATCATTTGCGGGCCTGCACAGTCCTCAGTCTTTAAGAAAAATGTATTTGCCCTCTTTTGAACTTTCTGCAACATTTCAATGCCTTTTATGGTGTAAGGGGACCATATTAGATAGCAGTATTCTAAATTGGATAGTAGAAGAGCACAGTAGAGAGTTCTCAGAGTCTTGCGATCGCCAAAATCTCTGCAAGTTCTTTTAATTAATCCCAACATCATGTTTGCTTTAGCCACTACTTTGTCAATGTGCAAATTCCAACGCAAGTGCTGTTCAGTAGTTATTCCTGGATCTCGGAATTCATTGACTTCCTCCAAAATTGAGTTGTCTAAAACGAATCGAAATTAGAAATAAAAGGCTGCTTCTTCTTCGATAGTCAAAGTCACTCGACACTCGGAGACCAACCAACAGTAGTCTCTACTTGGCGCGAAAATATGCTCGGATATTTGACGGCGCTAAGTAATAAAATGAACAATGATAGGGCAGATGCCCATTGCTCTAGCTTTGCCTGGATTTAACGATCTTGGACATTCGGCGACCCCTACTTTTCTTTGCAGAAACAGATTTTATTTACAATTATCTCCACATTGTCCAAAAATGAACAAAAAATCGATGTGGGAAGTTAAAAAAATTTCAAGATTTCTGTCCAAGGGACATCAAATCCTGCCACCTTGCGGCTGCAAGGCGTGTGAAACTATGGTCGCTAAATGCAGTATTCTAAATTGGATCGTAGAGCCTCACCAGTTGACTAAATTCACTTAATAGGTCCACTTAAACAATGTTTGGGAGAGAAAATTTCACTTCAATGATCTAGTTGCAATATTTTTGGGCTTACAGACACTGTGGCCTTATTTGCTAACAAAGCCCGATTTTTTCAGATTTAGGGTGTTCTTCCAGGCATGCTCTCTCCAAAACAAAATTGGTGACTCCCCATTTTTTTTCCCTTTTTAGCAAAAGTAGATCATTACCTTTCTCCGTGGCAAGTTTAAAAACAATTTGTATGTGGGAACATTTTGGGCGCGAACGTCCTTAAAACAACGAGACATCTGAAAATAACTATACAACAATCCGATGGTTATGAACATGAAACTAACTAGACTTTTATCTTAGAGGTCAACAATTTAATATCTAAATACTAATCTTGCCAAAACCACAGTACAGCCATGTTCAAAGAGCCTAACATCACAAACCAGCAAAAGATAACCTGAGAATAAGTTATCTTGCCCAAATGGATATTGCAGCAACAACGGTCAGTCTTCAAGTCTCTGACTTCTAACGATTAATTTATCCAAAAATTACATTATTTAAAGTCAAGTACTGCCCAGTCAACTTCTGCACCTGCTACAAGAATTTATATTGTTCAAACAACAATTAGATGTACAGTTGATGAACAAATTCACAGACCTTCTTCTTTTCAGGAGATGTTTTTTTTTTCTTCAAGTTGTGGGCTAGATGAGTCTTCTTTTCTTTTCTTGGATGGCTGTTCTGTTGCTTTACCATTCATATTTTCATTTTCCTTCCGTCTCTTCTCTTTTCCATGTAGTGACTTCTCATCTTCATTTGCAAGTGCTCCGCCATTTTCTTCTGGCTCATCAGATCTGTATGAGGAGAGAAAAAAATAATCTTATACATGTCTGTTCCTTTCCAGATGACTGATAAGACACCACACGTACATGTTCATGGCCATGGACTTTTGACTTTTCAAAAGATAAACAGGTGACAACCAAAATACTGTCAGCTTCAAAACATTGCTCATGATAACCACATCTTACCTCTTACTTACATGTCTGGACTTCTTTCGTTCAGTTACAGTATTTATCAGAATTTAACAAAAAATGTCAGTGCCATCTGTAGCTTAGTCGATTTTAGTGTTTGACAAAGAATTTTTTAGTGAACTCAATAAAGTGCGGTTGCATTGTCGTGTGGCAGACAAATGGAATTCAGTGTGCATGTGAGAACCACATGTATAACTAGGTGCTACATGTATTCACCGTAGTTTTAGTAAGATTTAGTATCCTATATACCGTAATTATATTTTCTGCCACTCAGACATTTTTAAATTAGCTTAATATAATTATATAGCAACATAACTCATTAATTCAAATTGAATTTTATTGGTATTAAGGTACAAGAAGTACATAATCAGTTGAGAGCAAATTTTCCCTTTACACCTTAGCAATATGTACATCTGTTGAAATGTTAATGCCCCTGAATGCTAGTCAACTTACCACCCTCTGAATACAGTTGCTTTCAATATCAGAACAATCAAAGTGGACTCTACTTGCAGAGTAGCAGTTTACAAACCTCTTTCCTCTTTGTAGCAAAAACTTTTCGTGATTCTCTTTCAGCAGAAGTTGAACCAGAGAAGTCCAGAGCAGACGTCAGTTTCTGTGGAGTTTCTTTACGCTTTCCAGGGCCAGATAGAGAAAAAAAATATTCAGAACTCGAGGAAACACTCACTCAGACATTAGCAAACTAAACTAGTTTTAGTTCAAAGTAACCTAGTTTGAAACAAATTGACCTACAAGTACACTGTAAAGACCAAATTGACCTGCAACATATATGTATATATTTAAGATTCCAAGAAAAAATAAACTTATCATCACACAATTTTAAACAAATTTGCTTCTACTAACTACATGTAACATAAAATTCTCAAGGAAAGTATTAGCAATATTGAAAGAGAACCCTCAGTAACTGTTCAAATGAAAACTAATCACATTGTACCTCTCCTTAACATGCACAGCCTCCTTGCTTGTTTTTGTTTCCATTTGCTTGGCAGATTTCTTTAGCTTCTGAGGTGCAACTTCCTCCTCTTCCGCAGAATACCAACAGATACACTTTAACCGTCATTAATACAAACC
>NC_138152.1:1182500-1260000 GCF_964199315.1 Orbicella franksi
GAATAAATAAATAAATATCACTGGCGTAGACAGAGTGTGGGAAATCCCACACAAAAATATTTTGGTATACAGATTTGATTGCACTGCTCTCCAATTTAACTATGTTTTCCAAGACAGAACAGCTTGAGTATAAGTTGCACATGCAAAGGATAAATTAAACATAATGTACATGATTAATGCACCATTTTGGCAACAGGCAAATATAGCTTAAGCTTAAACAAACTGTGCACAGCTTATATGAGTATGAAGTTGGTACCACGGCTCGAAAAAAACTTGAATTCCAACTTGCCCTTGGGACAAGTATCTCTTAAAGTTTGCTTGCCCATGGCAAGTCTTAGTTTACCCTTTTAATGATTTAGTTGGCGGATGACTTGCTTGGTCTTTTGGCCATTGGGCAAGTGAGAATGTAAAGTTACTTGCCCAGAAGGAAAATCTGCTTGTCTGGGGCAATGGGATAGCACTTTTTTCAAGCCCTGGTGTACGCAAGCTCCAAACGAAAATGTGATCACATAATATTATTATTTGATTAACGTTGCTACATGTACAATGTAAGGTTAAATTGAGTGCAATAAAGCTGTGTTAAGATTTTGAGGACTAGCAGATTATAATATATTCATGATCAAAATACTGGAACTGAGATGCTTTATTTGAAGGCATGAATTTGCAACACGATCTACATGTAACTCTGCCCTGCGTTACTTTACATTTTATTCGCAAATAGTATGGTTCAATACAATGAACACAAAATGATGCTTTTACCAGAGTCCTCAACATTGATTGACTTTCTGCTCTTGCTTGATTTTGAACTTTCTCCTTTTTTCACTGTGGCTTTTCTACGACAGGAAATAACACAAATTCATGAACAAAAAATACCAGGACTAAGGTGAAAAAAAAACTGTTCATGGAGATGGAATGTTAGTCGAAAGTCAGAGGTCTCAAACAATCGCATCAAATGATCTAGTAATCTTTTAATATATACTTGTAATGGTTTACCATAGGTAATAAATCAATAATTCAGTTGCAGGTAAATCAGGGCAATTGGTTTCACTGAATTATGACTGGCTCAGGGCTTAAAAAAACTTATCCGGAGGACAAGCAGCTCTGAATTTTGCTTGTCCCATTTACTTTGATGTTATTTTCTTTTATTTTATTTAGTTGAAAGACACGTTGCCTGATCCTTTGCCCATTGGGCAAGTGAGAATGAAAAGATACTTGCCCAGCAAGAAAATCTGCTTGTCCTGGACAAGCAGACAGCACTTTTTTCCAGCCCTGTGGCTACTAAATTATTAGTGGAGATGACTGACAGCTGTATTGTTGTCTCTTGACTTTCCAATACACAGCAAAATTGAGAGAAGTTTCAGTATAAAATTCTCAATAGATACTTAACAACGAATGCTTTTCTACACAAAATTGGTTTGATAACTTCACTATTATGTACATTCTGTGGTGCAGAGAGCGAGTCCCTAGAGCATTTATTGATCACATGTCCATTCACTAATGATTTTTGGTTGGACTTTACTTGTTGGTGCAGGAATGTAACTATAGTTTCAGATGGACTTTCTAATATTGATAAACTCTTTGGGATGTGGAATGGAGAAGAAGATTTCTTGTTGCTCAATCACATTTTAATTATAGCTAAAAAACACACCTATGAATGCCGAAAAAATAGCCCTTGCCCGTCCTTTAGAGTGTATTGTAAAATCGTGGCTTATGTATATCAATTAGAATCTCAAGTTGTGAAATCAAATAACAAATAGTCCAGTCATAATCTTAAACTAGATGCTTTGCTGCGTGTACCCAGGCAGTCGTTATACTGAGAAGCAATAGCTATATTGCAATTGAACTAAATGTTCTGCATTTGAAGTTGTACGAAATTCAATCGAATTGATGTGCTTAAGCTATTCTGCTTTTGATTGCATTTCTTGGAATCGATTAATAGCTTCTTACTCGTTTGCAAGTCTTTAGGGTGTGAAATGAGTCAAGGTCTTTATATCAACCTATAAACGTTTCAGTCTATTTTCCTTAGCATTTGTCGTTGTTATTTGCGTTTCTCAAGCAAGCGAGACATTTTGAATTTCATAGTTATGGCGATGAGTGACCTAGACCTACGAACGCGGTTGTCGAAATCATATACTTATCTCGTGATTTTTAGCCCATTTAGAAGTTAAAGTATTAGGAAAAGTGCTTATGTAAATGCTTGTTTGCTCGGTACAGATAATCAGTCGTCTAGATAACCAAAGTAAGATCCAGATGTTTACAATATTTTCCGGCCGTAATGTTGGCGTACCGCGGAGGTACACCAACATGGCGGTTCCATACTGGTCTCCGTAAATTTGTGCAAAATATTTCGACGAATATCTGAGCTTGGGAAAATGCACAGGCTTAAAAATTCAAGGAGTGTCATCTTTATTAATCTCCTATAACATCACAATTTCTTGATTTTATCCACTAAAAGGTTTTCGAATAAATTTTTTATTGCGTCAGGATTGCGTGACAGTGCAAGCCAAGAATTGTTTTGCAGGGGTCAACATACATTAGTTTCTTTCAGCTTAAATGTACAATAATTCGCTACATGAGTTTCACTCATGCTTGTAGACACATAACTCTGTTATGAGCACATATCGAGAGAATATCGTTTAGTTCGAGATTTTATCTTTATTATACTTTACGAAGTTTCTCAGAGCATTTTATTTAGGTGTACTCAAACAGATGCATTCGTAAACAAATTCTCTAACCTTTCTGCTCTTGTTGCTCAGACGTTCTTGAGCTCGCGCTGGGATTCTGCTTGGTTCACGATCACGTCTAAAAATACAAAGACACTTCTGAAGATGCTTTTTATCAAGTTGAAGAGTTGATAGCCCCGGTTGATGGCTCCTTTGGTATAACATGATCCATGATTCACTCAAAATGTTCGCTCGTAAATTGATCTCTCATAAGGCTTGCAGCGATCCGTTCCGAAAACGCTTAACGTCCTAAGAGTGATTTTCTGAGAGCGTCGAGAATCGGAAGACACTCACGAAAAATCGATTTTTCTTTTATTTCGCCAAAACGTACCTTTGGGTGAACTTATTCATGGAAAAATAGTTTAAAGTTCCAACAATTTATTTTACGGCCAAAATTTGAGAAAGTTGGAAATTTGCATATAATGGCGGTTTTCGCGGCTTAAAATGTTCAGAATTTCACGCTTCTTTACGAAAACAGCGGGGGCGTAAAAACAATCCTATGAAAACAAAACTTAGCACAAATATTATTTCATTCTTATACTTTAAAATCGTGTAATAAGTTTCTTGAAGTTTTGTTTGTAGCTTTGCAACGAAGGGTATTTGTACAGCCGCCACATATGTCTCTTGGCAAGGAACAAATAAAGGCCAACTATGACTGGTATAAATGGCCTCTGGTATATATCATTTGGTCAAAATATCTACATTTTAGAAAACCTTGGTTATTGTTTTTTTCACCCGAAAAGGTATAGCTCTGGGAATTAAAATGTTCTCCGTCAGTAAAATAAAATGTTACGGCATGTAAGCGAGTTCAAATTTACGCAAATCACAAGGTTATTCTTTAGAAGTCAACGGTTTAAAACAGGAAACAACGACTCACCGTTACTTACGTTCCTTCTGCTGCTATACAAACGATTTTAACTTCCCAGTGTCCTTGTGAGCTGTTCTGTAAAATATTTCCAGTAAAACAGCGAGCATAAACGGCCATAAAATTCGACAAGGTCGACAATGTTTATATTTGAGATGAGACACTGAGTGGCACACAAAGTCCTGGCTGTTTTCATCGTCTTGCTCAGTCGAGAGTCCTTTAAAAATATTATAGAATATTCGCTTCAAACCGAAGCAAATTAGTTTCTCATATCCATATGCCTCATGTCGACTCATGAGTAAATAACTCAGTCTCCGTACATTGAATTAAGCGCTCGACTGACCTCTGAGGTCAGGCGGCGTCGACAAAATCTGGATCGGACCGGACCGGATCACGGATCGGATCACGGACCGGATCACGGATCGGATCACGGATCGGATCACGGATCGGATCAAGGAAAAAAATCCAAAATTTTGTTGAGCAAATTGCACTAGAGTGACTACTGTGAGCAGAACGTTTTATTTAATTCAGGTGTGATATTCCTTTATTCTTTTATAATATCAAGCCAACTGGGAGCTGGTCACAGATCAATTTTTTTCAGGCTGTTGGGTTTTGATTGCGATGATCAATCATGTCTTCAGATCTTTCTCCGCAGTTCAGATAAATGATATTTCGTGTAATCACTTGCATCAAAGGTAAACTGTCATAAAACAAGTCAGTATGGTAATAATAGGACGAACGTATGAATAGAAACACAAAACTAAAAACACTAAAAAATTAAACACCTGATGAAAACAATTTCCGTTTTTGAGACAAGTCTATACTTTTACAAGATGTGAGTTTGGAATACGATATTTCGCACTGGAATAAAACGAAACAAGCCATTAGTATTTCAAGGAAATATAGCTGTTTTTCAAAAAATTCTAGGAATAACATCGATAGTGTGAACGATAACGCAACCCGAGAATAAACAACATTTTAGGAGCTACGTTGCGATTTTTAGAGTTATTTTTAGGGTTGTAAAGAGCTGCCTTTAAATAGAATAAAACCTTAAAATGATCGTGTTCTAGGATAGAAAACACTTAAGAGGCAAGAACAAATCAAAACAGAATGAGGATCGTTAAGGATGGCAAAGATTAACGGGGATTGCAAATGACGAACTTGAAAAACTAGGCTAATTTTTTCAAGATGTGCAAATCGTGACTTGGCTCCTTCAAAGCAAGTCATGTCCTTAAGCTTTCGCACGTAAGTTTTCTCATTAACTGTATTGTGTGTAACGCCAACTGTAACGCTCACATCTGACACGAAAATGTAGCCGAGAATTAGCCACTGAAAACAATTTCAAAAACGAGAATGGGAGGCTCACGCAAGCTTCGAGCCAACTAACGTTCAAATATAACTACATCTGCCTGTTCATTACAATTTAAATTCGTCGTAAATTAGGCGCTTATGTGGCTTTTTAAATGACCTCTTGTCATTCTCTGTAATTAACATGTCATTGCGTCAAATTCGGGATTCTTATTTTCATTTAACATATTTTAGTTTTCCACTTTTATTTTTTATTTATTATTATCTTATAAACGGTTTGATTTTTGTTTTTGATTTTTTTTTTCTTTAAAACTTTGTTGTTTTTTTTTCTGTGATCCGATCCGTGATCCGATCCGTGATCCGGTCCGTGATCCGGTCCGTGATCCGATCCGTGATCCGATCCGGTCCGATCCAGGTTTTGTCGACGCCGGAGGTCAGGAGGTCACCTGATATGTCATTATGTTACTTTTCCCCGGTTTCACATTACACGCGTAACGCCGTATTGAACAGAAATAGACTGGAACTTTGTTAAAACATCCGTAATACACGCACTCAACTCTTCCTCTGACTCCAAATGTGGACGACTTGTTTTTTATTGTGCGGTAAATTACCGACTCCATGGGGATTTAATTGCTCTTCATCAAACAGTATCGAATAGTAGATCGACAGTTTTCTCGCCTTTCCCGCTTTTTGACCAACGGTATTTCACTTCGCTCAGACGATTGACGCAGAAATGAAAAAATTTATACAGAGATCAGGGCGGGCTCACTTCCTTCGTTCCTCTTCACTAGTAGCCTGCGAACAGGCTCCCGTTGTGCGGTGAGCTCGAACGTCCCTGCCCCGATCGCTTTGCTCTCCGAATTCTTCTGTTTCGCGCTCACCGGAATTTTTTTCCGTCCTCGCCAGGAGCCTGTTCGCAGCTACTTCACCAGACTCCTTCCCGCCGAATCGCCTTGCTTATCGACACTCGCGCGTGTGACTTAAAGGTGAGCCTGCTCGCAAGCTAGCGGCGAAACTCTGCGGCTCTCTCGCAGCTCTCTCATGTGGAGAAACATCAAGAAAAACCTCTGGGGCCAGGGTAAACAGTCAACAGACTTGCTCGTAAACAGCTACATTTGAATCATGGGGTGCCAGAACGACCAAAAGGGGGAATAAACCTATACATCGAGCTCAAGAAACATAAGCTTGATCAGATAGCTGCAAGAAACCAAAGAATGTCTTTTGAGAAATGTACAGCTTTCTCGAAGTAAAGTTAAGGGGTCTCTCGGATATCCGTGATAAGAATCAATTGCAACATACTACTCGCAAAGTGTTCTAATGTAACAGTCGGGCCTGGCATCACAATATAGAATGCAAGTAAGCAACACGGTAAATTTCATATATTTTGTCCCTGGAAAGCAAATACTTGTATCTCGCAATAGAAACGAGCCAAAACAATGTTATGCATAAACACATGGCAAATTACAGAGGTGTCAAACTCGACGAAGCGACATGCAGATAACAAAGGAAATCATGCAGACCTATGAATTCGAAAAACTTGCCATAGCACAGTCTAACGGCTCAACTCGACTTAAAATTCCTTCTTTTAACACAACATGAAATGCCCTTCATAAACACGAATGAAGCGAAAAAAAGGTCGAGAGACCGAACAGAGAACGGCAAATGTACAAATGTCACGAACCGTAGAAGTGGTGTAGGCTAGCCATTTTACAAGTTTGTACAAGCCGCAGAATGTCTTACATCCTCACATATGTACGAGTTGGGCTAGCCACTACAGACGTACATAGTATTTTAGAAATACCGGCAACTGATGAGATCCACATAGAGGATCGAAACCGTGGTCTTGCCTGAGCTAAGCCGAACAGTAGCAAATACAACACGCAAAACAGTCAACAGACTTGCGCGTAGACAGCTACATTTGAATCATGTGGTGCCAGAAAGACCAAAAGTGGGAATAAACCTATACATCGAGGTCGAGAAACATGAGCTCAATCAGATAGCTGCAAGAAACATAAGAATTTTTCTGGAGAAACGAATAGCTTTTTCCAAGCTACGGTGTCTTTGAAGAAAAATGTAAGAGGACAAATATGATATCCGTGATAAATATCAACCTCCTGTACTTGCAAACAGTTCTGTAGTCACAGCCGGGTCCGGTGTCACAATATAGAATGCAAGTAAGCAACACTTTTACGGTAAATTTCATATTTTGTTCCGCGAAGGGAAATACTTGGAGACTAAAAAACATATCTTGCAATAGAAATGAGCCTAAAAAATGCATAAATACATGGCAAATTTTAAAGTAGCCTGCGAACAGGCTCCCGGTGAGCCCGGTGAGCCCTTGCCCTCGCCCCGATCGCTTCGCTCTCCGAAGTTTTTTTCCGTCCTCGCCGGGAGCCTGTTCGCAGGTTAATTACAAAGGTGTCATCGACGAAACGACATGCAGATAACAGCGAAAATCATGCAGACTTATGACCTCTAAAAATTTTGCCATAGCACAGTCTTACAGCTCTACTCTAATAAAATTCCTCCTTATAACACACAACATGAAGTACCCTTCATGAGCACCAGTGAACCAACAATAAGGTCGAGTGACCGGACAGAGAACGGCAAATGTACAAATATGTTACGAACAGTAGAAGTCGTGTAGACTAGACAACTCATTTTACACTGAAATACTGCAAATTATACATTTAATATGTATACAGCTAAATATTTCAGTTAACGTTGCCAGATGAAATTTTTAGATTAAAAAAACCTATGCGACAAGAACACTAATGATAGGCTATGTATTCATTAAGTTTGGCTTATCATGTGAAAAAAAAAATCTACTAGTTTGTATTTTTGTGTGTGAAGTAGAAGCCTACACAATAAGACCACTAATGGTAAGCTTTGTATTCATTAAATTTGGCTTATCATTTAAGAAAAAAATGATTATACATCTAACAGCTTGTTTTTTTTGTGTGTGAATTAAGTAGAAGTTTTGCGCTTTTATGAGATGTACTTAATTAATAATAAAATAAAATTTTTGAACGTAAAATGAAAGCCTTCCTCTTAAATCAATTTTTAATGTGAATAATTTTATATGTAAATAGTTTTTCAATAATTGTTTATCGATAATCTTTGAGTATTTTTTTAATTACCTTTATCATTATTATTGTCTCTGAAAAGCCCCCATGGGGAGTTGACAATAAAATTTGGATTGTATTGCAAAATAATTAATGATAAAATAATTAATAATAAAAGTAATATTCACTCAGGATGATAATATTCAGTCACTCATTCTGACAAAGAAAATTTTCATCTATTAAACATGTAGAACCTACTGCTCCAATGAAACCCTGTTCCTTCTAAATGCACATAGAAGACAATTAGGATCAATTTTAGGGTTAGGGAAAGTTTTTAGCATGACTGAATTGAATTAATTGATGAAGGCGAATGAATATCAATCGTAATAGAGCTTGCAATATACAACAGGATGGAGTCCAGACTCCCTTCCCCCCCTCCTACCTCTGTCAGGGGACACGTGGCCTCTTACCTAGCCTCCACCTCCGTTAGGAGATCCATGGCCTCTTAAGTAGCCCCCCACCCCTTCATTAGACCCATGGCCTCTTAAGTAGCCCCCCACCTCCCTCAGGAGACCCATGGCCTCTTATATAGCCCTCCTCCCAAAAAGTGGGTCCCTAGCATGTAACATAGTTTTGACCACTTCCCTTAGTTTTCTTTTTTAAGTGCCTTCCTGGGCATATAGATTTCACTCCTGAATTTAGTTATTATTTTTCTTTTCTAAATGGCAACACGCGCCGTGCTTCATCAGGGCTGCATTTAAAGACTAACGCTTGTCGTACGTCTTCCTTCCGAGACTTTTATTTCAACAGAATAACTTTCATATGGAACAGTTTACCTGAAAATATCAAGGATTCAGACACTATAAGCTCTTTTAAAAGTAGACTTAAGTCATTTTATTTTACTAGACTTTTAAATGTTTTTGATGGCGACGATTTTCGTTCTTTTGAATTAATCTGTCCTAAGTGTCGCCGTGTTAATATTTTCTTTGTCTGTACTTGTTAAGTTGATTAGTATATTTTAGATTGTATTTGTGTTATTTAGATTATTTGATTTGTAGTTTAGTCGGGTCAGGGAAGGGTTTTTTCGGGACATTTTTTAGGGGGTTGGGTGTGGGTGTATTGGTGTAGGGGACTTATGTCCTATTGTTAAGCACCTGTACTTGTACGAATCCATAAATAAATAAATAAATAAGAGTCACAAAAGTGGGCCATTTCGCCTGCAAAAATCATTATTTGCATTTTGCTTCCACATTCGACCAACTGTAAGAGCGTTTTAGGATCGATCCTGCCTGTAGCTGAAACAAATATTTATAAGAAGACAAACATCACGTTGAGTTCCGGGTTGTATGAAAACATGAAATAAACGTCGATTTGTAAATGTGCATTTTATTTGCTCGATAGCTGCTTTGAAGGCACGTAACGATCGTATTTCCAATCAAACCCTTTCGGAAACCACTCAAAATCATGCAAAATCATTTGAGAATAATGTTTTGGCACATTTGATAGCTATACCTGGTTACGTCAGAAAAAAATAGAAAACTTCGAAGAGCGTGGGAATACGAGTGTGCAATGTCATACGTACGGTCAGCGGTGAGGTCGTAGTCGTTGATAATGCACCGTAAACGCTGTGCTTCTGCTAGTACATTCGCATTTTTTTCCTCCGTTTTGACGAGCAACTCCCTCCTACGAACACCGACAGATTTGACCAACCGAAAGTCTACCGACAAATCATTCGTGACTAATCTCCACATATTGTGTTCCTCTCAATTGTACAGTCGTTCATTCGGGCATTAATCGGGAAGCGATCTTCGCACATCCGAAGTTTGATTAAGTACGAATATTCCTTTGTTACACGATTTTGGTTAACGGACACGCTTGATGATATAGAATCTACGGCCCTCTGGCCGTAGATTCAAAAAGCTTTTCAACCCAGTCATAGGAATTACAAAATAGCAAAATATAAAGATATGTTTAGAACCCACAACTAAATTAATCACAAGAAATTTCTCATGACATAACAAAATCTCCATTTAAGCTATCAATTCCCAGGATCCACCCTGCAGTAGACACATGTTTGCATTGCAGACCTATTTTTTATAATACCAATTGTTAATTTCTTAGTTTGTGAATTTGCTTGTGTCATTGAGAATGTTATATTTCTATCTGTTATTGTGAATAATTATTTTCATTTTATGTACTACCACTTTAACTAGTTTGTATTTTCTTTTGTTTACTAATTTATTAATTAATGTACCTTTATGTTAAGAGTGAACCTCCTGTGAAGTAGCTTTGTAGCTAAGCCGAGGGGTCACAATAAGTAAGACCCATTTGAAACGCTGCTCCATTGATGCGCCAAACCTAACTGATAAGTTAAGTACGGCAGAAGAGCTGCGTTTGAATCAGTTTGGTTCGGCAGGTTAGGTTTGGTGCAGCAAACAACATTAAATTCGGCAGGGTCTGTCGCACTATGCGACACTGGAGCGGCAGCTGATTCATATGGCGTTCTCCTCATGTGTGGACCCTAATGCATAAATTACTGTAATGTATTTTTCATATAACAGGACTTGTAATTGGCTCAAAATTGAGTGGCGTGACCAGTCATGCATGAAGCTTGAAGTCGTCGCCAAAAATAAAGACAACAAAATACCAGCATGCCTTCAATTTATGAGAAACGGGACTGTATAAGCGAGTTTCTTTAGGGCAAATTCATTGTTTGCTTTTTTATCATGATAATAACCTAGCTTATTAGACTTCCCTTTAACAAGTCGAATTAACCGGGAGAAAACCTGTCTAAATACAAACACTTAACCTTGAGTTTGAATTTGCTTCCCTAAATATTGCTATGACGGCAAAATGTTAGTCACAGCTTTCCTATTTGGACAGAGTTTGTGCATTCAGAACGCATATTTTCTCGTCGAAAATTGTTACCACTGGCTTCCCGAATTAAGTTCGGCGCAAGTACGCCTTCTGAACTAGCCGTCACTGGAAAGTCGCTCTAAAGTCGCATTTAAGGTGGCCGATCACAGTTTTCAAGTGCCTGTGCCTAATTCACCATTACTTTTAAACTATTTATACTTTGGCGCCCGGTTTTTTGCAAGAGTCAAGGTTAACCACAGAAGGGTTTATTCTCGCATTTTGGCTAAGGTGTGTTGTGTTGCCATGGCAACAGGGCTGGTTAAAAACAAGGCTTAAAAATGGTTTTTGTTTATTTACAAAAATATCCAGCCGTTAGATTTTTTTCATCATTTGCCCACCACTAATTGACATTAAATCCCTTGTCAACACTGTTCTGATAAAATTTTGACATAGACGATTTTTGTAATTCGCCGTAAATCGTGTTCACTGTATGTTCTGTATTATTAAAAATTCTTTATGTCAAAATTCAGATTTCTTGTGATAGATCATTCACGTGGTTTCTGAACTATTTTTTTGCCAAATTTCTTGAAATTCTAACGACTGGATTGTTAGAAATCGGCAAGTTTCTACAAAAGCAATCAGTCTCAATTTTTGGAGCAACTATGCATGCGCTGCATTTAACTGGGTTCTCTCTGTAACAAAGAGAAAGCTGAGAATTGCTGGGTTCTTTGCATCGTTAGCTTTTCTAACATATCTTGTTTCTGCAATCCTTGTGCGTGCGCGGAATTGCATCAGCAAAAGTGCGCGCGAAAACTGTGTTCGGCCACCTTAATCAAGTTTGGTTCAGCATATGAGTGGAGCGGCGTTTGGACCACGCCTTAAGAATTACTTTCTTGCTTACTCTTACTAGAGCTGTAACTAAGATCCTCACTGGAAGCAGAAACCACTTTGTAAAAAACTGTCAAATCCAAATTAAAAACCTTTATTTGAATTTGTCTCTTTATTTGGGGAACCGGGTGCGAACCAAGTGCAAGTGACGGTGACATCTCGTTCACGGTTTGGGACACAATTTTTCAGTCGGCAATGTTTTTGTCACGTGGGCAGAATACGGCTTACTCATTGGTCCATTCAAATTTTCCTGCAATCTGATTGGTCGACTGCACCTGTAAGCTACCCTTGCTACCTGGCATTATTACCGTGTAGGGTACAGTAGCTTGAAAGTTGAGTTAATGTTACGGCTATCCAAGAAATTCATATTCCAACAGCAAGGTTTACCAAATATTCCCTGGAAAGAATGCTGTAATACAATTAAGGAAAACAAGTCATGCTACAATGATTGTGTTGATGTCTCTATTTATTATTATACATTATTTTTTATGGTTTTTACTAAGAAACTTGTTGGAGTTAATTGCCTAGTTATTGTTTGGTCTTCCTGCATTTAATCAGCAAATGCATTATACCATTTTATGGTATAATATAGCAGCCATGTGGGTGTAGGAATGGGCTGAATAACCAACTGAAACCACAACTAATAACGGAGGTTTTGGTCAAACAATTAAGAATAAAAATCAGCGATAATAATTTTGAATGACGTTCATCGTTCTCAAATTTTAAGATTCCTATGGCTTCTTTAGATACTAAGAATGCATGTAAAGGACTTGTTACATGTGATTAAACTCTACAAGGTGGAATGTGGAGAGTGTTAATTAAGTACTAAATAGCTTTGCTTTAATTGAGTCAGATTGAGTCTTCAGGTTAGGTTTTTTCCTTGGATAAAGAGCATCTCGTAACTCAAGCATTCAAATTTGCCACAACATTTCTTAAGGATGGTAAATTGTTCCTGAAGATCTTTGTTCATCTGATTTATGGGCGTTATGAAGGTGTTTTCCAACAGCTGGGTGCTTGTGTCTATTAGTGCGTCGGAAAAGGTGTCGGCAAGTATAGCCAACATAATCCGCAACTAGATTTGGAATTTCTTTACTCCTTTGTGTTCCACCAAGATTTGCAATTGCTAGGCAGAGTTTTTACTGCAGTTTTTGTTCTTTTCAAAAAGGTTCACACATGCAGGTCAGTTTTGTCATTAAATTATGCGAAGTGTCTTTTATCTTGGTTCCAAGTTATGCAGCAAAATCGTTAATGTGGGTGACCAAACAAACAATGGTAATACAGCACTACAGTTGCAACTAAACATTCGGTTCTGTTTGATTGACAAAATGAGCTCCGCTACTATGTTCGATTAGCAAACTCAACCGAATGATGGGATTCAATTACCAACCTTTCAAACAGATACCCTGGGCATATTCGAACAGTTGCAAAACGAGCAAAATAAGACCGGGAAATAGGAATTGGTTCTCGCTCACCTAGCATTTATCTAATAAGTCTGTTATTCGAGTGCGCACTGCTAAGTGTATCTATAGCTTGTCAGACCTACACTTAAAAGAATGACCCAATTCTCAGTTCCATTAAAAAGGATCAAGAGTAGGCAAGAATTGAAACAACTTAACCTCTCGAATCAAATCAAAATGAATCAAAATGAATCAAGTCTCGTGCAACCTTAAAACACTTCAGACTGTTGTCGTCTTTGCCAGCAAGAGAGTAGGAAATCCTGACTGAAAGTCCTTCACAATAATTAACCATTTTCAAATTTGTTAAATGCGACTTGCTTAAAGACCAAGGGAAAACAAATTCTTGTTAGAATGGCAATTTGCACAGGTTATTGTACCAGAGCACGGATGTGCATCTGTTGAGGTATGGATGTAGGTTTGCACTGTATATCTCACTGGCTAGGTTATACATCAGAGAAAGTTTTCTTTGGACTACTCGTAGCAAGATTTTTTTGACATTCCTGAGGATAATGTGATTGACTTTTGAATCTTCCCCATTATTGTTCGTACATTTACTAATGCACATTGTCTGGAAGCATGTTTTTGTTTTACATTTGATGTGAAATTCAATTCAGCCACTGTCAAATGGCAAATGGTCACCAAGCACTGCTTTAGGTTAATTAGGTTGTTGTAAAAAAAGTGTGATGATTTTGAATAAAGGTAAATTTGTCCTCAAAACTGCACATTCTCCTCGTTTCATGAGCCAGTTGTTTCTCTTGGTTGACGAAACAATGGCCTTGTGGGCAAGAATAAAAACAGTAATGTTATTCTCATACACCAGTGAGGGCCCCTTTCTCAATACTTAAAGGATACTGAGCTGATTATCTGAAGTCGTAGGAAAATCATTTTTAGAGTATTGTACCTTTTGGGAGCTTCGTAAAACAAGTGCATAATTTATTCAAATTTTATTTGGGGGGTGAAATAACATCTCTTTAAATATGACTGGTTATGGCTTAGAAAACATTGTCTGAGATGTTTAATTATTAAATTTCTCATTTGTTTGTAGGCAAAAGTAATCAGGGATAAGGAAGAAGACATAGTGAAACATGTGAACATAATGTAAGTGGTAAGAAGATATGATTGATGATCGTTGTTAATTATGCACACGACTTAAGCAGCTGTGAAATTAAAGCCTGAAAAAAATTCAGGCCTCAACGGGATTTGAACCCATGATCTCTCTGCTGTGCCGGTGCAGTGCTTTACCAACTGAGCTATCAAGCCATCTGGGAGCTGGTCACTTTGTGAGTTCGTAATGTACCCGTAGATGGTGAAGAATACAAGTGAATACACGAGAGACCATTTGTTTGAACTGCTTAAGTTGTGTGCATAACTGCAGTTGAAATATAAGAACGCTTGACACTTTCTTTATATTGTACTGCACCCACGCAGTTTATACTCGTCCCCGTAATTTCTGTCTTCACACCTATTGTTTTCCAGTATAACTATCACTTATTGTAATGCAACTAGTCCAGCAATTAGCCTATTGTTTAATACCGTGTATATATATCTAGTTGATAGGAATGCTTATCATTAAATACTGTCTGATGAGTGCGTAAGCACGAAACTCGGAGTAACAGCAAATCTTGCCTCTTCGTTATTACTCATATACTCAGCTCTACACTATATGTGTATTGAGCACTATTTTAATGGGATCTGCTACTTCCTCATATGGTTATATTCGCTCCTGCTTAACAACAGTAGAGCACTTTTCGCCGATCGCCGTTATCCACAATGGAGAAAACAAGATTCAACTATTCAATGAAGAACATTCCTATCCCACCAAGAAACTCCTACCTCAAGAAACTCATCGAAAAGACCGAAAGTGTAATCAAGCGTATGCGTTGGAAAGCCTTCTTCTTCGAACAGAATAAAGATAAGAATAACACAGACCACAACAACGACGACGACAACATTGACAACAACAACTTTGGTTTTAAATCAAGAAAATGCCCTCCTCAGAACGAAGACCTAAACAACTTTGAAACTGACGTGTACGAAATGATCAAGAACATTGAATTCAGGCAAATACGAGATGACTTCCAAGACCATCTACAACAAGACATTAGGAAAATAAACAACTCCACAAAAACATTCATACCTGCTGACAAAACAACCAACTACTACGAAGTAGACAAAGCTTCGCACGACAAGCTTCTCAAGGACAATATCACATCGACGTACAAGAAAGCAAATTCTAATACGATTACTGCTATTAACAAAGAAGCTCAAGTCATTGCTACTAATCTGAACATTGACGACCGCGCGGAACGCATGGCTGAACGACAGGCTTTTATAACACTCAAAGACCATAAAGACAACTTCCAGAACAAACCTACATGTAGACTCATTAACCCTGCAAAAAGTGAGATTGGACGTATCAGTAAAGAAATCCTCGCGAACATTAACACGACTGTGAGACAGAAGACTGGCCTTAACCAATGGAAAAACTCATCATCCGTCATCAACTGGTTCTCCTCTATACAACACAAAGATCAACATACCTTCGCCGTATTTGACATTGAGAACTTCTACCCTTCCATTACTGAGAAACTTCTTACAGACGCAATCAACTTCGCCAAACAATTCACTTCCATTACGGACCGCGACATCGATATTATTATGCATTCAAGAAAATCCCTTCTCTTTGACAGTAACACCGCCTGGATCAAGAAAAACAACAGTTCTTTTGACGTTACTATGGGCAGCTTCGACGGAGCCGAAGTATGCGAGCTCGTAGGCTTATTCATTCTCGACGACCTGTGTAACATATACGGGATAGACAACATCGGGCTTTACAGAGACGACGGACTTGCCATCTTCAAAAACATCTCCGGACCTCAAGCAGACCGTACAAGGAAGGACATAACAAGACGCTTCAAGACATATGGACTTAACATTACCATACAGACTAACATGAAAATTGTTAACTACCTGGACGTCACCTTCGATCTTACAAAAGGTACCTACTACCCCTACAGAAAGCCTAACGACGAGCCGCAGTACATCAACACAAAGTCTAACCACCCACCTAACATAATAAAGCAACTTCCAGCATCCATCAATCGCCGTATTTCTGCCAACTCATGCAACGAACACGAATTCAACAAGGCCAAACCAATCTACGAAACTGCTTTGAAAGCCAGCGGATACTCTGAAACACTAATTTACAACGAAGACAATCAACCAACACGCCCCCGACGCAACAGACAAAGAAACATTATATGGTACAACCCTCCATTTAGTAAAAACGTAAAGACAAACATCGGTAGAACATTCCTGAAGCTCATATCTAAGCACTTTCCGAACCAACATAAATACCACAGCCTCTTCAACAAAAACAATGTCAAAGTCAGCTACAGTTGCATGGACAACATGAAAACAGTAATCAACAAACACAACATGAAAATAACAAACGCCGACAACAACGCCAACGCAATCACCGGAGAGCAATGCAACTGCCGCAAAAAAGACCAATGCCCGCTAGACAACAAATGCCTGACTTCCAGTGTAATCTACAACGCACAAGTTACAACTAACAACACAACCAAGAACTACATTGGACTGACAGAAGGAACATTCAAACAGAGATTCTCGCAGCACAAATCCACATTTAAGCACAGAAAACACATCAACAGCACCGAGCTTTCTAAATACATCTGGCAACTACACGACAAAAAACAAGACTTCAACATCAAATGGTCAATTATTAGCCGTGCAAGACCCTACAACAACATTTCCAAACGATGCGACCTCTGCCTCACAGAAAAACTAATGATTATCAAACATAGCAACGACAATCTACTAAACAAAAGATCAGAACTTATTTCTAAATGCCGGCACGAGAACAAATTCTACTTGAAGAACGCTTGACACTTTCTTTATATTGTACTGCACCCACGCAGTTTATACTCGTCCCCGTAATTTCTGTCTTCACACCTATTGTTTTCCAGTATAACTATCACTTATTGTAATGCAACTAGTCCAGCAATTAGCCTATTGTTTAATACCGTGTATATATATCTAGTTGATAGGAATGCTTATCATTAAATACTGTCTGATGAGTGCGTAAGCACGAAACTCGGAGTAACAGCAAATCTTGCCTCTTCGTTATTACTCATATATGGTCTTTCATATATTCAATTATACATGTATATTCACCATCTCCGGGTATATTACAAACTACCAAAGTAACCAGCTCCCAGATGGCTTGATAGCTCAGTTGGTAGAGCACTGCACTGGTATCGCAGAGGTCATGGATTTGAATCCCGTTCACACCTGAATTTTTTAAAGGCTTTAATTTCACAACTGCTTAAGTTGTGTGCATAACTGCGATAATCAATCATATCTTCTTGTCTTTATCCACAATTCAAATATATGGTCTTTCATATATTCACTTGTATAATGTAAGTTGCAAATTAGGATTGACTGTAAAAGAGCGAAATCCAGGTATGCTGAAACCAAACCTCATGCCAGTGTCCAGGTTATCTGGGCTTTGCATTAAACCCGGAATAAACATCACATTTATGTCTGGTCATTCCTGACGAGTGCAACTGAACAGTAATAAAAAACAATTTTAATGTCTGGACTGTTTCAAATGTAGCAATGCAATCATTTAAGAGGCTGTCTCTCTAAAAACCACCCACTCAATTTCGTATCAAAAATAATTTTGCCTGAAACGCTGGAAACTGAAAGACCTAACTGATGTGAGAATAGAAACAGGTTTGGTTCGATTCGAAATGATTTTCCAGTTGCGTTAGGAGCCATGAAATATTTTACCTCATCATGGCCCCTCGACACTTCTTCCAAAGCAAATTGGCAATTTCCACGATGGTGTAAAATATTTGATTCGCAACATCTAGTAATGAATCTGATGTCAATTTACTCATACACCTTTCTAGCTTTGAGGAGTTTATTTTGAAAAAAACAAAATGCTTAGTTCTGATTGGCCAAAGATAGAGTAATGCCACACGAGCGTGAAAGTGAAACCTGGAAAACAATTTCGTCTCAGGAAACATTGAGACTCTCGGGAAACAAAATTCACTGTTCCCCTCGGGACCAGTCATCAAGTGATTTGTTATATAGAAAAACAAATAGGTCAAACCGGTGGAAAACGAATAATCACTTTATTTACAATGACGTGCAACAGCGGTCAACATTTCCCAAGTAACGGTGAACTGTTTCCCGTTTGACGTCATAGCTTGCGCAATGTTGCCCGCTAATGGCGTTTGGTGGGAAACAGTTTCATTGTTAGATATCATGTGACCATGAACTAGCCAATGAATGGGCGTGCTGTAGCGGGAAAAACGCCAGCTATATAACAATATCTAATATCTAATATTTAATATATCTCGTGGTATGTACACCAGACTAAAAATTTTCTTACAAAATAGTGATATGCATGTAAGATGGAAATTAAGTAAAACGAATGTTGTGTTTCTATCTGTTTATACATCATTTGTCTATCCATCCTTGTGCCCGGCATATCTGTCTCTTCATACTTATGTGCTCATTTATTCTCAAACTGTTAATCAATTTTTGCTCGATTTATCAGTCACACTTTACACAACAGGCAAATCAATTTAATGTGTCTATACAGCCAAGAGGGTTTTTGTAGCTTTGGTATCCCAATAGGTGATGTGTAAAAAGGTATTCTAAGAAAAAAATTGGGTTCCGACATTTTAACGTTCTAAGATCTAGCTTTTAAGTTCCCGCTTTAGCCATGCCCAATGAAGGTGATTGTGAGTCATTGCTAAAAAAAGAGTCTGGGTTTCTGAATGGGTTGTGACGTCATGTCAGGAAGCACCAAATCCTGCTAGTTCTGGTCACTATTGTTTCAGTAGTGGTGAGGAGTCTTCATTGACAAAAAACAAAAACACCAAAGTTGGTGAAGCAATGCAGTTGTCAAGCAAGCAAGATAAAAAGATGAAGCTTTGAGATGTTCCTGAAGTGACATCATTTGTCACCAATCTTTTACCATGCAGTCAACTTCGTTGGGTGTAGCCAAAGCAGGAAATTTAAAGCTTGATTCTATGGTGAAAAAGGATTGGAATTAATATTTTTGGTTTGAATACATTTTTAGATGTTATAGAGATACCAAAACCACAAAAACCATCTTCGCCATATAGACACTTTAACAATTACAGTACCGCTCAGAAGAAACCTGACAGGGAACTCATTTGTGAACGGGTACAGAACGGATACAGAACGGGCATGAGAACTCGAACAGAACAGGTACAGAACAGATACAGAATGGATACCGAACGGATACCAAACGGATACAGAATGGAAGTGAAAAAAAGCGTTCTCCAGAATGTAAACTATAACAGAACGTGTTCTTCTGAATGCATGCTAGTAAGTTTTGCTATCAGAGTGCTTACCAGGGATTCAGAAATGGTGTAACTTTAAATATACGTTTGTCCAATTTTTGGAAGGATCAGCAAGGATAACGTTCAATCTTAACTGAGCAGTCGCTTCGGCTTGTTGGCAATACTTTGCACCACTCCAGTTCTCCAGCCAAGTCGCCGAACAGTATTTGTGTAAATACAAGAGCAAAAAGTTCGTCTTTTGGTTGCATTTCTTCATCGATGGCATTAAAAGTGCTTGGCAAGCTTTTTCCTTCTTCCTTTCCTCGGGTAATCTCACAGACTATGGGTCACTTTGTATTGTTTTGGAAAGACTTGCTAACTGGCCTTGAAGTTACAATACCATCTTCTTCCCGTATTTTGCAAGTAACTGGACTGACATTTTCACCAGGTAAATGTAGTTTACTGTTTGTATTCTCCCGTAAGGTGACAGTTTTAAACCCTTTCATAAAATGCAAATGAGTGTTGCTAATTCCTTAGAAGCATTCTTGCTAGCTAGTTCTCGGAAACCTCGTTCTTCTGAACGAGTTCTGAGAACGCTTGCCAATTGAATGCTGACGAAACAGAAACAGAACAGTACAGAACAGATAGAGAACAGATGTGGAATGGATACGGAACGGATACAGAATGGATACAAAAACAGTCCCATGTCACTCCAGGGTTGGGGGTTGGGCTTGAGGCTGACAGCCTCATTCTGGAAAAAGTGCTGGTTACAGAAACAGCAAGGAAGACAACTAACAACCTGCACGCAGACCTTCCAAGGTCTTCGAACTGTGTGACTGCCAGTGGTGAAAGCTAAAAGGGAACTGCTGACATGAAGATGGAAGTGTTGAGTGCGAAAACCAAGATTTTGAAGTGTATGTACTATGTATGAAACTGGAAAGCTTGCCCAGGTCACAGCAGAAATGAAAAGGCACAAGTTCCATGTGTTAGGTGTAAGCGAAAGTAGGTGGAGATTGACAGAGAGATTAAAGTGGGCGTCAGGCAAGACCGTATTATATTCTGGGCAAGATGATGGTCAAGATCATGAGGGCATGGAGATTACCCCGAAAAAAGGAGTAAATAGATCGCTCCTGGAATGAAAGCCTATTAATAGCCACCCCATAAAGGTAATGGTGAAGGGAAGGTATAAGTATCTAACCCTGGTTCAATGACAGTGAAGATGATGTGAAAGACAACTTCTACCTTAGCCTCCAGGCAGAGATTGAACAGGTCCCATCGCAAAATCTTATCATCACCATAGGGGATCTAAATGCCAAAAATGGTGCTGATGACTCAGGTAGTGACAGGATGATGGGAGGAAATGGATTTAGTATCATCAACAAAAATAGAGAAAGGATTGAGGAGGTTTACACATCAAATGATCTGGTCACAGGTAGCACCCTTTTCCCACACCGAGAGATCCATAAAATCACTTGGTGTTCTCCAAATGACAGTAAATCAAATCAATCACTTGCTGATCGATGGAAAATGGTGGAGCTCCCTTCAGGATGTCAAGGTGAGGAGAGGGGCTGACATTGGTAGTGATCATCATCTTGTGACAGCCTGCCTTAAACTGAAGCTAAAGAGTGCGGTGTCCAGCCAAAACCTGCAGCCATTTTGATGTGGATCAACTGCAGAACCCAAATGTGAGAAAATCCTTTATCTTCGAGGTATGTGTCAGCGTCCAGGATTACGCTGGCGCGTCCTTTGTTGGCCGGAAGGACCATGATTGAGTTGTCCTCTTTTAAGCTTTTAAGAGCCACCTGCTGTTCCTTCGTGATGTTGGGCGTGGGTGGTTGTGCCTGTTGAAGGATGGTGTTGATGGATCTCCTGACTGTGTCTGCTCGCTCCGCATCTAGTGGCCTGACTGCTGACTCAATTTTGGCGATGATCTCGGTGGCTGGGACGCTCGTAGGAGTCACGGCGAAATTTAGACCTTTCTTCAGTAGGGACACCTCAGCTTCGTTAAGGGTCCTGGATGACAAGTTGATAACCCACTTTGTTTTGTCAACAAAAGTTGTAGGAGAAACAGAAGACTGTTTCTCTCGCAAAAGTTTCTCAAACTTGCGGTGCGCTTGACCTGGAAGCTATCTGAGAAGCTGCTAACCCTGAAACGGAGTGGACACATATCAGAGGCGGTTTATAATAAGATCAGACCTCGACACAAACAACCACCTAGAATCTATGGTTTGCTGAAGATCCACAAGGCCAACACACCGCTTAGGCCAATTGTGTCGTGTGTCAACACCTTTGCATACGACCTGTCTGCTTTCTTGGCTAACATATTATCTCCTCTTGCAGGTAACTCGAACTTCACAGTGAAGAACTCAACTGACTTCGCCTCCACCATCGCCAGTGAAGAGATCCAGGACCACGAGATCATGGTGTCTTTTGACGTAGAGTCACTGTTTACCAACGTACCGATCGAGGGTGCCGTACAAGCCACGCTACAAAAAATGGAGAACGACGCAGGCCTGGCTGACCGCACGACACTTACACCAGTTCAAATCGCGGAGCTCTTGAATTTCGTATTAAGATCTACGTACTTCCAGTACAGCGGATCGATTTACGAACAACGAGACGGCACAGCCATGGGGAGCCCTGTATCCGCGGTTATTGCTAATCTCTACATGGAGATATTTGAAGAACAAGCAATAGAGTCCGCACCTTGCAAGCCTAAGATCTGGAAACGCTACGTAGATGATACTTTCACCATCCTGGATCGGGATAGAGTTGACGTCTTCCTGCAACACCTGAACAGTCAACAACCATCAATCCGTTTCACCATGGAGATCGAGAACAACAACAAGATTGCCTTTCTTGACATGTCAGTTTACAGACAACCTGATGGCCGCCTTACCACCAGTGTCTACAGGAAACCAACACATACTGATCAGTACCTAGTGTATGATTCACACCACCCTCGTTCAGTAAAGCGCGGTATTGTGAAGTGTCTGTACGACCGGGCTAAACGTCTTGTCACCAAACCATCAGTAATCACTGGAGAGAAGAAACATCTGTCATCTGTCCTTGTTTCTAACGGATATCCCTCCTCTTTTGTACAGAAGATCACAAAGGCACGAACAACCCCAAGAAGAGAGCCTGTTGCGGAATTTAAATCCACCGCCGTTTTACCTTATGTCCAAGGAGTTTCGGAGTCTCTCCGCCGCTGCCTAGAACAACAAGGCATTTGCACCATCTTTAAGTCCGACACGACACTTCAGTCACACTTAGTGCGACCAAAGGACACCGTCAACCCGGCTAAACAAGATGGTGTTGTCTACAGGATTCCCTGTGAGTGCGGCAAAGTCTACATTGGGGAAACAGGGAGATCTATGCAGGAGAGGATCAAAGAACACGACAGGGATATACGACTCGCCCGAACCCAGACCTCCACCGTTTCTGAACACACCCACGAGACCGGCCACTATCCTATCTGGAATGAGGTCAAGTTTATTGATCGAGATCCTCACTGGTACACACGTAGGGTCAAGGAAGCTATTCACATAAGACTTCACCCTAACAACATCAACAGGGATAGTGGAATTGAAATTCCTGAAGCATGGATACCCACGATCAAGAAACACAACAACAGGAGAACGGTACAACAGCGGACCACTGAGGGAACAGCTACTTGCCGGAATAATGGAACAATAGGAGGATCGAAATGCACCAATCACAGCCGACCTTTGTGATATAAATGATACCGTGCAATCAGTCAACCTTATCGCCCGAAGAAGACTAGCAGTAAGCAGTTGAAATGTCACGATCTACATCTCAAGTGACTACATCGTGAGACAAACGATAATACACTTTATTATTACGTCGAATTTGTTTGATAAAATAGTCTCTTTAACAAGCAAAAAGTGATCCCGGCATTTCAGCGAGCAAACATTAAGGTGAGCAATCTTTACGTTGTTGATGTTTCTGGTATTTGCCTTCACCGAGCAGTTAAAGGAACCATTCAGACCAGGATTTAGTTCTATGTCGAAGATCAGCTTGAGAAACGGTCGAAAAGTCAATGTAGAGTTACAATACAATGCACATGCACGCTGTGTTCTTCTAACCTTTGCTATCACAAGCAAGCGTTTGGTCCGCCATATTGTTGTTGATTGTCGGGTGAAATAGGAATTGGACTTAAAGCTGTTCTTCTCCGGTGAAATTCCAAAAAAATCAGTGGTAGATGAAGGGCAGCTTGTAGTGCTATGAACTGGTAATAGAGAGACGTTAATTGTAGCAGTAACAAGGAAGAATATTGCCCCGAAGAAGAGAGCACGTTTTGGAGTGGCCATGCTAATATGCTAATAATATTCTACATTAGTATCAATGCTCAATGATGTTGATTTCAGTAAATCGTTAAAAGAACACAATGAACATCTAAAAGAAACTCTGTGCAAGTTACGGGAGGCTAACCTTACCCTAAATGAGGAAAAGTGTGAATTCGCCGAACCATCTGTGGAATTTTTAGGCACCATTATCAATGCTGAGGGCATACAAGTTGGTCCCAAGAAAGTTCAAGCTATAGCGAAGATTGCAGCCCTTAAAGACCCATCAGAACTAAGAAGATTGCTTGAATGGTTAATCAGCTGAGCAAATTTCAGTCCCATATAGCTGAGTTCACAAAACTGCTAAGAGATCTCCTGAACACCAAGAACCACTGGACATGGGGTGAAATTCAGCAGAGGGCCTTTTCTTGTCAAAGACAGCCTCGCTTCCACCCCTAACCTTGCTCTCTATGATGCAAGCCGTCAGACAAAACTCTTCACAGATGCATCTTCCTAGTGGTTCTACTGCAAAACCATGATGACCAATGGTGCCGTCGCTTATGCCTCAAGAGCTATGAGGCCTACAGAACAGTGCCATGCCCAAATTGAGAAGGAAGCATTGGGCAAAGCTTGGGCAAGTAAATGCTAAAGGGAGTGGATGTACGGAACAAATTTTTACACTGTGTAATATACTAGAGCGATGCACTGAATGGAATAGGCAGCTGTACATAAATTTCATAGACTATGAAAAAGCTTTTGATAGCATCCACAGGGGCAGTCTCTGACAGATCTTAGAGCATATGGCATTTTGCAACGCATTGTTGAGGTCATCAAATGCTTCTGTTCAAACTTAACATGCTGTGTTGGTCAGGGGGATCTAGGGTTTGAAGTCAAGACTGGTGTACATCAGGGATGTCCTGTCATGCATGCCTTTTAATATTGCCATTGACTGGGTCCTTCGTTGTACAATAACAGACCAGAAAAGAGGTATAAGATGGACCCCCTTTTCTACACTCAAAAACTGGCTTAGCATGTTCAGCAATCCGGTTGGCCTAACAATTACTTGAAGAATATGAAAGCCATGAACGTGAATGTCTCTTCCCCGGCAATGATCAAGGTGAGAGGTCAAGATATTCCGTACGTGGACAAGTCCACATACCTTGGAAGTGTGCTCTGTGAGGATGGCAGTACAATACTGTTTGGAAATACAACACACGCTGAATAAAGCAAGAAATGCCTTCATGGACTTAAGTGGGGAGGTCAGCAAGCTACAGCATTAAGATGAAGATTAAGATCTACAAGAGCTGCATGCTGTTCACCCTACTTTACAGTGCTGAATGCTGGCAAATAACTGAGCATGACCTTTCAAGCCCAGCAGCTTTCCACACAACTAATCTCGGGAAGATTCTAAGAATCTTCTAGCCCTGGAAAATCTCTAATGAGAAGTTCCTGAGGCAAGCTAAACATGAGGGTATTTGCACAATTATTGCCAGAGAAGATGGAGATGGTGGATTGGGCATGCTTTTTGAAAGGATAACAACTAATAGCGAGAATAGCAATGCGATGGCTACCAGAGGGCAAGTATAGAAGAGGACGCCCAAAACCAACATGGTGCAGAACGGTGGATGAGGAGTTGAGAGAGCTTAAATACAACTAGAGCACAATTGAAAAACTGGCTAAGAATAGGCAGGGTTGGCATGATTTTGTTGCTGCTCTATGTGCCATACCTGGCATAGTGAGCGGAAAGTATGTTTGGAAGACCAATTCAGTTAAATGTTTACAAGTGACATGAGAAACACAAATATTAGATTGTCTTCTGCGCATGCATTTACCGAAAATGGATCATAAACGTGCATTAATTTAAACTAAATTTAGTTTATCAGATTAAAAAGATTAATATGAGAAGATTGATCTAAAACGATTTAGCATATTATTTAGCCACAAAGTGCCATTGCGATTTTACTGACTTAATTAAATGTAGATGTAGAATAAATACTTTATTGAGCCACCTTGTTTGATCCGCATTGGAGAATGTCGGTCTGTTTTTTTACAAGTTTATGGTTTTTGCCTATCAATTGGTCCATAAACCTGCAAAATAATACCCGACCAATATTTCTCCAATATCAACCTCACACTAGTTCAGTGGTATATGTGTGGAAAACTGTTGCTAATGATTTACTTTAAACATCCCTAGAGATGGCAGGTTGGAAGAAGGGCCGTGTTCACTGGAGGACATTGCCACACGATTGGTTAAATTTTTAACTGGTAAGTAAAACAAATTTTGTGTCTTGAAAATCAGTCAGTATTCTTGTTTATATTTTAGTGATTTATTCTCTTGCAGAAGATTATCAAAGAAGACTAGAAAACTTCTTTGAAGAAGTCACCGTTCAAAAGGTATTGCTACTTTTATGTTTCATTTTCTCACAGTGCGGGAACAGATGGAGTTCTCTGAATCCTGTAGTCTGATTTGTCTACACATTCACCAGTTGGTTAGGCAGGCTGTAGTGGCCTTGGAATTCCAAATTTCTAAGAAAATTTCTGAAAATATCCGTAAAATTTCTTCAGATGATCTTCAAGAATCTTTGCAATTCTTCAGGAGGATTCAGGTCATTGTCGGAAGTGTTCAAAAATAATTGGGTGATACTCATAAGCCTTTGGAAGGGTTTGGTTGATCTATTTTTTTATTGCAATGCACAAAACTATTTACACGAGTTTCCTTACAGTACTTTACTACTTTACTATACATAAGGACTTACGGTTTAACAAAACTAATTCACACTCACTCACGTACACACACTACGAATCAGTTTACATAGCAAAGTCACACCTATTTGAGCCTGACATATTCTAAGTTATTCAGCTACTTCTAGTATTCATATTGCCCACTTCTTCCTAAACATATCCAAATTATTTTTTGTACAGATGTGTTTTTCAGTCTCATACTTTAATTTGACTTTTGATTTAGATTTAAAACCTCGTATACTTGGAAGTTCTTTATTCCTTCTACACACCCATAAATAAATTTTTCCTATAAGTAACAGATAATTAAGTAAGGGAAGTTCTGGTGTTAAAAGACCGATTAATATATTCTTCAAATTAAGATGTATCTGCTGTTTTGTCAAAGATAAGTAATATACTTCGAAATCTTTCCAGAAAAAAATTGAAAAAGAGCAATCATGAAAGAAATGCTGCATTGTTTCTGATTCAGATTTGCAGAAAAAACATAGATAATCTGCAATGTACCCGATTTTGTGTAATTTGGAATTCGTGTAGAGTATAGAGTTCAATATCTTGAACTGAAAGGCCTTGACATATGGCTCAAAAGCAACCGAATGGGGAAGAGAAAAAGCTTTTTTCAGTGCCTCATCAGTTAAATTAAATTCACACTTTAATTTTCTCGCGTCATTAGGAAAGCAAGCCTTTTTACGGACAAAAAGAGAGTAATAGTCTTTTGATTTCTTTTTAGTTACATCAAAAACGCCACAGTCAATTCTACCTTGTCATCAGTCTACGTCACTACGGAGTCACATGAGAAGCGCATGCGCGTTGCTGATCAGTGTGCTTTGCGTTTCGCTGGCAGTTTCACGCTGTGAGTATTTTTAATCCTTTAATCTTTGCAAATCTAAACCATCGCCGGGTTTTTCCACCTTTTACATACCTGGAGAGGAAGGTAAGGCTAAAATTGGATACTTATTGTACTTTTTCTTCTACAGCTCGAGCGATTCCTTTCCAAAATGTCTAATGAAAACACAGAAGCGTCGGGCACCTCCGACGGCTCTCCAAGCATGGTAGATTCACCTAATCTCAATAACCGAGATCTTGCGTTATCTCTAGATAACATAAACAGCAACATGGGGAAAATGGCTAGTCTTTTAGCTAAATTGTGTGAAAAGCCAGTCCCTGACGAACGCCCACAGGGCTTAAAGCGACAGTCAACATCCGCCGTATCGGATAATTCAGACTCTGAGTCTGAAGAAAACTCCCACAAACGACGGCGTCATACTAGTCTCTCAGATGATAATATTAGTCTTCACGCTAGTGATGATCTGGACGACGCAGATGACATTAAAATGCTCACCGAGTGTTCAAAGGCCACCGGCCAAAAAGAGTGGGAAATTCCCGCCAAGGAGACAAAGCTCCTTCAAGACTTTGCTAACAGCCTTGACGAGGATGACGCCACCGGCGACAAAATCCAGCAAGAGCTGGCTGATATTGCACTAAAACGATGGGGCAAGAAGCTGTCTTCTGACAAAATTAAAAGTTTCTCAGACAAATATAAACAGCCTCAGAACTGCTCTGACATAAAGGGTATAAAAGTCAACCCCGAGATATGGAGCCAATTAAATGCCAAGAAAAAGAAAACAGACCTGAAGATCTCAAATTTGCAGCAGGTTATCCGCAAAATCACTTTTGCGACGTTACAAATGACCAATGTGCTTATTCAAAATCCCTCTGGTTTAGAAAACAACAAAATAATGGCTAAACAAGTTGACACCATTGCAATGCTGGGACATGTAAATACGCAGTTGGCCCAGCTGCGAAGAGATGAAATCAAACCATCAATGAAAGCGGAGTACTCTGCTATTTGCTCGGCTGAAGTGCCCATCACTAGCCAATACCTTTTTGGGGACGACTTGGCGAAGCAATTGCGAGATGCCAAAGAAGCGAGCAAAATTAGCCATTCCTTTACATCCTCATCTAAGAATGGTCTCTTCAAAGGCAAACAGCAAAGTTCAAAACAACATGCCCATCATTCTAAAGGTCCTAGAAGAGATTTTTTATGGAAAGGCCAAAACCGGCACTACAACAAGAAAAAATCACCAACCACCGACAAGAAATAATGGAACAATTGCTTCAAATAAAGAACAGGGTAAGGGGCTTTGGAAATTTCTTGCCCAACCTGGTGAATTATTTACAAATGTTATGCAATACATTTCAGGCTGGGCAGGTGGCTGCTCATTTTGCAGCTTGGAGGACCCTTACTAATGACAAAATCCTATTATCGGATGTGTTGGGAGCAGCAATTGAGTGTACTGCCACCCCTGTTCAACACAAGTTATCTAAGCAAATCTTCTCAGAACATGAATATCCCATTGTTTGTCAAGAAGTGCATAAATTACTTGAGAAACGTGTCATCACAAAGGTGTCACCTGTATCTGGGCAAATTTTGTCCAATGTATTCCTTCGTCCGAAGAAGGATGAGACTTATCGACTCATACTAAATCTCAAAAGGTTTAATGAGTCAGTTAGTCATTATCATTTTAAAATGGATTCACTTTCTACCATAACAAAACTAGTTACCCAAAATTGTTATATGGCTTCTGTTGACATGAAAGATGCCTATTACTCTGTCCCCATTCGATCTTCAGATCGAAAGTTTTTACGCTTTATCTGGGAGGGGGAGTTATATGAATTTACCTGCCTTCCTAATGGGTTGTCGTGTCCTCCCCGTATATTCACTAAAATTCTTAAGCCCCCTCTGTCTACTCTGCACAAACAAGGACACATAGCTGTGGCACATCTTGATGACCTTTACCTGCAAGGGCAAACCTATGAGAAATGTGTCCAAAATGTTATAGACACTACCGTCTTGCTGGACAAATTAGGCTTGGTTGTGCATCCAGAGAAGTCTACTTTCATACCCACACAAGTGCTTACTATCCTAGGGTTTGTAATAGACTCAGTAGAAATGACAATACAACTGACCAGTGAGAAAGCCACTAGTTTACAAAATGTCTGTACTGAGTTATTAGAAAACTCTTCCCCTTCTATTAGGGAAGTAGCAAGTGTTATTGGGAAAATAGTTGCTAGCTTCCCTGGGGTGATGTATGGAGCTCTTTACTACCGATACCTGGAAAAAGATAAATCCCAGGCCCTTATTAGAACAAAGGGTAACTTTGATGACTTGATGTCTTTGTCCCCTCATGCTAAATCTGAATTACAGTGGTGGATTCAACATGTGGGAGACATGTACAATGTAATCAACCACCCACAACCCCAGCATCAAATAACAACAGATGCTTCCCTTATGGGTTGGGGGGCAGAATCTGCAGGGGTGTCCTCGGGAGGAAATTGGTCCCATGCAGAGTCTAAACACCACATCAACTATCTGGAAATGTTGGCTATTTTGTTGGGGCTCCAAACCTTTGCTAAAGACAAGAGCAACACACATATCAGAATAATGTGTGACAACACTGCAGCAGTTAATGTGATTAATCACATGGGAACAAGCCACTCAGATTCTTGCAATTCGGTCGCTAAGGAGATCTGGGAGTGGTGTTTGGATCGCAAGATCTGGCTTAGTGCTGCACATATTCCTGGAAAACAAAATCTTATTGCAGATTTTGAATCCAGAAGAAACCAAAGAGAATCTGAATGGAGGCTTGACAAGGCATCACTAATTTGTGCTCTTGAGAGGCTAGACTTCAAACCTGATATAGATTTGTTTGCCTCTCGTATAAATCACCAGTTCCCAGATTATGTGTCTTACAGACCAGACCCCGAGGCTATTGCCATCGATGCGTTTAGCCTGAGTTGGTCCAACCTTAATTTTTATGCTTTTCCTCCGTTTAGTGTTATTCCAACAGTGCTGAACAAGTTGATGACCGAGGGAGCACAGGGGATTTGTGTGTTGCCAGATTGGCCCACACAACCATGGTACCCAACAGCTCTCCAGCTACTCAAACAGAAACCAGTGTATCTAAAAGCCAGGAAAGACCTACTCCAGCTGCCAAGCCATCCCAAGGAAAATCATCCAATCTGGCACAAGCTGAATCTCCTCGTGTGTCACTTATCAGGGAGGGACTAAACAAGTATGCTTTATCACCTGCGGCAAAAGATGTGCTAATGGCTTCATGGAGGGAAGGCACCTCCAAGCAATACCACACTTACCTTAGCAAATGGAATCAATACTGTCAGGACAATAGCATCAATGTTTTTCAGCCTGGAGTAACAAATGGCATTGAATTTCTCGTTTTTCTTTACAAATCAGGCTTAGGATACAGTGCTGTAAACACCGCACGTTCTGCGCTCTCTTCAATATTTGTTTTGGAAGACGGAGTAAAATTCGGAGAGCACCCGTTAGTAGCTTGCTGCATGAAAGGGATTTTTGAGTTAAAACCAGCTTTGCCCAAATATACTGAAATTTGGGACGTTAATATTGTGTTAGATTATTTGAGAGCTGCTGCACCCTTGAGATCCTTATCTCTTAAGCAGCTTACTCTAAATTTGACTATGTTACTCTGTCTCACTACGGGACAGCGTGGACAGACTATACATAAGTTTGATGTTAATTACATCCAAGAAATGGATGACCGCTACAGAATAACTATTTGTGAGAAACTGAAACAGAGTAAGCCTGGGCGACATCTAGCACCCATTGATTTAATTTCTTTCCAAAGTGACAAGAAACTTTGTGTGGTTGAGCATCTTAAGGAATACTTACAGCGCACAAAACAGTTGCGAGAGGAGCACTCACAGTTACTGATAAGTTATGTTAAACCATTTAAACCGGTATCCAAAGATACCATCTCCAGATGGGTTAAGCAAGTGTTAGAGTCAGCCGGGATTGACATTAACAAATACTCTGCTCATAGCAGCAGAGCTGCATCAACGTCCAGTTGTAAGGCCAAAGGTTTAAGCCTAGCAGACATCATGAAGAGTGCAGGGTGGTCTAATTCTAGTACTTTTGCGAAGTTTTATGATAAGCCTGTCGTCACTGCCTCAGCTAATTTTGGCTCCGTGCTGCTGAATCCAGACACACTTTGATCTGTGAAACTGTATTTTCTTTTTCCTTGTTTGGGAATAAAGTTTGTTCACTGTTATGAGTTGCTCGTGATGCAGGACTTTGAAGTCTCATGTGACTCCGTAGTGACGTAGACTGATGACAAGGTAGAATTATCAGATTAAACGAGACTTACCTGTAAGTTGAAGTTTGATCAAGATTCTATCTTGTCATCAGTCCGGAATGAAGGAGTCACATGCCCTTATGTACCCCCCTCCCATGTCCTTCGTTCCTATTTTCTCCTGCACCACTCACGTTGAATACTGATCAGCAACGCGCATGCGCTTCTCATGTGACTCCTTCGTTCCGGACTGATGACAAGATAGAATCTTGATCAAACTTCAACTTACAGGTAAGTCTCGTTTAATCTGATAATTTTGAAAGATGGATTTAGGGCTGTATGATCTGGATTATGATAACCATTCCTTAAATCGAACGGTACAGAGTGACGAAGGTTTGGTTGATCTAGCAAAGTGTTCGGAAAATGTCTAATTATTTTCAGCTATCTTGGGAAGGTTCGGGTGAGCTTTGACTACCTTTGAAACACCTGGAGGACCACCGATAGTCTTCGCTGTAATTTGCCCCTGCGTTACGTACACTGCTCTTAGCAAGTCGGAACAAAGTGATTTTTTCAATTGTATCATTAGTTCCGGTAGAGGGCAGAATTTTACGATCTTGCTTACACTGCGATTCCGCCTAGGTTAATTTTGTGAAGGTCAATGTGGGCAAGTTTAAAGTTTGTTCCTCAAAACTCACTGTCTTTCCGTTTTCAAGTGAATAGGGACTTTAAGATATGGTTTGGCTAGGCTGTAGTGTGGTGGCAAAACAGTGAAGATCACTTCCGGTAACATCACGATGCACATTCCACTACAGCTTTCACGCTGTAGCGTAAAGAGAGAAAATCATATTATTATATATTTTACATATTTGCTTTCCTGACAAAATATAGAAATACAATGTAGATATACTTGTAAGTGAAGAATGATCATCGCAGTAAATTTTCCAGTTGAAGCAATTAGAAAGAAGCCTGATAAAAAAAAACAGGGCTTCAATGGGATTCAAACCCGTGACCTCTGTGATACAGGTGCGAATTATTTCATATATACTTCACAAGATATACTTGTCTTAGTTCGTTTTGCATTTCTGCATTACAGGTTACTGTTGCAGTTCATTAACCGTAACAAACACCTGCTATTTTGTTGTGGATCATAACTGTAATAAGCATTAAACTGTACTTACTACCTGTGATAGTCTTTTGTTAAACTGTTATCTACCTCCATTGTTTTCAAAGTTATTAATGTTGTAAAAGGCGAATTCCGTTATAACTGAGCGTTCTGAAATGTATGTGATGATGTTTAGCTAAGACTTTTTAATACATGTAGCTTAATGTAATCCTTTAGAATTGTGCTTAAATAGTCAAGCCTTGTAAAAAACTCTTTTGTTCTTTGATTAACCTTTTGAGTGCCTGACCACTGCATATGCTGTATGCCACACCATTTTCACTGAAAATTGGTATCTAGTAAAAATCTTCTTTCGTGCCATAAGCTTTTTCACTTAAACTAGGAACATGTACACATTTTCCCAGCGCTAAATACAGACACCTGAGGGACAAAAGTCATGATGTCCTGGGTACATCATATGGGCACTCAGGGGGTTAAGTGTCATTGTCAGAGAAAACCGGGCAGGACCAAAAAGATCGAGGTCGGCCGTTTACCATCATCTTTTCACAGTATAGAAGCTATCCGAAAGAATTAACAATAATGATATTTAGGTATATAGGTAGGCATTCGATTTTCTTCGAGATATCACCACATCATGATTTTGACCTCTCAAGCCGTCTAAAATGGCCAAAATTTTGGGCAACTTTTAGTGAGCCTAAAAGATACTTCATACAAATTCCAGAGACTCTTATTTTTGGCCCCTTATTAGTTGACTGAGATATATTTTAAGTCTTTTGCTTTAATTCTACTGTTTTCACAAAATGCCAAATATCACTATCGAATCGTTAATGAGCGAAACCCAAATTTTAGCCATTTCAGCGACTCATTTTTCAAGTGCATCCGTTTATTTCCACAGAAAGATGTTTTTCTGATAGTCTTTTACATTGATATCAGAGTAAGTGGTCTTGCAAAGTCCAAAAAAAATCATTAGTCAGAAAGATACTTCATACAAATTCCAGAAACTCTTATTTTTGTGCAATAATATTTGGCCCCTTATTAGTTGACTGAGATATATTTTAAGTCTTGTGCTTTAATTCTTTAATTCTACTGTTTTCACGAAGTGCCAAATATCACTATCGAATTGTTAATGAGCGAAACCCAAATTTTAGCCATTTCAGCGAGTCATTTTTCAAGTGCATCAGTTTATTTCCACAGAAAGATGTTTTTCTGATAGTCTTTTACACTGATATCAATATCCAGTTTAGTTAAAATTGGTATCTACAGGTAAATCAGAGTAAGTGGTCTTGCAAAGTCCAAAAAAAATTATTAGTCAGAAATATTTCCTACCAAATGTTTAGCGAAAAATATCACCATATTCTAACTTTCTGCAATTGTTATCCATGATTTGCTGAAAGATCTTCACAAAATAGTTTGTTGGACTACAAAATAGAATATTTAAGCTGTGACATCATTATTAACTTATGCAAACATTTCAAACTGGCCAAATCCTTGCCATTATCAAGGGTACATTTTCCTGTGAAAATTCTATTTTTAACGTTACACTGTGTGAAAAAACAAAATGAAACAAAAATTAATTTTGGGACTACTGCAAATCTCTTGTTTACATTGACTTGTTGTTTTCAGAAGGCATGACGCATTACAGATTCAAAGGTCAGATGACAGGACTGCAATGTCGATCTTATTTAAAGGTTTCTCCTTGGTTTCTTTCAGATCAGAAAAATCGCCTAGCAGTGGGGGTGGTGGTTCAGTTTTTCTTCAATCATTAGCATGCAAACGGGATGGTCAAGGAAAGACATCAGAGGTGGTGTCTATTTTGTGCAGCAAAGAGGAAACACAGGTTACAAGAAAACTTCCCCGTCATCCGGCCTATGAAAGGATCATAAAGGACAGATGACTGGGATAAACATCTCAATACACGTAATCTTTGCTAGGTCACGTTCTTTCCTGCATTCATTGTTGTCATTTGTATCGTTGCAGGTTTGTGCATCATCTTGTTTTTTGTTTCATTGCCTTCCTTTATTATCCCCATGCGCAATTGTCTTGCGACCACTTGCTACTAATCTTGAGATAGTGTTTTGCTGATTTAAAGGCTTTTCAGTGTCAAAAACTCAGATCTGGAAAACTCATCTGAATTTAGCAGAATTAAATGAATATAAGGATCAATGATATAAAATATTCGAAACCATCACGCAACGCACCTGCACCATTGTAACTAAACTTAGCTAAGTATAACATAAATTTGATAAATTTGATATATACTGATAAAACAAGCAAAGAATCGTACGACTGCTATTATGTTGTATCGCAGAACAGTAAACAAGACACATTGAAACAATCCGCAGTAAGCACATGGTGAAAAAAAGTTATATTTTTCAGGTCCTGAGTTTTGAGAAGGATAACAACACTACTGTCTGGACAAATATTGTTTCTTTTATAACAATCCATTTCATTGTATGGTTTTATTTATGACATTCAGATCAGTTGAACCATCTTGTTTGGTAGATATTCTTGAGCCACCATCCCATTTATCTTATTACAGATACAACTACATTTTGGCAGGGTTAATGAAAATTTTAAATTTCCCTCCAAGATTTTTCTTTCCATGAGCCTCCTCAAAACTATCTCAATTAACGTTCAGAGCAACTAAGTTGCATGCAAAATGTTATTCAATTTACGTTCATGGATCACAAACATACAATCTCGGTCTTTATGACCTTTCAAATAGTTGTCAATAACAGCAGTAAAATAAACAAGAAATTATCAATACTAATTTGAATGTGTCCAAGGACTGCGCAAAGGATATAAGACAACAGCTGAAACAGCTAGATGATACTATTTGTAATGATTTTTTTCTCCCCAGATATTAACCAAGTCTTACAATCTTATGATAATCTTAAATCCGAACTTTGTAACTTCATAACTTCATAACTTTGTGAAGCATGGCGAGTGGTCGACCATAAGTTTGCTCTGTACTTTTTATGTTATTATTGGTGTTCATTCAGCATCTAATAGTACCAAAACAGTATGTAGATAAGTGCTTCAGTCATTTCCCAGCTGCTTCTGATCAAACCTGATTGCTGCCAATGATGCACAAACACTTGAATCTGGAAAGCTTATCAAAGTGTGCGGTCGCCATATTGGTTCTTTTATCTTCCAGTGCCCTCGGCATACACATTTTGTCAAAAGAAGAATTTGATACTATACCAATGGTTACTCCACATTCAATTATGAGTTTTTGTGTCTATGTGGCGATATTATTCCAACACCCGGACCCACTTGCAATAATATTTGCCCTGTGTATAACAGAACAGTTGGGAACACTCACAGGGCTGTTAACTGCAATACCTGCTCCCGTTTGTGTAATATCAAATGTGGGCAGATCAGTGTCAAGCAATACAGGGAATTGGAGCAATATAAGAGCTACTCTTGGTTATGTCCAACGTGCATAAGCATCTAACAGCTTCCTTTCACAAATGCATCCTTTTGCGACTTTGATGTGGGCTCCAAGAATATTTTTACTGACATCTCTATTTTACCAGGCTACCAGGGAATGGCTCTCCAATATGTGAAGAACTTTAGAATGGAGTATATTAATGCGAATAGCATCGCTGGCTTTAAATTTGATGAAATATGACTGGCTGGAGTCGAATTATTTTGTCTTGTTGGTAGTTGCAGAGACAAAGATTGACGTCTTTTCTAATGGCCAATTTTACGTAGATGGTTTCTGGATGCTTCAAAGTGATAGAACTCGTGGCAGAGGAGGGGTAGCAATGTTTATTCGCAGCAATATCCCCTTTGTGCGGGTTAACAAGCTGGAAAACTTGACTGGAATTGAGACTGTAGCAGTAAGGGCGAAGCTGGCTAAATCGTGGATGACTGTTATTGGTTTGTATCGATTGCCATGTTTAAGTTTAAGTGAAAAATCTACATGGCAACCCGAGCTGCAAAATATTCCTGAGATTCCTACAATGAACTTTGAAAGTGTGTTTTGCCTTGGTGATTTTAATTGTGATATGCTGGACTTAAATGGACCATCCAGTGACAGCAGGGACCTGGCTGACATTATGGAAATTTTTGACTTTGACAATCTCATCCATGAAGCAACTTACATAACCAAAACATCTGAAAGTTTGCTCGATCTCATAATAACAAATAGTAAATCACACGTCCTGCAGGAGTAGGTAATCCACACATTAGCGATCATGCACTGGTTTCCCCTATTCTGTGGGCTTCTGTGCCGAGATCCAGATCGCAGAGAATTTACTTTAGGAGCCTTAAAAACTTCAACATCGACAATTTCTGTTCTGATTTAAACAATGCACCTTTTATTACTGTTATGAATTGCTTTGAAGTCAACGACATTACATCTGCATTTCAATCTTTGTACACATCCATCCTGGACTAGCGCACCTTTGAAATCTGCGCATGTAAGAGGCAATCAAGTTCCATTTATGAATGAGGCATGGAGAAAAGCAATCAGGCATTGTAATCATCTTTAGAAAACCTTTATGCAACACCGTTCAGATGTAAATTACTCAGCCTACAAGTTCCAGAGGAACATTTGTACTTTGCTGAGGTGCAAGCAACATCATTCTGAAGGAGGGCAAAGAAATCATTACTGACAAGACACGTATTGCAGAGACATTTAATGACTATTTTGTCAACATTGCATACTATATTGAGGTGCCAACATTTGATGAGTATGGTCAGGATTTTGCAAGTCATCTCAGTGTGAAGGCTACTGAGCAGAACCATTCCCTGCTCTGGTCTCATGTGACAGGCTTGTCATTCTCTCTTTGTAATTCCATTGTGGTTGAGCAGATATTGCGAGACTTGAAAACTAATAGGTACCAGGAATATGACAATATCACCCCTAAACTATTGAAATTCTCTGCTGAGTTCATATCTCTCCCACTCTTTATTATTTTTAACACTGCGATCGCCTAATGCAAATATCCATCAGTATCATTGGACAAGGAGTCAGATAACCTCACTGCCCTAGGGGTCTGAAGACATCATGTACAGAACTGTTTACACCAGTGACTGTTCTACCAGCTTTGAATAATGTTTTTGAGAGGGTTACTGCAATGCAATTAAAACCGTACTTCCAGAGTGGCATCCTTGATGATTCCTTGTGTGTATACAAGAAGTACCATAGCTGTCACACCACGCTTCTCCATCTGGTAGAGGACTGGAAGCCGAGTCGAGATCAAGGTGAACTTGTTGCCATGGTAGCTATGGATCTATTTATGGCTTTTGAAAGCCTCCCTCACTCACTACTTATTAGTAAGTTGCAGGCATATAGTGTGGATGAACAGAGTTGTTTCCTCCTGCAGGACTACCTACAGGGCAGGCTTCAACGGGTCAAAGGCAGCAATGCAGTGTCTTCATGGGAGTTCAATCGGAGAGGCGCATCACAAGGAAGTGTCCTTGGACCTCTCTTATTTAATGCTTTTCTTAATGATCTGTCCTATTTCATTACTAGAGTTTAGCTTAATGTCTATGCTGACAATCAGCAGCTTTACAGTTCAGATAGTGATCATGTAGCTCTTTACAATAAGTTGAACGATGAACTCTGTATTGCAGTGGATTGGTTCAAACATAATGGACTTATGGCCTACCGGAAAAATTTCATTCGATGACTCTTGGTAATACAGATCAAGATGCAGTGGCCCTTGATTTTAGTAAAGCTTTTGATTCTCTTGAACGGCTTTCTATAATGGATACTCTAAATTCGTTTAACTTTGACACAGGCATAAAACAATGGATCAGTACATTTTACCCCGACTTATACCATATTTACTTGAATAAGTGCTGCGGCACTTATTTTATTTTTTGTGTCTCCGGTGTAGCGCTTATTTGAGGGCCGTGCTTATTTAAAAGGCTCATACCACAAAGACAAAACATTTTGATTGTACAATTTAATTTACTTCAGGAGTATTTTTCATGGTTTACAGGCTTGAAGCTCAGTAACCTAAGTTTTGGCTTTCATAACAGCCTCATGAATACTTTTCTGCAGGTTTTCAATGACACTTCACTCGAAGTCAATGTCCTGACTGTCGCTGAAAGTTCATGAGATCTAACACAGGATACACTTTATCTTTGTCTGTGCATTTAAAAGTAGTTCAGTTTCCCTCAAGCACTTTTGCTAACCCAACAAACTTAAACATCCTGTAGTCACGTCCTTATTTGATGTTTTCTTCTGGTATCTTCGATGTCACTGTCTTCCTCCTGGTCAGAGCTAGAAGCTCCAATGGGGGTGGGTACACTTCTTCTACATCAGAATCTGTAGTGTCAAAAGGATTTGCATTGGCTGACTCACTCAAGATCTCTGGCTGTGAACGAAGCGTAGCTTTTCCAGTGCTACATGGCTGGCCGTCTTTCAAACAATGAATAACATTGTCGCATGAAGTGTCGACAGGGAGGTTTAAAGTACAGTTTCATTAAGAATCCTAAATGACCTCTGTTGGTAGCTAAGCCCATGCACCAAGAGTCCACTGTATAATGGCCCTCCTCAGTGAAGCCCTCAAGTTTCCAGCAGCCATTTCTTTGTGAATTCCTACAGTTCCCAGCCACTCATCATATTTTTCAGTACACGTAGCCTTAAAAGGCTTATTCCAACTGACACCTGGTGCCTGGATGTACTTTTTGCAGCCCCTAGGCACAATTACATGGTCAACTTTCATAGACTTCAATGACTCGGTGATTTTGCCCTCCATGTGACATTCGTAGGAATCCCAGGCTAACAGCCTTTGATTGAACGCAAATGCTCCAACAACAGAGTAAACCCAGACTTGTGTTAGCTCAGTATCCATCCATCCGTTCGCAGAAGTTTCAACAACTGCACGATTTTGAAATTCTTGTTTCAAAGCCACAACTTCTCGCTTCCCCCTTTAAAAACCACCATAGGTTTCAGTTTAGTTCAATCAGCCTCTGTGGCTAGACAAATTGATACTTGCACTTTTTCGTGACCAGTCGATATCAGAGTGATAGTGTTTTTCCCATTGTGTCAACAGTTGTTTCCGAAATCATGTCACACCAAACTGAGGTTTCATCCATTGCTGTTACAGTGTATGTCAGATGGTCTGTACTTGTGTTTCTCTTGTAGCCTTCTAACCTGGATCACATACGATACAAGTTTAGCTACCATTCTTTCTGGATCTTGCTGAGAGATGAAGGTTTTTCTTCTCAGTCACAACCCATTTCGCTCATAAATCTGCAAAGCCATCCTCTGGAAGCTTTGAAGTCGTCGCCGTCCAGAAGGTTTTTTTCTATCATATCACAATGTATTATCTCTGTTTTCTTTATTAAGAGCTTACATGACACTCTTAACCCTCAAGAATGCCTACTTTCTATCCATTCTAGCATGACCTCTACAAGTTTTATGCTTGAAGGTTTTCTCCCACCTCCACCTAGTCTGCTTCTCTGCTTTGCTTTGGTGGTGATCCCAAGAAGACCTTTGATATTTCTCTTGGTAGCTCACCATTCCTGTATTTTCCTTTCATCAACTGAGAATCGCCTGGAAGCAGGTCGATTACCATTAATTTCAGCATAAGCAATGACTTCTTTCTTGAATGATAGATTTTATTTCTTCAATGTTTTCCACTTGTAGGAAATTGCCTCCTTATTCGTGTCTGACATTCTCTTAACCAAGCACGCTCAACAGTCAAATATCATTTGGTGTGTGGTAAGTTATTTTAAGGCGGCGAAATACGAGATACAAAAACCCTCAACTTGTTGCACAACACGAGCACGTTTGTTGCATGACAAGTTGTAAGTTTGATGAAAAACAGGTAACAAAGCCAAAATTTGTTGCTCTACTTTTCGCAACAACTTTCTTTAACCCACAACAAATGTTTTTGGTGCGTGACAAGTTGATCACGCAAGGTGAAAAACGTGAAACATCAACCCAAGACTTGAAACGAAACAATGTTACACGACGAGCTGAGGGTATTTTTATCTCATATTCTGCAGCCTTCATCTGTAGTGGGTCAAATTTACCGGACGTGCATGGCTTGCCGTGATTGGTTGGATTTAATAAAGCCTGTCAATAGGGTTTCTCTGGTGCTTCAGCATTGCAGTGTCAGATTTGAGTGCTTAGCAGAATAATATTTCACTCTGAGAAACAAAAATGGCAAGAGCCTCCCCAGTTCAATACAAGATGTATTACAGAGCATCTTTCAAGACTGTTATCAGAGGACACCATGTGTATAAACAGTCGTGGAAACCCAAAATCAACCAAGTATCACACTGCGAAGAAGATAAAAGGGCCAAAGCCAAATGATACGACACCAATGCAATTGGCGTGTGTGACACATGAATGACCAGGCGCTGAAAATACTCTTGAAAATACTCTCTCGACCGTGGGGACTGGTAATTGGTGTACTGTGCCATATGATTTTTTCAGAAATTTGGGGGGCTTAAACTTTCTCCTGAGATGTAATTATGATACAAAATATCTCCCACAATTGCCAATCTTTTACAGGAATAAACTCGAATTCCTCAAACAATTAAAAACAATGTATGGGTACGATCGAGGAAGTTAGTTTTATTTAATAACAGAGTAATTCTCCTGGATAACAAAACTGTTTATCTCAGTAATTGGGTAGAAAAAGATGTAATTTTCATTAAAGACCTGTGAAAAGATGATGGAAGTTACCTCTCATTCCAATAATTTTCTGACAAATTCGCATGCAAAACTAACTTCCTCCAATAGTACCAGATCATCAGTGCCATACTGAATCAATTACAATTGAAAGCGAGAAAAGTAGACTCAGTTAACAAAGAACTCTTTAGAAGCAATGACCACTTTTTTGTTTTAATAACAATCTCGCAATCAACCTGGACAAAGCAAAAACTTTTCCCAACTGCTCATTGACAAAACTCACACTGGGGGCCACACTGGTCCCAAAAGATGGAGTGAAAACCTGTCTTTAAATGAAGACAGGTTTTCACTCCAAGAGAAGAGAAATTAGGTTTCAGTACTACTTGTACCCATAGCCAGCAAAAAAAGGTTAATAAATAAATAAATAAAGATTGAATGTAATTTCCTTGCATTAAAGGGTTTTTTGCTGTGAATATTGACAGGAGCACCATTAAATTACTTTTGTGGAAAGGAAAAGTTTCAGAGTGGAAAACAAGATGCTGTACAAACCTGCGACAATTATTCAAATGACAACAAAAAATGCAAGAAAGATTTCCACTGGCAATCTTGACCTAGCGATGATTACACTTTTTGAGATGTTTATCCCAGTCGTCTGTCCTTTATGATCCTTTCAGAGGCTGGATACCAGGGAAGATTCGTTGTAACCTGTGTTTCCTAACTGTTTACATTCAGCTGCACCAAATAGACACCACCTCTAACGTCTTTCCTCAACCATCTTGTTTGCATGCTAATAACTGAAGAAAAACTGACCCACCACCCACACTGCTTAGAGATTTTTATGATTCGAAAGAACAGTTAATGTTTTCCAAACCAAAAGAAACTTCTAAGTAATATCAACATTGTTAATTCCTGTCGTCTAACAAGGGGTTTGCAGAATTCCCAATCTTAAAATGTAGGGTAAAGCTTTGCTCACTATTAACTTGTAGTTTTTTCTACCCAACAGCAAAAAAGACCAGTGCACTGAGGGTCCATTTCGTTTTTCCATGCAGCCACACATTAAAAATAGACTTTTTGTGAGAACATTTAGCCTTGATAATGGCAAGGATTTGACGAGTTTGAAATGTTTACATAAGTTAATAACGATGTCACAGCTGAAATATTCTATTTTGCAGTCCAACGAACTATTATGTGCAGATCGTTCAGCAAATCATGGATTACAATCGCAGAGAGTCATAATAAGGAGATATCCTTCACTAAACATTTGCTGGGATATATTTCAGACTGATTTTCTTTGGACTTTGTGAGACCAATTACTCCGATTTACCAGAAGATACCAATTTTAGGTAAACTGGATATTGATGGCAGCGTAAAAGACTATCAGAAAAACGTTTTCCTGTGGAAATAAATTGATGCACTTTTGTAAAACAAGTCGCTGAAAATGGCTAAAAATTGGGTCATGCTCATTAACGATTCAGCAGTGATATTTGGGGGTGTGGACAAAACCTGGGCCTAGGCCCATGGGCTAGCCCATGGGCCAGCCTATGGGCTACCCCCGTAAATTTTTATTTTTTTTTAATTTTTATTTTTTTTTAATTTTTTTTCAGACTGTTGTTATTATTATTAATTATTAATTAATAAATTATAATAAATAATTCAAGGTTATCGATATTAAGTCGAAACATCTTCGGATTTTCCTCGGCAATCTTCGGCAAACTTCGGAAGTCTTCGGAAAAGTTTGGAAAAGTTTGGAAAATGATTGGACAACATTTTGAAAATCTTCGGAAATCTTCGGAAAACAGTCGGAGATGTACGGAAAATCGTCAAAAACTTTGTTATTGGCTTGGAGATATGAAATGTATCTTGCACACTCGAAGATAATTTCATATTTCTGCACAACCATGTAATATCCTCTATAGTCCTCTATATATTATCATTAATTACTGCATAAGGAAAGCTTGAACCAACAGCAGGGTTTTTTTCCGGGGTCCCAACTTATCAATGAACTATCGAGTGTTTGCCTTGGTAGCCTCAACGAACCTCGTATTTATTGTAGAGAAGTTGATTTAAGTCCTTTGTAGTGGAAGTACAGCTGTAAGATGTTAAAGATAGTACATTAGTACTGTGTTTATACTGGCTTAAATAGCCGATCTGTCATCGATCACGATAACCATCAAATTGAATTGCGGCCAAAGAAAAAGAAAAGCTGTTGTAGTCCTCACGTTTTATTTTATTGTTTTTGAGCTGCAAACTCAGGTCTCAAGATTTCAGCGGCTCTTGCTTTTGCAACACCTCAAGAAGTCGAGCCCAATTTCTCTTTAAAATACAATGCACGCTGGACATGCAAAAACATGGCAAGTTAAACCAAGAAACCAATTCTGGTTTAATTCCCTTTAACCAAGAAATTTCGTTGATTACATTGTCCTAGTGGTTGGTCCGGATTTGGCAAAGAAGGAGACCAGATTGATAGTTAGGTAAAAAACGTGGAAACAATGAAAACGTGATCGAATGAGACTGACGCAATCTGGTCACCACGGGATGTGAAATACTATGCGACCGCAAGCGGGTATATCTGTCATCTCAACCTTGGTTACTGACCTTAACCATGCCTGAGGGTTAAATAGTACTAAATAATTTGTTAACTTTCTATTTTCTCAGGCGGCGTTTTCCGTGGAATTAGTTGGCGTTCACACGCACAAAATATTTACCTATGTAAGTTAACTCCAATACCTCGATAAAATGCTCAAGCGTAAACACAGCATAAGTCTCTTAATGAATGAGCAACTGACAGGCAGTGTTCTGCTTTTTTTCAACATTTCCTAAGGAAACAAGACAGTTTCAGTTGACACCATGTTATTCCGATTGCTTATGTAACATAATAGCACACGTGACTAACACAAAGCTTCGCTTCGGACAGACTTTACTTGCAAAGTTTTTTATAATTTTGGAAAATGGATTCTTCATCCGAAGACAAATCGCCTCTTTCGTACGCTAGTATTGTCAGGGGATGCCCTTCTCCAAGTGAGAAATGGTCCGAGTACCAAAAAGAAGGGGATGCAGAGGCCACAGCAATTGCTTTACTCCAGTCTTGCCAGGTACATAAGTTTGTTACCATTTGATTTTATTTGTTACTACAAAAGTCTTCCACGAAAAATTATCTAGTGACCCACTTCATCAACACTTTTTTCTACTTTCAGTCTGGTGGAACGAGTGATCAGAGTGACTCTGGCAAGAGCTTGAAGTTGACAAAGCCTACACCAGGATTTGGAAACTGTCCACGTGGAAAGGTCAGTTCTATTAGCCATTTCTCAGAAAATGTTTTGTTTGTTATCGCGCAACTTATCCCTTTATTTTTGAATAGCAAAATCAAACTTCCGAATGATTCTTTCCTTTATGGGTTCGTGAAATCATTTGTTTTAGAAAACCATCGTGTCTGCTCATGCCGGCCGGCCCAGCGTGTCCAATCTGTTTCGATATCCCGCGATATGCATCAGTTATAATCGATTATATCAATTTTTAGTTTATTTCTTTATTTAATAATGGTTTCGGATACATTAGCGCGCTGCGATTAAGTAGAATTTTTCCGTCCGTTAGTAAAGAGATCAAATACTCAATTAGAACTTCAATTGCTTCTTTACATCTAAATATGTCAAAAATGCAAGAAACGTGATTTAATTGTGTCATCAAAACCATTCCAGTGTTTCCTGGAAAAAACTTTAGTCGAACAAATCATTTCTGAATTTACATGCGCCTTTTCTTCGCAGAAACCTAATTCCGCAAAAATGGGAGCGGCAAATTTCACGAAAAAATCTCTCTCAAAAAAAATAATCAAAACAAACAGACAAACAAATCAGGATTAAACCCAGTTGACATGTTACGTTTACGACATTGCTGTATGATTCGGCGATAGAGAAGGTTAACTTATAGCAATTAAATGGTGTTGGTGAGTTTTATGGTGCCGGTAGTCGGCAATACTGCCGATACGCCAAAGCCCCTGGGGTTACTACCCTTTAAAAGGAGTTTTGGGAGGGTTCCCACGGAACGAAAAAAAAAACTTGACCCCGACTGAGCTACGAGGCCAGTACGGGAGCAGGTCGGGGTAATTTAGATAGTGAAGCTTAACTTGTAAACTGCCTTTATGGTTATAAGTGTTTTGTTTTGTTTTATCTTGCTTCGCTTATTTGTAAGCGCTGCTCTTTCTCTTTCTCTGCACGTTGTTGATTTTTTTATTCGCATATTCCCTGTTTTGTCGGTGAGCTACTGGGGCCCGCTCCCTTTTTACGAAATTCCTGCATCCCGCATTTTTAAATGGCTTTTTCCAAATCTCGTTTCTTAGAATTTTGAACTTACGTGTGCAGAAAAAGTAGTAAATTTCATACCTCGGTAAGATGCAAGAGTACAATTGAAATTTGCAGGAACAGTTTTTACCGCGTCTTACATTGTATCTTCTGAAATAGACTCCATGTGCTCGCCCGGTTGATTTGCGTTCGCTGCTTGAACGTCCATTTTGTTGATTAGTTTTAAAGCTGTACATGGTCTTGCTCCAGCCTACATAAGTGAACTTATTTCCGTTAGAGAATCTGCTGGAAGACATTACCTGCGTTCCAACAATGGTTTACGCCTTAATTATAGCCCATGTAAATCGCTCGCTACGCTTAGGGATCGCTCTTTTCATGTGGCCACCCCTAAATTATGGAACGATCTTCCAAGTGAAATAAGAAACATGGCATCAGTACAAAGCTTCAAGAAAGCCATCAAGACCTTTTTATTTTCTAAAGCTTTTTAATTGTGAATTGTAAATTTTAAATTTTTAGCTTTATATTGTAATGCGCAATTGAAAATTTTTTAATTGATAATTGCGCAATATAAGTTAATTATTTATTATTATTATTTATTATTTACGTTGTGACGACTTCCTGAATTCTTGACGGAAGGCTAACAGTCGCGAAATTTTAGTTTATTCCACTCCTCGGAGCGCAGTCAAATCCCAAATCCCGTCAAGATATTTTGCATTCTCTTTAATCACGCAATGTATGTTGGTAAAATCCCGGATCCCGAAAATTCTTGGCTTGCACGTGACGTCATCGTTATCTTAAACCCAAAATTAATGAGCCAATAATGTTTTTATCCCCATTAGCCATGAGAGGGGGTAAATTGATATTTGTGTACACCTTTTCAGCTGAGTAGCCTGCTTCATCTGGAAACCAGCGCAGTTTTAATTTCAGAGTTGTGGCGGTGCGTGACATAAAGCTGCGAACGCGTTCGTCAAAAAAACATATTCTTATCTCCTGATATTTAGCCATTTTAGAAGTTAAAGTATTAGGAATAGTGCTTGTGCAAATGCCTGTTTCTTCAGTACAGATACAGTCGTCTAGATAGCCAAAGTAGGTTAAAGATGATTACACTATTTTGCGGCCGCCATGTTGGTGTACCACAATGGTACACCAATATGGCTGCTCCATACTGTGCTCTATAAATTTGTCCAAAATATTTCGACCAATATCTGAAGTTACGAAAAACACACAGACTTCAAACTTGGAGAAGTGACTTCTTTATTAATCTCCCATAATAACACAATTTCTCGACTTTATCTATCGAATGGTTTTCGAATTATTTTTTTATTCTGTTTTATTGCGTGACAGTGCAAGCCAAGAATACCCTTGTCCAGACCCTGAAAGTGGGGGTGGGTGTGGGAAAAGGGGTAGGGGTATTAAATAATCTAAAAGTGGAGCTCACCTGTTTTTTAGTTTGCCCTTTTTGTAAATCCGAATATTTACTGACGGTTAACAGAAAAATATACGAATGGAGCCCACGATCCAATGCAAACCATTACTTAGTCAGCGGTAAACTTCAAGTAGTAGCAAATCGAGAAAAATAGGGTCACACGTGTGGGTAAAAATGATATCCACACGTCTGATATCATTTTTGACCAATCAGCTCGCAGAGTTTGCCATGTTTCAATGCTCAATGAAGCTAAATAAGTCGATATTAAGTCGAAACATCTTCGGATCTTCCTCGGCAATCTTCGGTAATCTTCGGAAATTTTCGGAAAATGTTTGGAATGACTCGTAAAACCTTCGGACAACATTTTGAAAATTTTCGGAAATCTTCGGAAAATGGTTGAAAATCTTTGGAAAATTGTCAGAAACGTCGTAGTAGGTTTATATAATAAACAGAGCATTACATGGTTGCTTTGAGACATGGAATTTATCTTCTCGTGTTCAAATCCGATATCTCCGCGCAACTATGTATTATCCTCTAGTAATGACATGGATGTCGAATATCAAAGATGTAAGCTGCCGTTAACCTTCATAAGCAATCTATTTCTGAAGTATGGAAGCCTTCTACTCAATATCAAAAAAAGAAAGTAAAGTGTTCTCAAAATTCAAGGAAGTGTCAAAGAGATTTAATGCTCTCGTCTGGCTTCAATTCTTTGATGTTACGGTTTTCATAGGGTAAAACGACAAAGGCACGGGTGACAATAAATACCACAAGCACTAAAACTTATGACTTATTTATTTCAGCCTCTTTCTCCTGTCACAATCTGCATCGATGCCTCACCAGCTAAAAAAAGAAAAGGAAAGGAAGTGAAGAGCAAGAGTAAAAATAAAAACTCCAAAGTTGCTCCTGCACATGAAGAGAATTGCATTTTAATATCAAGTGGGGAATCTGACAGTGATGAACAGGTTGGTTTTATGACGTAACCCTTTTACAGCCCATGCACATCCAGGGGCTTTTGTGTGCGTGTCCGTTTGTTTTGGAATGGTTCATTTGATGAATTAAGTGTACTCTTGGACTGGCAAATCACAGTTCCTGTTCTCTATCGATTCCTAAGGCTAAGGCTAAGATGCATCATGCCAATAGGTGGGTTTCACTGTCACGCCAACGTCACGCCGAGAAAAAAATAAATCTAAAACTATTAAGTCAACTATTACAGGTTGTAGAAAACGAATATATAAACAACTTGTCCAAGCGTCAGGTCTGTACGTTATTCTTTACTCGAGTTATCCGTCAAAATGATTCACAGAAACTTAGAGAGCACAGTATGGAAACGCCTTATAAGAGTGCAACTGCTAGAACTCCAACATGGTATTCCGTTTGTATGTTGATTAGCCGAATTGTCAGTATAACCATGCTATAATTGTATCCATTTTCAGCATGCGATAAATCTGAGCCGGATCTCAGCTTACGCAGAAAGCAGAGTGAGACGCAAGGAGAGTTCAAGAGGAGGTCCTAGCAAAATTAAGGTAGCCTTTGGAGTTTGAGTGACGCCAGTTTGATGATACCTTGTTCCGACTGCTATCTAGTGACCATAACATGGATGTTATAAAATTACTGAACGATTGTGCTCTTCATAAGAATTATCCCATTTATATTTATTTTATCTTTTACCTCTTAGGGACAAGGCTCTTCTGACGCTGCATCGATGTAAGTTTTATAGAAACTAAGGTCTCATCTATTTAAATTACTTTCATGTCAGTGGCTTCAGACATTAACCCTCGGACGTACAACCAAATCCATACTCCCACGTCGTACAGGAGGAGAGTGGAGGCCCCCCCCCCGCTCATAGGGTTTCCATAAGGTTTTACCTCTTTTAGGGCACAGTAGCACGTCTATTGGGACGTAATTTTTTGTTGGTTTTGACGTCATATGACGCCACATGACGTCATTAGAGCTGCCATCTTGGATCCGCCAGTCTTTAATCCTATTTCAAAACTTCGAAAAACTTCAGGGGGGGTAGCATCCCCATGGCCAGATAGCATTCCCGCTTGTACGTCCCGTGGGTTAATATGAATTTGCTTTTATCATCCACGAATTTGAATTACGAGTTGAAATGTGTGGGATTTCAAAATGTGTAATGGAAATTAACTGAAGAGAGTGTTATAAAAATTTCAATTTATCTGCAGTTCCAAACAGCGTAAATACAAGGAGAGACAGGGAGAGGCCACACCCAAGGACAATGTGATCGTAGATGCAGATGAAGATGATACTGAAGAGGGATCTGACGCGGAAAAGCTGTGAGTTCACTGACTGATAAAACCATCAGAAAAAGTCATTCATAGGTCATTGCCTACCTCGATTGTAGCTGTTATATTTATTTATTGCCCTTTTCCTTTTTAGTACAGAAACTGTTACAGATAAAAATCTACCCAAAGGTCAGCTGCAGATGTCGGAAAGTGGCCAATCGGAAGAAAATGTTGACGTTGAAGAAAACAGGTAAACATTTTTTTTACTAGACGACGAGCTCAGTAGCTTTGATAACTGTTTTCTATCAGTGTCAGACTATAGAGTTTGATTGGCCCCCTGTGGCTGCCTTTGTTTATTAACCAATCAGGATGCCGCGTTTGTTTTTTGCACTGAATTTCCTCATTTCTGCATTGAATTTACTAAAGACTGCATTTCTCTAAGCCAATCAGATTCGAGAAATTTCTGGATGTATATTATTAGTAGATTAATACTGAAAAAGTATACTCAATATACACCATTCATTTTTTCTTTTTTGTTTCACTCCACAGCATTAAAAGTGAAGTCTCTAAATCAGAGAGTGTCAGATTTTACTTGGGCAGAAAATCGCTACCGAGTTTACCAAACAGTCTCCTCGACAAGACTGGGTCTAATGATTCAGTTGTTCCGCTTTTGCTTAACGCTGAGCAATATTACAAGGAATATATTGCAACCTCAAATCCCATTGGAATTAAGCACAACGTCCGATTTTTGATTAATCTTGATGCACTCGAACACGGTGAAGACTTGCTGTCGGACGATCTTGGCTCTTGGGTTCAAACCAAGACCAAAAAAAGTGGTACGACACAAGATGCGATAAGACAGGAAAAGTGGAGAAAATGTTTAAAGTTGGAGACAACTCCGATGCCTTATTAGTGTACCGCCGGCCATTTGTCAATGCTAGTGACAGAAGTCTGCACAAAACAATCGTTGATGTGACCCATCCAGATGGGAAACATCACAACATTGTTTTCGTCAAATACGAATTCGTTGGTGCACCTGAGTATGAGGTAAAGGTCAAGCAACACGGCAACGAGAAATCGTGCAGTATCCCCTATTTAAGAACTTATAAGAGTACACGCAACCGTCTAGAAAAATCTGCGAAGGAAAAAGGCAAAGGCCTAAAGAGAGCTGTCCACGAGGTCAAAACCGAAGTTGGAGACCTTGAAAACTGTAATTCCATCGGAGCTTTACCAAGAAATGAAAGACAGGCAAAATATCTGAAATCAAAGGACGCTAGAGGACGTATTGCTGATCCCATTTTGGCGATCACTGAGAAAATGAAAACGGAAGAAAAAAAATTTGTTAGGTGTTACAGCCTTGACAATGAATCGCCCAAAGTTATTTTGTTTAGCGATGAACAGGTTGAAGACATTGTAAACTTCTGCTGTAACGAGGTTGACGGACACACGTCTATGTTGTACGTAGATGTCACTTTTAAACTCGGACCTTTTTTTGTTTTGGTCACAACATATCGAAACACAACTCTATTTACGAAACGCAGTAATCCACCAACCTGCCCAGTGATGCTTGGCCCTGTAATGTTGTGTATGTTAAAAGATAAATCTACGTACCTGACCTTGTTTCAAAAGCTCTCCACTCAAGTACCTGGCTTGCAAGTCAGCCTAAAGGGTTATTGCACTGATTCAGAAGAAGCGCTGCGACAAGCTCTAGCCCAAGTTTTCCCAAGTTCGCTGTCATTGTTGTGTAAAGTTCACGCTCAAAGAAGCATCGAGGACAAATGTTGCAAACTGCGATTGTCACAATCATTCACGAATGATATCATAAATGATATTTTTGGCAGTGGTGGCTTGGTTTTTGCCAGTTCTTATGAAGAATACAACTCAACGTTGGATGTTTTAACTAAGAAATGGGACGAACAGGAATTTTCAGAATCACCTGATGAGCCTTGTTTTTCAAAGTATTTCAGGCGATATAAGGCAGACGAAATATGGAATCATGTCAGCGCCAAAGCATCAAGCGATGCTGGGTTTGGAGACAAAGTGCAGACAAACAACATCCCGGAATCTGCAAACGCGTTTGTTAAACGTTGGCAGGACTTCGTAGCCACTGACATGGCCACTTTCGTTGACGATTTGAAAGGGCTTATTGAGAAACAGCGCCGTGATGTTCAGCGGACTTTGCTGGGGCTTTCTAGTCCATATATCTTAAGGCCCGAATATCAAAACTCCGTCAAAGACAATTCTAATTTCTTTGACGAACAACCTGGTACTCGCGATCTCGCCTCCAGCAATTTAAAGGTTGTGGTCGATCCAGTAAATTTCAAGAAAGTCTACAGCCACCGCCCTGCCCCGCCCCAAACTCAGCTCAACAAAAATTATACCATCGACTTACACGCTCTCTCCGATTTTTTCGCGGAGAAAGATTTAAAATTGCTCACCGAAAAAGTACAGAGGCTTTGCCAGGAAAAGGGTGTTCGTGAGGGTTTTGAGCAAAATTGAAGAAGCTAGTCATAAAAGGGGATAAGTGACGATTTTGGTTGCTTTTCTTTTTTCTTGCTCCAAATTAGCTGAACTTTTGCATGTGGTCTTCAATGTAATAGAAAAATGTGGTTCTGTATTTTTGTCGCTGGTTTTTGCTTTGTTTTCGAGTTAAAACGTACGCAAAAAACTTGGCTTTTCCTAGCCATGTCTTTAGGAGTTTATTTCTTGAACAGCAAACAGGCAGACTGTTTATAGTGTATGAAGTCAAAACCAAATCCCACAGCATAGAGTGGAAATCTGGGAACGGATTGTTTACACCGGTTATTGTGACGTGAACACAACACGTGAATCGATCGAGCGTCAAACGAAATGCCATCAAACAAAAAAGAGATGTGCCGTATTAGAGCTCTGTCAACTAATATCTTAAGCATTGTTTTAAAGTACCTTGTGTGCCTACCTGGTGGTTGAGAGGCATCATAAAGCCTCGATAAACCCGTAAGTCATCAGCACGTTTTAAAGAATCAAAATGTGTTCTGAAACTTCGAAGGCAGCTGATATACCGTAATCGTGTTATCGGCGTTCAAAGTCAGATCGAGCCAGGTAGCAAAGTCAAAGAGCAGTTCTTGCCCAAGAAAAATACCCTCTGGTGAGTTGTGGCCCATTTGCCAAGCGTTGCTAGCGTCAAAGTTTGGAAAGCGAGAACTGGTTTTAGAGTGATAAAATTTGTCTTGTATCGACCGCCATGTCTTCCCGCGCACGAGGTGTAAAGACCCTTCCCGGCATGCATTGCGATTACGTTCTGCGGACGTTTCTCGAACTGGTAACTAGATTTAAACATAATAATGGCCAGCAAGTGGCGATCGATTGTAACAGATCTGTGATCCAGTTTGCGTTGATTTTATTTCAAATCGGCATGATTTGTAGTGTTTTGAGCTTCTGGGATCAGGGGACATGCAGATGTATGGAGACCCGTACGTTGCGCAGAAGGGTTAATCTGTTAATCTGTCAGCCCTATTTATAGAGCGTTTTCACGTGGAGTCATCAAATTCTTAAATCCAAAACTAAACAGCCGCCAAAGTTGTTGTCCTCATCAGGCATAAGAGGTACCAGCGCATTTTGAACTTGGAAGTTATGGCGGTGCGTGACATAAAGCTACGATCGCGTTTGTCGAAAACTATGTTTTATCTCGTGATTTTTTAGCCATTGAAGACGTTGCCGTATTTGAAAAAGTGCTTATTGAAATGTTTATTTGTTTCATTTTATTTTTATTTACACCTTTTTTTGACCTGAAATCAGCATTTTTGAGCTTATACGTTGCATGAAATTACCATTTTCAGGAGCCCATCATGGGCTCCTACCATTTTGCTGTTTTCTAAGTGAAACCAACATCCTTGCTGTCACGCGTTAACGCGAAATCAACATTTTAACCTATTTAGACCTGAAATCAACATCATTGAGCTTATGCGCTGCGTGAAATTGACATTTTGCTGGTCTCTAAGTGAAACCAACATCCTTGCCGTCACGCGTTAACGTGAAATCAACATTCTAACCTATTTAGACCTGAAATCAACATCATTGAGCTTATGCGCTGCGTGAAATTGACATTTTGCTGGTTTCTAAGAGAAATCAACCTCCTTGCCGTCACGCGTTAACGTGAAATAAACATTTCAACCTTTTTTGACCTGAAATCAACATTTTTGAGCTTGTACGTTGCGTGGAATTGACATTTTGCTGGTTTCTAAGAGAAATCAACTTCCTTGCCGTCACGCGTTAACGTGAAATCAACATTTCAACCTTTTTTGACCTGAAATCAACATTTTTGAGCTTGTACGTTGCGTGGAATTGACATTTTGCTGGTTTCTAAGAGAAATCAACCTCCTTGCCATCACACGTTAACGTGAAATCATCATTTCAACCTTTTTTGACCTGAAATCAACATTTTTGAGCTTATACGTTGCGTGGAATTGACATTTTGCTGGTTTCTAAGAGAAATCAACCTCCTTGCCGTCACGCGTTAACGTGAAATCAACATTTCAACCTACTTAGACCTGAAATCAACATCATTGAGCTTATGCGCTGCGTAAAATTGACATTTTGCTGGTTTCTAAGAGAAATCAACCTCCTTGCCGTCACGCGTTAACGTGAAATCAACATTTCAACCTACTTAGACCTGAAATCAACATCATTGAGCTTATGCGCTGCGTAAAATTGACATTTTGCTGGTTTCTAAGTGAAACCAACATCCTTGCCGTCACGCGTTAACGTGAAATCAACATTTAAACCTTTTTTGACCTAAAATCAACATTTTTGAGCTTATACGTTGCGTGAAATTGACATTTTGCTGCTTTCTAAGTGAGATCAAAGTCCCTGCGGTTGCGGCGGGCCGATCCTTTGTTATGATAAACCGAGGCGAGACTTCGACTTATAACAAAGGCTTGGCTTGGTTATTATAACAAAGGATCGGCTTCGTTTATTTGCAGCCTCGGCGGGAAAAGGGCGTTAGGTATTTTAATCAAAAGTGAACTTGGTCGAAAACACTCCAAATTTCGCATAGAGTTTTGTTTAGGTATGTTTAGCAATGTCCCGTAGTTTTTGCGCTAAACCTTGCTTCGTTTTCAGGATATTGCGTATGCAAAAACCACTCGGTTTTCCTAGCAGCGTCTTTATAAAGCGAAGCAAAAACCAGCGGCAAAAATTCAGGAACACGTTTTTCTATTACATTGAAGACCACATGCAAAAATTCAGCTAATTTGGAGCAAGAAAAAAGAAAAGCAACCAAAATCGTCACTTATCCCCTTTTATGACTAGCTTCTTCAATTGTTTTCTGGTAAGAAGTCAGTCCTCGCAAACGCCCCACACAGTGAAAGCAGTTGCTAACTCTGGATACCTATGTGATAGCAACTGCTTGGGCTTCAAGGCCAGAAAACTTTGTGCCCACACAATGGCAGTAGCAGTGCGTAACAAAAACGTTTCAGGGTATTTCAAATGGTACAGAAATCAAGAAAAGAAAGACAACTTGACCGCATTGACAACATTTGCGGTGAACAAGAATGCGGGCGCTAAAAAGCCCACACGAAAGCGTCGCAACAAGTCACCCGACGTCATGACTTCCAGTAAGGCAAAACAGAACACAAATGCAAAGACCCTGGGAGAAGTAGTAACATCCCAGCAGTATACAGCTGAAGCGTCTTCCAACCCCCTTCGCATACCCATTCGAAAGAACAGCAAACCGGCAAAGCCCGCTGTACGGCCAATGATCACTACTCCGTTTGAACTGATCGAACTCAGTTCTCGGATCAAAAAGTGTGCCGCGGGATGCAATGGTAACATCAGGGATGGGCCAGAGCACTTCACCCGGGGAGAAATTGATGAGCAGTATTGCATCCGACACAAGGAGCATGATTTCGTCTGGATCGAAAGCCAAGGAAAGTACAAGAAGACTTTCGAAAATAAGCATTACCACGTTTATGCCAATTGTATAAAAGCAAGGAATCCTCACTTCGACCCTAGCAAAGTGAGCATTCAATGCAGTTTAGAAAGTGACAAAATCAAACTTTTACAGCAAAGACTTTATTAGCTGTGTTTATGGTACTCTTCAGATGTCGGCAGTTGTCAGCATTTTATTTTTTAAATTGTTTGTCAGTTATTTTAGTTTCGTAGACTTTCCCTTACTTAAAAATGTCACAAGAAAAGTTGATCAGATTAATATGTAATGACTTTTACATTATATATGCTTTTGAGTTTACATGCGTCTGGCTCTTGGTGAGTGTTGCTTTGGTGGTAGCAGCACCAGTTTCTTGTGTGTTACAAATCGTTATAGATTTGCAAAAGCGCCAAATTTTGCAGCATAGCAGATATTATGCATATAAAGCGAGATAAGAGTCACGAGCGAACTTGACACCAAATCAAAACAGGGGCTTGACGGGATGGGATAAGAGGGGAGGGGTGGGTTGGGAAGGGAGGCGGTTGTCGTCTCCTAACACTCGATGGTGTGTGCGGGTGGGCGACAGGAGCTTCGCGTGACTACAAAAGTAACCGCTACGTGCACGTGGTAGACTAATCTTTGAACCTGCAATGGTTTCTGCAGCACGCGAGAAAAACGTGACGTCAATGCACAAAAATCAGACATTCAAACTGCAACAAGCTATAAAATGGCATCGAAGGAAACTTAGAAAAAATTCAAGTCCAAGATGACATTTGAACCCACGACCCTCCGCGACTGCTGTATGTTAGAAACAAATTTCACAAATACGACTATTTAGGTCATCTAATACCAAAAAAAAACTGAAAGCTCAGGGACCTTTCGAATTTACAGTTTAGGATTTAAAGACGTCACATGAAAACCGTCACTTGCTGCTGCCTCCACGTTGCCTTTTTTTTAGATTCAGACCACTTCTCCATGCAAAAGGATATCCAATAACAACAAAAGCGTACAAAACTGGCAAATTGTCCTCGGCAGCCAGAGCTATTTTGTATCACCCATCAGAAAATTATACTGTTTGGCATTGTGCCATTAATTAATTTTTGGTTTCTGAACAGGCGTTCTTTCGGCTCATACCGCAATCTCTTAAGTAGTTCTTTGACTGATAGGCTTATCCCTGGGAACGAAAGATTGCGTGACGAGCTAGAGAGGAGGTAGGAGTAAATAAATTAGTATTCGTAATAAGTATTTACATACGTTAGTATAGGTAAACACCCAATTGCAGCTTTTTGAAAAACTCACAAGTGCAAATTAATTCAAATTGAACGAAAAAAACCGTATGTATGATTACTTATTAGTAATATAAACATGAAAAATGTTGAGCCCGCGATTCAATGGCAAAAGTAACTTGGTCAGCAGTCAGCTTAAAAAGACACATGAACTGGATGAGGTGCACAGCTAAGACCGCGATATGGTCATGTGATACTGGTCAGCGGATACCTTGTTTTGACAGCTGTCAATTGACAATGTTGACGTTAGGAAATTTCCCGTTTTATTATATAAACATCAGTGAAATACCAGGAAATCTTTTGCGCGAAAAAGTCATCTTTCACACGTGAAAATAACATGTTATTTTCACAAGTGAAGATATCGATTTCGAAACATTTTCTGACAAGTTTGCCCTGTTTCAATGCTGAATGAGCCAAAGAAAGTCGATATTAAGTCGAAACATCTTCGGATCTTCCTCGGCAATCTTTGGCAATCTTCGGCAATCTTCGGATATCTTCAGAGAAGTTCGGAAAATGTTCGGAAATATTCGTACAACCTTCGGGCAACATTTTGAGAATCTTCGGAAATCTTCGGAAAATCGTCAAAAACATCATAATTAGTAGGTTTATATAATAAACAGATTACATGGTTGCTTGGAGATATGAAATTTATCTTCTCGTGTTCAAATCGATATCCCACTTGTTCGCTGCGCTCACTCGTGAGATATCGATTTGAACACTCGAAGATAAATTTCATATCTCTGCGCAACCATGTAATATCCTCTATGTTTTTTCAGGCAAACGTATTCCAGAAGAATGATGTGTAATTTGCACTGGTGTTACACTTTTTGTTACAGCTGAATTGCACTGCTCTTAGACAATCAAAATCGAGTATTTTTTCACAATATAACAATTATTGATCTTAATAATAATTAATGATAATATATAGAGGATATTACATGGTTGTACAGAAATATGAAATTATCTTCGAGTGTGCAAGATACATTTCATATCTCCAAACAACTAATAACAAGGTTTTTGACGATTTTCCGTATATCTCCGACTGTTTTCTGAAGACTTCCGAAGATTGCCGAAGATTGCCGAGGAAAATCCGAAGATGTTTCAACTTAATATCGATAACCTTGGGCTTATTCAGCATTGTGAGACGTTTCACGTCTGAAGATATGCTTTTTTCGTGCGCAAGATTTCCTAGTATTTCATTTCATAAATTATTTATTAATTTATTAATTAATAATTAATAACAATAACAACAGTCTGAAAAAAAATTTTAAAAAAATAAAAATTAAAAAAAATAAAAATTTACGGGGGTAGCCCATAGGGTAGCCCACAGGGTAGCCCATAGGCTGGCCCATGGGCTAGCCCATGAGCCTAGGCCCAGGTTTTCTCCCCACCCGATATTTGGCACTTCATGAAAACCTTAGTATGAGAGCAAAAGACTTCAAATACATATCAGTCAACTAAAAAGGGGCTACATATTATTGCACGAAAATAAGAGTTTCTGGAATTGGTACGAAATATCTTTTAGGCTCACATAAAGTTGCTTGAAATTTTGGCCATTTTAGACTGCTTGAGAGGCCAGAATCAAGATGTGGTGATATCTCCCAGAAAAACGAACGCCTCCCTTCGGCAAATATCATGGTTGTTAATCTTTTTGGATAGCTTTTATACTGTGAAGAGATGAAGGTAAATAATGGCCGACCTCGATCTTTTGGTCCTGCCTAGTTTTCTCTGACAATGACACTTAAAATGCTATTGTTGGACCCTCTAAAGATAAGTCCCTGTAGCAGACTCCGGTACTGATCTCTGCAGCAAGAGAGTTTTCCCAGGTCTTTACAGATGTACTTTCCCAGGCCAAAAACCTATTATCACAGTAGCCTTGCTTTCTACTCAACAGTTAGATTATGAGCTCAAGATTTCTTTAAAATTTGAAGGTAATTGTTTCTTTGTAAATTGTACAGAACATTTGAATAATTTAAGCATATACTATGAGCGGCAGTCACATTAGTACCGGGCTGACAGACGCAGATAAGAAAACATTGTATGTACTAGGCTGAGCTATAATTATTTACTGTTGTTCAAGATGGATTTTATTAGAATCAACTGAAAGTTTTGCATTTTCGGGCTTATCGGGTTGTACGAACACCCTTCCCATGCTGAAATCGAGGCTTTAATCAGTATTATATTGTTTTGTGGTTGGAATTACAGGCAGTTCAAAAAGCAGCTGAAAGGCAAGTCTAAGTTCTGGAAGATGTAAGATGGATACAGGAGAAGGAAATCCTCGTGATTAATCATGCCTCTGTTGTATGAGAGTAGACTAGTCCCTGGTGTCCTTGAATGAAGCAATTTTTGCCAAGATGCTCGGAGGCTGCACACCCCATTGCCGTTCAGCAAAATCTTAATCCGTTTGAGTTTTCCGGAGTCACCCTAGTCCTTCATAGCCAAAGTAGCCATAGGAGTAGCTCATTGTAGCGTAGCTTAAAGTCCTTAATACTGGTTCTACTCCAAGTGCAAGAGAGATTATCAGAGCAAGCTTTCAACTAATTACTTGTTGGGTGAATGTTGTAATTGTTGAGGTTCACTTTGCTGAGATGACCAATGATCTCTAGTAAACAAACGAGCATTACTGCACTCTATATTAATTGTTGTTGGAGCATTTTGACAAAATTAATGCTTCTCATTGTAAACAGAGACGGCTCAATTGGTGTTTGTTTTATGTCTATTGTATATAATTTCTGCTTTCGTAACAAATTTTATCAAAGGATTCGCTAACTTGAGAATTATATTGTCTATTTTGCCATGTGATTACCATTTCGTTGGAATCTAGCAAAACTTGTTATTCTTGTACTACTCAGAACTGCTGTTAACATTGGTCTCCATGCAGCTATGTTTACTACAGACAAATAGTTTGATTTTGCTTGATGCCCTTTTGTTTGTTCAAGTTACAGGGGATGCTTAATTAATTGTGGTCAAGTTTGTGGTCAAATTTGTCAAAACATTCAAAGTTAAACTTTGAAACTCAACTTACCATGCATCTGTACTCTGATGAAGCATCAAAAGTTTGATATAAATGTTGTTGTACAGAATGCATTTGTAATGGAAGTCTGAGCAGATTTTTGGAGACGGTCAGCTCTAACTCAATTTTTAGTTCTAACTTGACTGACACAGAAAAACCTTGTATCTGGCCCTTGATTAAGTACTACATCATTAAAGATCCTTATTTCAAATGGTGAATCATGTCCCAAAATAGTTTACGCTGTATTACCATGCTTTCCCCATTGGATCACAGCTGCTCGCAGCCAGGTTAGCCTTAACTTTGACTGGCCGCACCAGCATCTCACAACGGTAAAAAGAACTAAAAATGCCGATCCCACATCTTAATTTTTGACACAATAGAATTTTCCATACTGAACAAATGGAATTCAATACATTGCCTACAGCATAAATAAGAAACAAACCAACTGCCAAGCCATCATTGCTAGCCATGTTGGTGCCTCATCCAAAACAAGAACATGTAAAAAATCTTTGAACATGCAACATAAATGTATGTCTGATGAACAGGCATGCAGTCACTCTACCCTAGGATACTTATGGGATGCAACAGGTATTACAATGCCGAACTCCTGAAATATGCTATCTGAAACGTTAGCGGTAACCTTCGGTTTCTTCAATTTCTCTTTTCTCCTTGACGGAAAGGGTGTTGACGTGGCCCACTTTGGTCACGCAAACAGGTGAATTTTCGGCGGTGACCTGGGCAAATCACAATCTTTTTTAATTCATACTTTAACTTCCATTCAGGGATATTGTCAACTCTGTGGGACGCGGCAAGTTTATTACCACCAGTTCCCACTTTAATTTGACCAGCAAGTGGGTAAAATCTCGATCTAACATCTTCTTTCCAAAAGGGACACCGTATACTCATGTTTTGAGTTTTCCAGGAGACTAAATTGTAATAGCCAGACTTTCGCTCCTCTACCTTTCAAGCACTCTCAAATAAAACAAACTCACTTACAGACTGAATAGATTTCATAAGTTTAATTAATTGATCACAGATAGTTTCTTTTCTTGTAAATAAACAATCCAGCCAGCAAGATGTCGCCTTGCTGGCCACATATTTTTTTCGCTGTTGCATTTTATCAATTTACGACAAAATGTAGTAAACATGTAGCGTAGTAACACATTCGGATTATATACAAAACTGGCAACTGCCTAGCACATAGCACGGTAGCGGCATAATGGTTAGCGGGCTGGACTCTGGATCGAGCGCTCCTGGTTACTAGGGCATTGCCATGTCGTCTTGGGAAAGGCAATTTTCTTTCACAGTTCTTTTTTCGTTCAGTGAACGGGTTGAGTGTATAAGATAAACTTAATATTGCAGTTTGGACCAAAAAAGGCGGAAAAGGTGCATTGTGATTAATATAACTGGCAAGCGATGGATTGTTAGGTATACTGTATATATATATTTTTTTTTTTTTCACAGAGACTCACGGCATTAATTTTCAAGACTTCTTCCACAAAATTTATAACCGTTGCCGGACCAAAATCTGATCGGTCCCAAAAAAAAATTACATGAAAATTTCAGCTTGACGGTCAGTCTTTTCGGTTACAGTTAACTTCAGAGTCTCTAATTCATTACATAGAAGAAAAAGAAAAAGGTATTAATCGAAATTAAATGGCTGATTTTTACAGACACGCTTTGTTGAAACTATAATTGGAAGTGGCCTGGTTAGTCATCTTCTCGTAAGTTTTTTCGTAGTAAAGAAGTCTCAACCTTAGTATTTTTTTTCTTGATATTACTAAACTAAGAGCTGAACTTTGTAGGAATACTAAGACTTCACGATATAAAACATGGGCATGGAAAATATGCGGTCTGAAAAACAGCCCATTTCCGGTTGCTTTCAGTATGCTTCAGATAGGACCAAGTTGTGATAACAGCCACAGACTAACAAAAGATTCGCGTGAGCTAATGTTTTTACCCACAAAAGCCTAAGAATAGGGCATTACAAATATGGTTTTGTTTTTGTCTGAAATTAATTTTACGTTGCTAAAAGAGAGATTGAAATGTAGCCAAAATTGCACTGAAAATCAGCCTCTGGGGACCCCTGAGGGGCTAATATCCAGAACTCAGCTGAAAGAAGGTCATTGAACCTGAGACTTTGGCATAGACTGCATGAAATGGCATGTATAAAGAGGTATAATGAACCCGTATACATAATGTGTACGGAGAGGTATAATGATGTATACTGAAGTATATGTATAAGGTCTGTATAATGATCAGTATACGTCTGTATCCTTATACTAATGTATACTGTCTTGTGGAGATTTCCTTATACCTAATGTAAGGGAACATTATACGAGTTGACAAAGTAAATTCAACTTGATTGTTCTTTTGCATCATAAGTGAAGGAAATGAAGGCTCCGGTTGCTGAAAACAGAGTTGAGGAAGCTATTCGCATTCTGTAAGAGCATTCTGTAAATATATCAATAACGCAGCTTAACGCTTCTTTATGCATTGCGTAGAGATATCCATAACGTATCTGTACGCTCCTTTACGCATTGCGCAAAGATATCAGTAAGCTGCTTGCGTGAAATGAGTAATTTCGTGGGATTTACGTGGCCGTGAAATTCCTCGACACTTGGTGTGTCCGAGATCAGAACGTGACGTGTCGGAGAGTGCCATGTTCCTGATACGTCCGTTGCAGCGTGTCAGGAAAAATCATGGCCTGGGTACATCATGTTTGGCGTTTCAAGGGAAGCCAGGACTCTGATACTTAACGGCATGCGGTTTTAGTTTAATCTCTTTACGCGAAAACTAAAATTTTCGGACGTGACTCATTTCAGGTTAGGAGCTGAAAATTCAGAACAATATTGAATTTGATACTCAAATTTGGATTGGATTAATTAATGCATAAAAAGTTTACACCACATCTAGCAAAAAATGAAAGGCTTCTAGAACTTGCCTACCTTTGTCAGTGCAAAATGAAGCATAATCTGTAAGCTTGAACATTGTTGCTTGAATCGTTTTTAATGTTTTTAAGCCCACAAACTCTGGCCCTCGCATCCTTTCATTCTTTGTTTGCACTGTAAACTTGATCTATGTGCAACACAACTCTCTCTTCTCTCAAAGGCATCTTAAGTATGTTTTTGCATGCATTAGAAACCAGGTGCTTACAGTGTAGCTTTCCAAATGTGATAAAACCTTTTGGTCATCAATCCTGTCAACACTTAGTGTTGATCTCAGGTCTTGGTTTGAATTTTCAGCTCTTTGTCTTGAGGTTACCCTGTATCTTTCACAGTGTCTTGCACCCACGCCATTTAGCATGTCCAATTAAAGCCAATAAAGCTGGCTATCAATCTACACGTACATGTATACCAAGAATTTTGAAATAAAATGAATTGTCCTGTTTTTCAGGGTTTCCCAATGCAAGCATCCAAATCACTTTTTGAAAGCTAAGTCAAAGTGAGTTTGAGTCAGATTTTGGACAGTAGCTAGTCTAGTTTGACCAAAGTAATCAACCAATCAATCAATCAATCAATCAGTTATTATAATGAATTACCCAGCAGCCCTGGTTGAAGTTCTTGCACTGTAAAATCATTATTCTCTTTAACTTATGATTCCAATGTTACTACGTGTGTTGGTACATATTGTCAGTGAGTTTTAATAGGGTATGGATATCTGTTTTTGTTTAGGAATATGAAAGAAGAAGAAACTTCGTAAAGGACGAGAAAGAGTCCCGGGCTTTCGTAAGCTTGAGTAAACATCGTATGTCAACAGACGATGATGACTCCGCCAGCGAATCTGAAGGAGGATGGGTTTCTAAACCCCCCAAACACCACAGTGAAACACTCATAGCGTTCCTAAGCAAGTAAGCTTGAAAAATAGATTATCAGTCTCGAATTCACCCTGTATGTGTACATATCCTTTTAATCAGTATTTTCGTGCAACAAACACTTTTGCATTAGCCTACATTCTAAAGTATCAGCTTACTTCTATGAGGCACTGATGATTGATTTTACTAAAATGTCATTGATTAAAAAAAAAGAAGCGAAAGTTAACTACGACGTTTCGAAGTTATCTTGACTCGAGATGTTAATTTATAGTGTGACAGGTATAATTAATATAAATTAACGTCTCGACTGTTATTTTCTTGTCTTTACTTGATAACGGCGTCAATATGTTTTCGAAACGTCGCGTAGTTTACTTTCGCTTCTTTTTGCAGTCAATTGTATTTCTAAGTGTTTTCTCATCAGAATACTAAAATACATGTATCTCTCCAAAATCATCGGTAAAAACCTCAGAATTAGAGTTACAACAGGAACTCTTTGAAACGTGCATTTTTTCTTAACTATATTTTGACGCAGCAGTTTTTTCCCTCGAATACAACCTCGCGTATGATGTTGCGCCGTCCAGAAGCTTTGCCATTTTGTGTATTTTCTCACGACAGGCCAAATAAATGGAAATCTATTGTAGCTTTTACTAGAACGTGGCCGCAAGATCGTTATCGCACGAAGTTACAACGATCTGCATATACTTATGAAGTTTATTTTGTTCTTAGATTTGACAAACGCAGCGAAAGAGCCGAGCAGGCAACGAATAAGAGATGGAAAAGGACGACGGCCAGAACGAGGTATCCAGTTGAAAAGTAGCCCCCAGTGAACACTCCGAAATGGGCCCTGTCAGATGAGTGGAAGGAGGAGTTACGCAGACGAGAAGAGGAAATGGTTCAAGTATAAGAAGCTGAAAGGTAAGGTGTTTATATATACAGAACAATACTGTCTGTACAAGTCTGGGGAGCAATTTTTTTCGAGTATTTAAGAAATTCCACTCCTCTTTTTTGTTTCTCACTTACTTAAACCTTATTCTCTACGTTATAGAACTAAAGCTGACTTGTTTTTTTTTCCCTTCGACAGAAATTACAACGAAGCATGTGATGACGAAGATCATGAAAGTGATCAGAGTGTAGATGATGCAGATTTAAATTTTGATGAAGTTTACTAAATTATATTGCTTTAACTTATTTCGACGTGTACCCGAAACGTCATTGGAAGACATTTTACTTTGTGTGTAAAATAGTTGTTTTGTTGCTTATCACAATTACAGTTCTAACTCCATGTAGGCTAAGCCTTAAAGAAGCATGAAATAGCTTCGACCACACTCAGGAGATTATGAAGATAGTAATCAAGTAGATTTTTATTTGCAAATGTTAAATAAACAGCAGAGAGGAACACGAGTAAATGGTGTTTGTTTACGATCAGTTTCTAAGCTAAGATTTGAAAGTGAATACCCATAAAACCTGCCACTAGAAATCCCGAAAACAAATTTCATTGTAGCAAAAACCAGGGGTCATTGTCCATAAGATATACGAAATCAGTACACATCCCGTCCATGCCACGTTCAGTATACCCCTTGATTCTTCCAGTATACTGACATTTGACCTGACATAGAAGGAATCCTGCCGCAACTGTAAAATTCCGTATACACACCTTCCACAGACCTACCAGTATACCTCCTGTTTCACACAGTATACATGATGTATACTGACATGTATAATGACATATAAGGAATCCTGCCACAAGTGTATCAGATCCTGGTATTTTTCTTGGCCAACCCTGAAATATACTGATCATTATACGGACCTTATACATCCTGCCGCATCCTTATATTTGTCTTATACCAATAGATATACTGCCTGTGTACGACCTGAGGAAGGCTCCTTATACCGACGATTTTATGCAGTGATATTACATAAGTCCACATAACGACATTGTGTATCAATTTTAAGCGTAATCGGCCGACCTTTATTTCCAAGTCTGCTCCGGTCTCTCAGGCAGAAGCTCTAAAAGTAAAGTGGGGCTATATTTCGGCCCAGAAGCTCGAAAGCGAGCGTTCAAAAAGTTTTCCTGTGTCTATTTCACTGCAAACCAAGGCCATCAGGAGTTAGTTTAGAGTCCCCGGAACTAGAAAATATCCTCCAAGTTCCGGGAAATCGAGCCGAAAATGGTCAAAATCACGATGCGCGCAAGGCGGTCTCGGCTACTCTATGAGTCTTAAAGTGAAGTGGGGCTATATTTCGGCCCAGAAGCTCGAAGTTGAGCGTCCAAAAAGTTTTGCTGTGTCCATTTCACTGCAAACCAAGGCCATCAGGAGTTAGTTCAGTGTCCCCGGGACTGGAAAATATCCCCCAAGTTCCGGGATATCGCGCCAAAGTTGATCAAAATCACGATGCGCGCAAGGCGGTCTCGGCTACTCTATGAGTCTTAAAGTAAAGTGGGGCTATATTTCGGCCCAGAAGCTCGAAACCGAACGTTCAAAAAGTTTTGCTGTGTCCATTTCACTGCAAACGAAGGCCATCCGGAGTTAGTTTAGTGTCCCTGGGACTGGAAAATATCCCCGTAGTTTCGGGAAATCGATTTGAAGTTGGTAAAAAATCACAATGCGCGCAAGGCGGTCTCGGCTACTCTATGAGTTTTAAAGTGAGGTGGGGCTATATTTCGGCCCAGAAGCTCGAGAGTGAGCGTTCAAAAAGTTTTGTTGTGTCCATTTCACTGCAAACCAAGGCCATTAGGAGTTAGTTTCGAGTCCCCGGGACTGGAAAATATTCCCCAAGTTCCGGGAAATAAAGCCGAAGTTGGTCAAAATCACGATGTGCGTAAGGCGGTCTCCCCTACTCTTTCAGTCTTAAAAAGAATTGGGGCTATATTTCGGCCCAGAAGCTCCAAAGTCAACGTTCAAAACGTTTTGCTGTGTCCATTTCACTGCAAACCAAGGCCATCAGGAGTTAGTTTAGAGCCCCCAGGACTGGAAAATATCCCCCAAGTTCCGGGAAATCCAGCCGAAGTTGGTCAAAATCACGATGCGCCCAAGGTGGTCTCGGCTACTCTATAAGTCTTTAGGTAAAGTTAGGCTATATTTCGGCCCAGAAGCTCTAAAGTGAGCGTTTAAAAGGTTTTGCTGTGTCCATTTCACTGCAAACAAAGGCCCCCAGGAGTTAGTTTAGAGTCCCCGGGGCTGGAAAATATCCCCCAAGTTCCGGGAAATAGAGCCGAAGTTGGGCAAAATCACGATGCGCGCAACGCGGTTACGCATACTCTATGAGACTTAAAAATGGGGCTATATTTCTGCCCAGAAGCTCCAAAGTGAGCGTTCAAAAAGTTTTGCTGTATCCATTTCAATCCAAACCAAGGCCATCAGGAGTTAGTTTAGAGTCCGCAAGACTTAAAAATATCCCCCAAGTTCTGGGAGATCGAGCCGAATTTGGTCAAAATCACGATGCGCGCAAGGCGGTTTTGGCAACTTAATGAGTCTTTAAGTGAAATGGGGCTATATTTCGGCCCAGAAGCTCGAAACCGAGCGTTAAAAAAGTTTTGATGTGTCAATTTCACCGCAAACTAACGCCATTAGGAGTTAGTTTAGCGAGCCCAGGACTGGAAAATATGCCCCAAGTTCCTGGAAATCGAGCTGAAGTTGGTCAAAACACGATGCGTGGAAGGCGGTCTCGGCTACTCTATGAGTCTTCAAGTAAAGTGGGGCTATATTTCGGCCCAGAAGCTGGAAAGTAAGCGTTCAAAAAGTTTTCCTGTGTCCATTTAACTGCAAAATAAAGGCCATCAGGAGTTAGTTTCCAGTCCCCGGGACTGGAAAATATCCCCCAAGTTCCGGGCAATTAAGCCGATGATGGTCAAAATCAGGATGCGCGCAAGGCGGTCTCAACTACTCTTTTAGTCTTAAACTGAAGTGGGGCTATATTTCGACCTAGAGGCTTTAAACCGAGCGTGCGATCGTTTTACCTGTGTCCATTTCACTGCAAACCAAGGCCATCAGGAGTTCGTTTACAGTCCCCGGGACTGGAAAATATCCCCCAGGTTCCAGGAAATCGAGCGGAGGTTGGTCAAAATCACGATGCGCGCAAGGCGGACTCGGCTACTCTTTCAGTTTTTAAGTGAAGTGGAGCTATATTACGGCCTAGAAGCTTGAAACCGAGCGTGCGATCGTTTTACCTGTGTGTATTTCACTGCAAACCAAGGCCATCAGGAGCTAGTTTAGAGTCCCCAGGACTAGGAAATATCCCCCAAGTTCCGGGAAATGGAGCCAAAGTTGGTCAGCATCGCGATGGCCGTAAGGCGGTCTCGGCTACTCTATCAGTCTTAAAGTAAGGTGGGGCTATATTTCGGTCCAGAAGCTCGAAAGTGAGCGTTGAAAAAGTTTTCCTGTGTCCATTTCACTGCAAACCAAGGCCATCAGGAGTTAGTTTAGAGTCCCTGGGACTAAAAAATATCCCCCAAGATCCGGGAAATCAAACCGAAGTTGGTCAAAATCACGATGCGCGCAAGGCAGTCTTAACTACTCTTTTAAACTTAAAGTGAAGTGGGGCTATATTTCTTCCCAGAAGACCAAAACCGAGCGTACGATCGTTTTACATGTGTCCATTTCACTTTAAACCAAGGCAATCAGGAGTTATTTTAGAGTCCCCGGGACTGGAAAATATCCTCCAAGCTCCGGGAAATCGAGCCAAACTTGGTCAAAATCACGATGCGTGCAAGGCGGTTTCGGCTACTCTTTCAGTCTTAAAGAGAAATGGGGCTATATTTCGGCCCAGAAGCTCGAAAGAGAGCGTTCAAAAAGTTTTCCTCTGTCTATTTCACTGCAAACAAAGGCCATCAGGAGTTAGTTTAGAGTCCTCGGGACTCGAAAATATCCCCCAAGTTCCGACAAATCGAGCCAAAGTTGCTCAAAATCACGACGCGCGTAAGGCGGTCTCACTACTCTTTAAGTTTTAAAATGAAGTGGGGCTATATTTCAGCCCAGAAGCTCGAAACCGAGCGTCCGCTCCTTTTACCTGTGTCCATTTTACTGAAAACTAAGGCCATCAGGACTTAGTCTAGAGTCTCCGGGACTGGAAAATATCCCCCAAGTTCCGGCAAATCGAGTCAAAGTTGCTCAAAATCACGATGCACGTAAGGCGGTCTCATCTACTCTTTAAGTCTTAAAATGAAGTAGGGCTATATTTCGGCCTAGAAGCTCAACACCGAACGTGCGCTCCTTTTACCTGTGTCGATTCTACTTAAAACTAAAGCCATCAGGAGGTAGTTTAGAGTCCCCGGGACTGGAAAATATCCCCCAAGTTCCAGCAAATCGAGCCAAAGTTGCTTTACTTGTGTCCATTTTACTGAAAACTAAGGCCATCAGGAGTTAGTTTAGAGTCCCCGAAACTGGAAAATATTTCCTAGGTTTACGGAAATCGAGCCAAAGTCGCTCAAAATCAGGATGCGCGTAAGGCGGTCTCGTCTACTCTTTCAGTCTTAAAATGAAGTGGGGCTATATTTCGGCCTAGAAGCTCGACACCGACCGCGCGCTCCTTTCACCTTTCTCCATTTTACTGAAAACTAAGACCATCAGGAGTTAGCTTAGAGTCCCCGGGATGGAAAATATCCCCCAAGTTTCGACAAATCGAGCCGTAGTGGCTCAAAATCACGATGCGTGTAAGGCGGTTTAGTCTACCATTTCAGTCTTAAAATGAAGTGGGGCTATATTTCGGCCTAGAAGCTTGACACCGAGCGTGCGCTCCTTTTACCTGTGTCTATTTCACTAAAAACTAAGGCCATCAATAGTTAGGTTTGAGACCCGGGATTGGAAAATACCCCCAAGTTTTCGCAAATCGAGCTGAACTTGGTCAAAATCACGATACGCGTAACACGGTCTCGGCTACTCTTTGAGTCTTAAAATGAAGTGGGGCTATATTTTGACCTCAAAGCTCGACACCGAGCCTGCGCTCCTTTTACGTGTGTCCATTTCACTGAAAACTAAGGCCATCAGAAGTTAGTTTAGAGTCCCCGGGACTGATAAATATCCCCCAAGTTCCAACAAATCGAGCCAAAACTGCTCAAAATCACGATGCGCGTAAGGCGATCTCGGCTACTCTTTTAGTCTTAAAATAAAGTGGGGCTATATTTCGGTCTAGAGGGTAGACACCGAGGGTGCGCTTCTTTTACCTGTTTCCATTTTACTAAAAACTAAGACCATCACGAGTTAGTTTAGAGTCCCCGGGACTGGAAAATATCCCCCTATTTCCGGGAAATGGAGCCAAAGTTGGTCAAAATCACGATACGGATAAGGCGGTCTCGGCTACTCTTTTATTCTTAAAGTGAAGTGGGGCTATATTTCGGCCCAGAGGCTCGAATGTGAGCCTTTAAAAAGTTGCGCTGTGTCCATTTCAAAGCAAACCAAAGCAATCAGGAGTTAGTTTAGAGTCCCCGGGACTGGAAAATATCCCCCAAGTTCCGGCAAACCGAGCCGAAGTTGGTCAAAATCACGATGCGCGTAAGCCGGTTTCTGCTACTCTTTCAGTCTTAAAGTGAAGTGGGGCTATATTTCGGCCCAGAAGCTCGAAAGTGAGCGTTCAAAAAGTTTTGCTGTGTCCATTTCACTGCAAACCAAGAACATCAAGAGTTAGTTTAGAGTCCTCGGGACTTGAAAATATGCGCCAAGTTGCGGGAAATAGAGCCGAAGTTTGTCAAAATCACGATGCGCTTATGTCTGTCTCGGCTACTCTTCCAGTCTAAGACCGAGTTTTCCAGAGGACCACGCAGGAGTAATACATGCCATCTCTCTTTTTTGGATGAAACTTTGCCAGATTAAAGGTACTACCCAACAACTCTAAAAGACAAAGTGGGCGGGCTTTGTGATTTTTCCATTAGGAGTTAGACCACCCCCCTTGGTATTTTGCCCAAAATCCCCAAAATGTCAGTAAAATAAGCATCAATTTTCAACACCGCTCCTGCTAACAGGATACATGGCATTTTATTGGTATTTCACACAAATAAAGATTAAACCTATGTTAGTTCACACCAGGAATTTCAAGTCATTTGAAGTGACAAGTGCCAAACAAGGAATGTCATTTCCTATCCATGTCACGCAACATTTAGCTATGAGGCAAATTAGCTGAAATTCTGACTCAAATATTGCTTAAGTCCAACTTTCTAAATCAGAACTACTTTCATCACAGCTTAGAGTCACCCTTGGCCTGATGAAATCAAAAATAAAATTTTTGGCATCTGTTTTGGTAACATGACAAGAGACTAGTTCTCACAGAGACAAGGGCGAAATCTAAAAATATTAATTATTATAGAATCAGTTTATCAAAGTTATTTCTATGTTAATGTCATTAACAAAGTCTTTGAATATTATTTTGGGCAGTGGAAGCTCAATGAATGCAAAACTCTTTGCAATATCCCTTAACCCTCGGACGTACAAGGCGGGGGGTGGGGTGGATGCCATCCCCCTAAGAAGGTATTTTCAAAATTTTGAAAAGACGATTTACTCTAAGGGGCTGAAACTTTCATTAGCTTTTCATTCATCCTTCGCGGATATTTTGATATGTCAATTGTGTGTCCATCATTTTTTATGTTTCCATAGCAACCACTAGTTTCATGTAGGTTTGGCCAAAAATCAACTTTTTTGACATAATTCTGTATTTTTTCCAGTTTTCTTCATCAAATTCCAGAAATTCACCAATTTGTACATTTCATGAGCATTCTGGCTTGATTTTGTATCAATTTCCATTATTTCTCGATTTTTTAAGAAAAAAGTAAAATCCAAGATGGCGGATCCACGATGGCGGGTCAAATGACGTCATTTGGCATCATATGACGTCACAACCAACAAAATTATGGTATCATTTTGTGGAACAAGCTCAGGGCTATCTAATCAATGTAAAGTTATTTCGCTGTGGCTAAACAGAGCGCAAACCCAAGAGGGTTCCATCCATTTCCCCCTTATACCACGGTGGGGATACGAGTTAGCTTGTACATCCGAGGGTTAAAATAACAGTGCAAAACACCTAAATTCTAATTTGTAGAATTTAAATACAGGAATAAAGGGCTGTGATGTTTACATTCTAAAAAATTGACTAGTTAGATGAGAGTTTTTCTGGGCAAATCTCACTTTTTAGATTACCTTTGAAACCCTGCTCGAGCATCATGGGCGGGTCACATGCTTGATGTTGCAATTGATTATTGTCAACTCTTACTTTACACTTGGCATACAAACTCATCAATCCTGAGAGGTATTCTTTGCTGGCATTATTGTTTGCCCTCATATATGAACTCTTGAGCTCACCCAATGAATATCCATTTCATCCGAATCGAGTTAAAAAAACATCTATGATTTTTTTACTTTGCTGCATCAGGCAGGCAAGTAAATCTTAATTAGTATAAAGATAAAGATTGTGCATATAATTTTGAAAGCATGGGAACAAGAACCAAAGACCTTGATCAGCAGCAAATAATATCACTAAGTGATAATTAATAGTTTGTTGTTGTTATTGTTATTATTTATTATATTTATTTATATTTATTGTTGTTATTATTTATTATTTATTCCCACTGCGTAAGGAATTTCAATCTCTATTTATAGATGTGCACACTCCAATGATAAGAATGGCTTCGATATTTTGCTCAATTGTAACTTTTTTGAAAGAAAAACTCGACAATACCGGATGTTACCTTTGTTCTCATTTCATCCACTCACTTGCCAGCCTTAGAGAGTGCACAGGCATTAAGATCGTCAGATATGATTTCAGTGATCCACAGGCTGGAAAGGACCTCTGTGACAGAGAAATTGCCACAGTGCAGAGCCATGTGCGTTGTAACATAAATGAAGGCCACGACATTAAAAGTGCTAGTGATATCCTATGGCGGGTTAAGGGGTGTCAGACATCAATAATATTGTTAAGACTCAGGAGTCAGGCCAGACCTTGAGGCACACAATGTTCGGAATCTGTCTCTAAAATTTTTTAGCTTCAATTCCGGAGGTTTGAAAGTGTAGAAGGCTTATGATATGGGCCCTGGTAAGCGTTTCACACCTGCACATGAGGAGTGGATTTGAAAGACCTCAAGGGCCTACAGACTTATGCATAGAGCAGCCCTCAAATGTACTGCAAGAGAGACTGCTACTTTTACAGCCAGGGGTTTGACAAGTGTCAGCTCCAACAGCCTCAGTCTAGGTATAGTTAATAGAAGGGGATTATTATGAAACTCAACAAAGTTCTTTGTTGTATGTTTTTGTTCTCTTTTTTGGCCTTGACCGTGCGCAAAACATAATTGTTGTATACTACTGACCGAGTGACTGACCAATAGAAACGTTTTGGTTACGTAATTCATGCATAGCGTATGAGTGCAAAAAAAGATTTTGCACCGTCGTGGACCTTCCAACACGAATCGTGGCATCTTTGTTTGCTCCTTTGATGTTTGCCGGGCTTCATAACCATTCCCCTCTATTAACTATGGTCTAAGACCTTGCAATCTATTGAAGAAGAGTCCCAAGTTGTTAAAAGCTACAAGAGTGTATTCCTCCTACCCTGAAGAGGGATTCATAAAAGCATAGCAGTCTTTTGCATTCTGCAGACACTTGGATGCGGGCAAACACGTAATGAAGTTAGAGAGGGAAACGACATAGACAGCATCAAGATAAAATGGGTTGAAATTCCAAACGTCCTTTAGTGATCATGATCCACGTGAGAAATCTCAAAGGGATGGGTCTGAAAACATCACGAAGAGGAACCCGAAAAGAACGTTCTTGGAAGGTGAGGGGACAGGACGAAAGTGTAGTGAATGAGTGCGGTAAGATGAGACTGTGCAAGACAGTAGTGGCAGGAAAATGTCCAGCAAAGAAGAGTAGCTTGCTGCAGACCAAATAGCCCAGTACTTCAGCATGTTGTCTGTAATGTACAGAAGTGGCCGACTAGCCATACACCAGGCGTATCTGAATCAAGATGAAGCAGAAGAGATCTTGACCAGGCTTGCAGTACGAAGACAGTACTACTTGCCAGCAACTTTACCATCCACCATATAGAATATGTAACATAGTCTTGTGACCAGAAAAAACAAGTCACTTATTTCACAGCGCCATGGAGCTATAGATATACTCAGGAGGTTACTAAGCAGAAAAGAAAACGATAGCCAAGAGCCACTCAAGCTTGTTGAGTGCCTAGAAAAATTTGAAAAGTTCAACTGGGCCAAACCTTGTTAAACCTAAGACACTGGTGCCGTGTATGTTGTCATGTGTGCTCGCTAAGGGATATTGCAAGGAGTTTTGCATTCATTGAGCTTCCACTGCCCAAAATAATATTCAAAGACTTTGTTAATGACATTAACATAGAAATAACTTTGATAAACTGATTCTATAATATCTAATATTTTTAGATTTCGCCCTTGTCTCTTTGTTAAAACTAACCTCTTGTCATGTTGTTTGAACAGCTTTTGTTACCAAAAAATAACAGATGGCAAAACTTTTATTCTTGGTTTCATCAGGCCAAGGATGACTCTAAACTGTAATGAAATTAGTTCTCACTTAGAAAGTTGGACTTAAGCAATATTTGAGTCAGAATTTCAGCTAATTTGCCTTATAGCTAAATGTTGCGTGACATGGGTAGGAAATGACATTCCTTGATTGGCACCTGTCAATTCAAATGACTTGAAATTCCTGATATTAACTAACATAGGTCCAATCTTTATTTGTGTGAAACACCAATAAAATGCCATGTATCCTGTAAGCAGGAGCGGTGTTTAAATTTGATGCTTATTTTAGTGACATTTTGGGGATTTTGCGCAAAAAAACCAAGAGGGGTGGTCTAACTCCTAAGGAAAAAATCAAAAAGCCGGCCAACTTTGTCTTTTAGAGTTGTTGGGTAGTACCTTTAATCTGGCAAAGTTTCATCCAAAAAAGAGAGATGGCATGTATCACTCCCGCCTGATCCTCTCGTAAACTCGGTCTTAAAGTAAAGTGGGGCTATATTTCGGCCCAGAAACTCGAACGTTAGCGTTCAAAAAGTTTTGCTGTGTCCATTTCACTGCAAACCAAGGCCATCGGGAGTTAGTTTAGAGTCCCCGGGACTGGAAAATATCCCCCAAGTTCCGGCAAATCGAGCCGAAGTTGGTCAAAATCACGATGTGCGTAAGGCGGCGTCGGCTACTCTTTCAGTCTTAAAGCGAAGTGGAACTATATTTCGGCCCAGAAACTCGATAGTGAGCGTTCAAAAAGTTTTGCTGTGTCTTTTTCACTGCAAACCAAGTTCATCTGGAGTTAGTTTAGAGTCCCCGGGACTGGAAAATATCCCCCAAGTTTCGGGAAATCGACCCAAAGTTGGTCAAAATCACAATGCGCGTAAGGCGGCGTCGGCTACTCTTTCAGTCTTAAAGTGAAGTGGAACTATATTTCGGCCCAGAAGCTCAAAAGTGAGCGTTGAAAAAGTTTTGCTGCGTCAATTTCACTGCAAACCAAGGCCCCATAAGAAGTTAGTTTAGAGTTCCCGGGACTGGAAAATATACCCCAACTTCCGGGAAATGGAGCCAAAGGTGCTTAAAATCACGATGGGCGTCAGGCGGTCTTGGCTACTCTTTCAGTCTTATAATGCAGTGTGGCTCTATTTCGGACTAGAAGCTCGACACCGAGCGTGCGCTCCTTTAACTGCTGTCAATTTCACTGAAAACTAAGGCCATCAGGAGTTAGTTTAGAGTCCCCGGGACTCGAAAATATCCCCCATATCGGCAAATCGAGCAATAGTGGCTCAAAATCACGATGCGCGTAAGGCGGTCTCGGCTACTCTTTGAGTCCTTAAGAGTCACTGACTGAAAATATCGAGAATGGCTGGCCAGGTTAGAAAAATCGAAAATCCTGAAACTTTGCCTAAAGAACGCTTTTAGGGAGCCACTTTCGAAAATTTTATTCCCATTTTCTTAGAATTTAAAGTTTCCGAGAAATTCGCAAAAAACGAAAATGTAGCTTTTTGCCTTATTAAATATGCAAAAGATATCTGGAAAATTGACAAAGTTCTCGGTATTCGCATTGAGACAATTTACAAAACTAGAACTCGGGGTAAACCTAGCGTAAAAGCTTTACTTTTCTTCTATCTAACAATAGGAAGTTTTAAATTTTTCAAGCATTTTGAAGGATTCCGTAGGCCGTTGAAGAATTGCCTTTTCAAGCTCCTATGAAAACGGCAAAAATTACGTAGTTTTACGGGCTTAAAGCGCATCTTGGTATGTCCGATATGGAACTAAAACAAGTACTGTGCAAAAGAATGTCGTTTCTGCTATAATAATATGGAAAAAAATTTCTGGGCAATCGAGGTTCACACAGGTAAAATGCAAAAGTTCGCGACAGTCTCTTCTCAAACTTGCATAATGCTGTATGTTCAAAGAACTCTATTGTTGAGCACTCTAGTCTGTTTTTGTTCCATTTGTGGGCCATGCTTTGTGGGAATATACAAAAAGAGAGTTGATCCATGTCGTTATTACAACAACATTGTTTCATTATTTCACGCAAGGTACATAAAACTACAGAAAAAACCCAAAATATAAGTTCAAAGTCACATCAACTAAACACGCTACATGTATTACGTGACTGGTGTCACGTAATATTTATTTTCAGTCAGCTCCAATTGGAATTACAAGATTATTGAGGTTTAGACACTTACTTACAATAGAGACATATCAGGGTTTGTCTTTCCCGTTTATATACACTCGATTAGTCTGCAAATATTCAAAAGGAGACTGGTCTTTTCGAGTAAATTTTAGCATGTGTCTCTATTTTGATCTTGATGGAAAACGAATTAATTAAATACACGAAATGAAACGAAGAGGTTTTATTAAAAACGTGATCCAGCCAGACCAAGGAAGCAAGTTTTCTTGAAAAATAGAGTAAGACTTTGAATCGATCCCGCGATCTGACCTCGGTTGGAATTCGGCTTAGTCCAAACGTCTTGCTTCTGCCGCTCCGACCTTAAATAAATTAGTCCCGGCAGTGGCAATGACAAGAGAACAGCGGTGATTCCAAACGTCGAGTTCAATCAGTTGCGCGGACGATCGGCAGACGCTTGCTTTGCTGAAGGCCATTTTAAATGCTTCAAATATTAGCAACGGCAGCTGATGCAGCAGGCTATGAATTCAGTTCGGAACGGTACGTAAGAGCACGCCGAAGCCAAGTCGCGCTACACGGCATGTAAACTTTAGTCATTCCCCGGGAGGGTGGGGGGGGGAGTGGGAGACTCATATAAAATAACGGGGGTTCTCGTCGTTCAGTTCAGGGGTTAATCTTCAAAACGTCCACTGCGAGAGCTTTTGTGGTACCTTTTACGGGGATTGAGCCGAAAAATATGACAGGGAATAATGCGTTATGTAAACAGTTGTCAGTTTAACCATCGATTTTCCCTCTTTCTTTTATTATTTGGAAACTACTAAGGCTTAATAATTGAAGACACAACGACAGAAAAACACAGTTAGAAATATATCAAGTAGTCATTCTATGAAGAGACTTCAATTTTCGTCAATTATGCAAAAAAGTTCACCTAGCCTTAAAAACGTTTGTGTTTGCTGGCGCGCATTCTTACAAAACATTTGGGCAGTGCCCAGATTTTTTGTTCCAAATACTGACTAAAGAAGACCAAAAGGTGTTTAAAGTATTTATTTCGACCTGATATTGGGCAAACTAAAACGCCTTTTAAGCCCGTAAAATTACGCAATTTTTGCCGTTTCCATAGGGGCTTGAATTCTTCGACATTCGACGGAACCCCTCAAAATATAATTTGATATAAAGCTTTCAATATGCTTAGTTTATCTGGTGTTCTAGTCTTGTAAATTGTTTCAATGTGAATACCGAGAACTTCGACTCAAGCGCGGCAGTAGCACGACATTTGAAACCATGCAAGCACTCAGTTAGGCAGGCTGAATTAAAGTCGGCGCGACTACTTATGGCACGGCAGGCCTAATGCCGTTCCGCACGGCAGTAGCGCGACTTGGTTTCGAACGGCGTGCTCTTGCCATACACTTGCCGAAGTGAACCAGGGACGGCGGAGCTGGGGGGGGGGCTTAAGACCCCCCTCCTCCCCTCCACTTTTTACCACGATGACAGTTTATTTTGTTGTAGTATGGGGTACAAATGAAGAAATACAAGAAGAAGGAAAAGAAAACGAAAA
>NC_138152.1:1265000-1353000 GCF_964199315.1 Orbicella franksi
TTTTTCAGTCATAAAATGAAGTGGGGCTATATTTCGGCCAAGAAGCTCAACATTGAGCGTGCGCTTCTTTTGCCTGTGTCAATTTCACTGAAAACTAAAGCCATCAGGAGGTAGTTTAGAGTCCCCGAGACTAGAAATATATATTTCAAGTTCCGCCAAATCAAGCCAAAGTTGCTTAAAATCACGGTGCGCGTAATTCGGTCTCGGCTACTTTTTCAGTCTTAAAATGACATGGGGCTCTGTTTCCGCCTAGAACCTCGACACCGAACCTGCGCTCCTTTTGCCTGTGTCCGTTTCACTGAAAACTAAGGCCATCAGGAGTTAACTTAGTGTCCCAGGAACTGGAAAATATCCCGCAAGTTCCGGCAAATCAAGCCGAAGTGGGTCAAAATCACAATGCGCGTAAGGCGGTGTCGGCTACTCTTTCAGTCTTAAAGTAAAGTGGGGCATTATTTCGGACAAGAAGCTCAACATTGAGCGTGCTCTCCTTTTGCCTGTGTCAATTTCACTGAAAACTAAAGCCATCAGGAGGTAGTTTAGAGTCCCCAGGACTGGAAAATATCTTTCAAGTTGCACCAAATCAAGCCAAATTTGCTTCAAATCACGATGCGCCTAATGCGGTCTCGGCTACTTTTTCAGTCTTGAAATGAAGTGGGGCTGTATTTCCGCCTAGAAGCTCGACACCGAACCTGCGCTCCTTTTGCCTGTCTCCATTTCACTGAAACCTAAGGCCATTAGAAGTTAGTTTAGAGTCCCCGGTACTTAAAAAATATCCCCGAAGTTTTGCCAAATCAAGGCTCAAGTTGCTCAAAATCATGATGGGCGGCGCTACTTTTTCAGTCCTAAAATGAAGTGGGGCTATATTTCGGACTAGAAGCTCGACACCGAGCGTGCGCTCTTTTTGTTTGTCCCCATTTCACTGAAAACTAAGACCGTCAGGAGTTAATTTAGAGTCCAGGGGACTGGAAAAAGTGCCCCAAGTTCCGGGAAATCGAGCCGAAGTGGGTCAAAATCACGATGCGCGTAAGGCGGTCTCTGCTACTCTTTCAGTCTTAAAATGAATTGGGGCTATATTTTGCCCCAGAAGCTCGAGTGAGCGTTCAAAAAATTTTGCTCTGTCCATTTCACTGCAAACCAAGGCCATCAGGAGTTAGTTTAGAGTCCCAGGGACTGGAAAATATCCCCCAAGTTTCGGGAAATGGAGCCGAGGTTGGTCAAAATCACGATGTGCGCAAGGCGGTCTCCCCTACTTTTTCAGTCTTAAAAAGAATTGGGGCTATCTTTCGGCCCAGAAGCTCCAAAGTCAACGCTCAAAAAGTTTTGCTGTGTCCATTTCACTGCAAACCAAGGCCCTCAGGAGTTAGTTTAGAGTCCCCGGGACTGGAAAATATCCCCCAAGTTCCGGCAAATCAAGCCGAAGTTGGTCAAAATCACGATGCGCGTAAGGTGGTCTCGGCTACTCTTTCATTCTTAAAGCGAAGTGGGGCTATATTTCGGCCCAGAGGCTCGAAAGTGAGCGTTCAAAAAGCTTTGCTGTGTGCATTTCACTGCAAACCAAGGCCTTCCGGATGAAAACTCCACGTTTTGATCTTGACCTTTACCTCAGAATTCCTCAGCGTCGTACAGTTTTTCTTAGCCTTAATATACGTTCCTACGCATCACATCTCAATCTACGTTCGATTCGAAATTCTCTGAGCTCTCTTACGAAACTTTCCTCGCCAACTTCGCGGACTAACTTACATACTAATTCTCAAAGAGTAAAGTTGAACGCACTTATTCAAAACAAAATGTCACGTGGACGCGAAACTTATCACATCAGTCGGGTTCTATTGATATTCTATTCGATGGATGTTCATTTGACTTGTCAATTGTTCGAATTCACGTGCTAGCAGGCATTCTTAAAATATTTTCGGTCGACACGCATACAAAAGACACGACACCGGGACTGCAAAATATCCCCCAAGTTCCGGGAAATCGAGCCGAAGTTGGTCAAAATCACGATGCGCGTAAGGCGGTCTCGGCTACTCTTTTAGTCTTAAAGTGAAGTGATGCTATATTTCGGCCCAAAAGCTCGAAAGTGAGGGTTCAAAAAGTTTTGCTGTGTCCATTTCACTGCAAACCAAGGCCATCACAAGTTAGTTTAGAGTCCCCCGGACTGGAAAATATTTCCAGGTTCCGGGAAATCAAGCCAAAGTTGGTCAAAATCACGATGCGCGTAAGGCGGTCTCGGCTACTCTTTCAGTCTTAAAGTGAAGTGGGGCTGTATTTCGGCCCCGAAGCTCCAAAGTGAAAGTTCAAAAAGTTTTGCTGTGTGCATTTCACTGCAAACCAAGCCCATCAGGAGTTAGTTTAGAGTCCCCTGGACTGGAGAATATCCCCCAAGTTCCGGGAAATGGAGCCCAAGTTGCTCAAAATCACGATGCACGTAAGGACGTCTCGGCTAATCTTTCAGTCTTAAAATGAAGTACGGCTATATTTTGGCCTAGAAGCTCGACACCGAGCGTGCCCTCCTTTTACCTGTGTCCATTTCACTGAAAACTAAGGCCATCAGGAGTTAGTTTAGAGTCCCTGGGACTGGAGATGATCCCCCAAGTTCCGGCAAATCGAGAAAAAGTGGCTGCAAATCACGATGCGCGTAAGGCGGCCTCGGCTACTCTTTCAGTCTGAAAATGAAGTAGGGCTATATTTTGACCTAGAAGCTCGACACCGAGCGTGCGCTCCTTTTACTTTTCTCCATTTCACGGAAAACTAAGGCCATTGGGAATTAGTTTAGAGTCCAAAGGACTGGAAAATATCTCCCAAGTTCCGGGAAGTCGAGCCAAAGTTGCTCAAAAAGACGATGCGCGTAAGGCGGTCTCGGCTACTTTTTCAGTCTTAAAATGAAGTGCGGCTATATTTCGACCTACAAGCTTGAAACCGAGCGTGTGCTCCTTTTACCTGTGTCCATTTCACTGAAAACTAAGGCCATTAGGATGTAGTGTAGAGTTGCCGGGACTGGAAAATATCCCCTAAGTTCCGGCAAATTGAGCCAAAGTTGCTCAAAATCACGATGCGCGTAAGGCGGTCTCGACTACTCTTTCAGTCTTAAAATAAAGTGCGGCTATATTTCGACCTAGAAGCTCGACACCGAACGTGCGCTCCTTTTACCTGTGTCTTTTTCACTAAAAACTAAGGCCATGAGGAATTAGTTTAGATTCCCCAGGACTGGAAAAAATCCCCCAAGTCTCGGCAAATCCAGCCAAAGTGGGTCAAAATCACGATGCGCGTAAGTAGGTCTCGGCTACTCTTTCAGTCTTAAAATGAAGTGGGACTATATTTCGCCTACAAGCTCGACACCGAGCGTGCGCTCCTTTTACCTGTGTCTATTTCAGTTAAAACTAAGGCCATCAGGAATTAGTTTAGAGTCCCCGGGACTGGAAAATATCCCCCAAGTTGCGACAAATCGAGCCAAAGTTGCTCAAAATCACAATGCGGGTAAATCTGTTTCGTCTACTCTTTCAGTCTTAAAATATAGTAAGGCTATATTTCGGCCTAGAAGCTCGACACCGAGCGTGCGCTCCTTTTACCTTTGTCCATTTCGCTTAAATCTAAGGCCATCAGGAGGTAGTTTAGAGTCTTCGGGACTGGAAAATATCCCCGAAGTTCCCGCAAATGGAGCCAAAGTTGCTTAACATCACGATGCACATAAGGTGGTTTCGTCTACTCTTTGAGTGTTAAAATGAAGTGGGGCTATCTTTCGGCCTAGAAGCACGACACCGAGCGTGCCCTCCTTTTACCTTTGTCCATTTCGCTTAAAACTAAGGCCATCAGGAGGTAGTTTAGAGTCTTCGGGACTGGAAAATATCCCCGAAGTTCCCGCAAATGGAGCCAAAGTTGCTTAACATCACGATGCACGTAAGGTGGTTTCGTCTACTCTTTGAGTGTTAAAATGAAGTGGGGCTATCTTTCGGCCTAGAAGCTCGACACCGAGCGTGCGCTCCTTTTACCTGTGTCTTTTTCACTGAAAACTAAGGTCATCAGGCGTTAGTTTAGAGTCCCTGGGACTAGAAAATATCCCCCAAGTTCCCGGTAATCCAGCCAAAGTGTCTCAAAATCACGATGCGCGTAAGGCGGTCTCGGCTACTCTTTCAGTCTTAAAATGAAGTGGGGCCATATTTCGGCCTAGAAGCCTGAAACTGAGCGTGCGATCATTTTGGCTGTGTCCATTCCTCTGGAAACCAAGGCCATCATAAGTTAGTTTAGAGTCCCCGGGACTGGAAAATATCCCCCAAGTTCGGCAAATCGAGCCAAAGTTGCTCAAAATCACAATGCGGGTAAATCGGTTTCGTCTACTCTTTCAGTCTTAAAATATAGTAAGGCTATATTTCGGCCCAGAAGCTCGACACCGAGCGTGCGCTCCTTTTACCTTTGTCCATTTCGCTTAAATCTAAGGCCATCAGGAGGTAGTTTAGAGTCTTCGGGACTGGAAAATATCCCCGAACCTCCCGCAAATGGAGCCAAAGTTGCTTAACATCACGATGCACATAAGGTGGTTTCGTCTACCTGTGTTCATTTCACTGAAAACCAAGGCCATCAGGAGTTAGTTTATAGTCCGCGGGACTGGAAAATATCTCCCAAGTTTCGGCAAATCGAACCTGCTACTCGGGAATCGAGCCGAAGTTGGTCAAAATCACGATGCGCGTAAGGCGGTCTCGGCTACTCTTTCAGTCTTAATGTGAAGTGGGGCTATATTTCTGCCCAGAAGCTCGAAAGTGAACGTTCAAAAAGTTTTGCTGTGTCCATTTCACTGAAACATAAGGTCATCAAGAGTTAGTTTAGAGTTCCCGGGACTGAAAAATATCCCCCAATTTCCGGCAAATCGAGGCAAAGTTGCTCAAAATCACGAGGCGCGTAAGGCTGTCTCAGCTACTCTTTCAGTTTTAAAATAAAGTGGGGCTAGATTTCGGCCTTGAAGCTCGACACCAAGCGCGAGCTCCTTTTACCTGTGTCCATTTCACTGAAAACTAAGGCCATCACGAGTTAGGGTAGAGTCCCCGGGAGTGGAAAATATTTCATAAGTTCCGGCAAATCGAGCCAATGAAGGTCAAATTCACGATGCGCGTAAGTAGGTCTCGGATACTCTTTCAGTCTTAAAATGAAATGGGGCTATATTTCGGTCTAGAAGCTCGACACCGAGCGTGCGCTCCTTTTACCTGTGTCCATTTCACTGAAAACTAAGGCCATTAGGAGTTAGCTTAGAGTCCCCGGGACTGGAAAATTTCCCCTAAGTTCGGGAAAATCGAGCCAAAGTTGCTTAAAATCACGATGCGCGGCAGGCAGTCTCGGCTACTCTTTCAGTCTTAAAATAAAGTGCGGCTATATTTGGGCCTAGAAGCTTGACACCGAGCGTGCGCTCCTTTTACCTGTGTCCATTTCACTGAAAACTAAGGCCATTAGGAGTTAGCTTAGAGTCCCCGGGACTGGAACATTTCCCCTAGGTTCGGGAAAATCGAGCCAAAGTTGCTTAAAATCACGATGCGCGGCAGGCAGTCTCGGCTACTCTTTCAGTCTTAAAATAAAGTGCGGCTATATTTCGGCCTAGAAGCTCGACACCGAGCGTGCGCTCCTTTTACCTGTGTCATTTCACTGAAAACTAAGATCATCAGGAGTTAGTATAGAGTCCCCAGGACTGGAAAATATCCCCGAAGTTTCGGTAAATAGAGCCATAGTTGCTCAAAATCACGATGCGCGTAAGGCGGTCTTGGCTACTCTTTCAGTGTTAAAATGAAGTGGGGCTATATTTCGGCCTAGAAGCTCGACACCGAGCGTACGCTCCTTTTCCCTGTGTCCATTTCGCTGAAAACTAAGGCCATCAAGAGCTAGTTTAGAGTCCGCGGGACTGGAAAATATTCCCCAAGCTCGGATAAATCGAGCCAAAGTTGCTCAAAATCACGATGCACGTAAGGCGGTCACGGGTACTCTGTCAGTCTTAAAATGAAGTAGGGCTATATTTTGGCCTAGAAGCTCGTCACCGAGCGTGCGCTCCTTTTACCTGTGTCCATTTCACTGAAAACTAAGGCCATCAGCAGATAGTTTAGAATCCTTGGGACTGGAAAACATCCCCCAAGTTCCGGGAAATAGAGCCAAAGTTGCTCAAAATCACCATGGGCATAAGGTGGGCTTGGCTACTCTTTCAGTCTCTAAATGAAGTGGAGCTATATTTAGGCCCAGAAGCTCGACACCAAGCGTGCGCTCTTTTTACTTGTGTCCATTTCACTGAAAACTAAGGCAATCAGGAGTTAGTTAGTCCCTGGGACCGCAAAGTATCCCCCAAATTCCGGTAAATCGAGCCATAGTGGCTCAAAATCACGATGCGCGTAAGGCGGTCTCGGCTACTCTTTCAGTCTTAATGTGAAGTGGGGCTATATTTCTGCCCAGAAGCTCGAAAGTGAACGTTCAAAAAGTTTTGCTGTGTCCATTTCACTGAAACATAAGGTCATCAAGAGTTAGTTTAGAGTTCCCGGGACTGAAAAATATCCCCCAATTTCCGGCAAATCGAGGCAAAGTTGCTCAAAATCACGAGGCGCGTAAGGCCGTCTCGGCTACTCTTTCAGTTTTAAAATAAAGTGGGGCTAGATTTCGGCCTTGAAGCTCGACACCAAGCGCGAGCTCCTTTTACCTGTGTCCATTTCACTGAAAACTAAGGCCATCACGAGTTAGGGTAGAGTCCCCGGGAGTGGAAAATATTTTATAAGTTCCGGCAAATCGAGCCAATGAAGGTCAAATTCACGATGCGCGTAAGTAGGTCTCGGATACTCTTTCAGTCTTAAAATGAAATGGGGCTATATTTCGGTCTAGAAGCTCGACACCGAGCATGCGCTCCTTTTACCTGTGTCCATTTCACTGAAAACTAAGGCCATTAGGAGTTAGCTTAGAGTCCCCGGGACTGGAAAATTTCCCCTAAGTTCGGGAAAATCGAGCCAAAGTTGCTTAAAATCACGATGCGCGGCAGGCAGTCTCGGCTACTCTTTCAGTCTTAAAATAAAGTGCGGCTATATTTGGGCCTAGAAGCTTGACACCGAGCGTGCGCTCCTTTTACCTGTGTCCATTTCACTGAAAACTAAGGCCATTAGGAGTTAGCTTAGAGTCCCCGGGACTGGAACATTTCCCCTAGGTTCGGGAAAATCGAGCCAAAGTTGCTTAAAATCACGATGCGCGGCAGGCAGTCTCGGCTACTCTTTCAGTCTTAAAATAAAGTGCGGCTATATTTCGGCCTAGAAGCTCGACACCGAGCGTGCGCTCCTTTTACCTGTGTCATTTCACTGAAAACTAAGATCATCAGGAGTTAGTATAGAGTCCCCAGGACTGGAAAATATCCCCGAAGTTTCGGCAAATAGAGCCATAGTTGCTCAAAATCACCATGCGCGTAAGGCGGTCTTGGCTACTCTTTCAGTGTTAAAATGAAGTGGGGCTATATTTCGGCCTAGAAGCTCGACACCGAGCGTACGCTCCTTTTACCTGTGTCCATTTCGCTGAAAACTAAGGCCATCAAGAGCTAGTTTAGAGTCCGCGGGACTGGAAAATATTCCCCAAGCTCGGATAAATCGAGCCAAAGTTGCTCAAAATCACGATGCGCGTAAGGCGGTCACGGGTACTCTGTCAGTCTTAAAATGAAGTAGGGCTATATTTTGGCCTAGAAGCTCGTCACCGAGCGTGCGCTCCTTTTACCTGTGTCCATTTCACTGAAAACTAAGGCCATCAGCAGATAGTTTAGAATCCTTGGGACTGGAAAACATCCCCCAAGTTCCGGGAAATAGAGCCAAAGTTGCTCAAAATCACCATGGGCATAAGGCGGGCTTGGCTACTCTTTCAGTCTCTAAATGAAGTGGAGCTATATTTAGGCCCAGAAGCTCGACACCAAGCGTGCGCTCTTTTTACCTGTGTCCATTTCACTGAAAACTAAGGCAATCAGGAGTTAGTTAGTCCCTGGGACCGCAAAGTATCCCCCAAATTCCGGTAAATCGAGCCATAGTGGCTCAAAATCACGATGCGCGTAAGGCGGTCTCGGCTACTCTTTCAACTTAAAATAAAGCGGGGCTATATTTCGGCCTAGAAGCTCGACACCTAGCGTGCGCTCCTTTGACCTGTGTCCATTTCACTGAAAACTAAGGCTATGAAGAGTTAGTTTAGAGTCCTTGGGACCTTAAAGTAACCTCCAAGTTCCGGCAAATCGACCCAAAGTGGCTCAAAATTACGATGCGCGTAACGCGGTCTCGGCTACTCTTTCAGTCTTAAAATGAAGGGCTATATTTCGGCCTTGAAGCTCGACACCGAGCGCGAGCTCCTTTTACCCGTGTCCATTTCACTGAAAACTAAGGCCATTACGAGTTAGTCTAGAGTCCCCGGGAGTGGAAAATATTTCATAAGTTCCGGCAAATCGAGCCAATGTAGCTCAAATTTACGATGCGCCTAAGTAGGTCTCGGATACTCTTTCAGTCTTAAAATGAAATGGGGCTATATTTCGGCCTAGAAGCTCGACACCGAGCATGCGCTCCTTTTACCTGTGTCCATTTCACTGAAAACTAAGGTCATTAGGAGTTAGTTTAGAGTCCCCGGGACTGGAAAATTTCCCCTAAGTTCGGGAAAATCGAGCCAAAGTTGCTTAAAATCACGATGCGCGTAAGGCAGTCTTGGCTACTCTTTCAGTCTTAAAATAAAGTGCGGCTATATTTGGGCCTAGAAGCTCGACACCGAGCGTGCGCTCCTTTTACCTGTGTCCATTTCACTGAAAACTAAGATCATCAGGAGTTAGTATAGAGTCCCCAGGACTGGAAAATATCCCCCAAGTTTCGGCAAATCGAGCCATAGTTGCTCAAAATCACCATGCGCGTAAGGCGGTTTCGTCTAGTCTTTCAGTCTTAAAATAAAGTGCGGCTATATTTCGGGGTAGAAGCTCCACACCGATCGTGCGCTCCTTTTACCTGTGTCCATTTCATTGAAAAGTAAGGCCGAGAGAAATAAATGAATGTGACATGCCGTGACAAAAAATCCGCTATAACTTCGTGATAATTTGTCCATTCCTTAAAAGTTAGATTTTTGCTGGGGGAGGGGGAGGGCACGAATTTTTCCTGCTCAATATTTCAAAACTCCATGGTGACATCGCGTGACAAAAGCGAAAGATTGTGTGAAAAATTTATACATGTACTTTATCCGAGAAATAAATGAATGTGTGACATTGCGTGACGAAAAATCCGCGATCAGAACTTCGTGATAATTTGTCCAGTCCAAATAAGTTATATTTTTGCTCCGGGGAGGGGAAGGGGAAGGGCACGAATTTTCGCTGTTCAATAGTTTAACATCGTGTGACAAGATTGTGTGACAACTTAAATGACAAATAAATGAATGTGGCAAATAAATGAATGTCAGAGATATCGTCCATCGTCCATCGTCCAGAATCTACCGTCTGGGTTTTAGCACATGCCTAAATCGACAATAACTCGCTACATGGGTTTCATTCTTGTAAAGACACATAACTCTATTTCAAGAAAATAACGAGAGAATATCGCTTAGTTCGAGATTTCAACTTTATTATACTTTACGAAGTTTCTCAGAACGTTTTACTTAGGTGTATTCATACAGATACATTCGTAATCAAATTCTCTAACCTTTCTACTCTTGTTGCTCAGACGTTCTTGAGCTCATGCTGGGATTTTACGTGGTTCAAGATCACGTCTAAAAATACCATGACGCTTCTGAAGATGCTTTTTATCAAGTTGAAGAGTTGATAGCCCCGGTTGATAGCTCCTTTAGTATAACATGATTCTTGATAAATTCACTGAAAATGTTGGCTGGTAAATTGATCTCTCATAAGGTTTGCAGACCGACCAGTTCCGAAAACGGTTAACTTCTTTTAGTGTTGGTGTACCACGAACGGTATGTTCGTTTGTATGGGATTTCATCGCCCTAGAAATCATGGAACCGTGCTAACTTTTCACGACGACAACTTCTGTTAATTCCATGTGCTGTACACGCATGGACAGGTGACGCATGCGCTTTAGAGACCAGACGGCGATTTGTGACTGAACGAGGAAAAGAAAACAAAAAAACGAAGCCGAAATTTAAACCCAGCCCTCACTGCCTGGGTAATTACAAGCTTACGAGAGCTGCTACACTACCGCACCAGCCGCCATGTTGAACAAGGGCGAGCATTGGCCTGTGGGATTCCACTCAGCCCTCAATGGTGCATGGGATTTGCTAAGAAATTCGTGCATAGGAAAACCTAATTGATGAAAGATATGAAAAAATCTGAGACAGGTAAAATTAATTCCAGAATTAAAAGAAGTAAAAACTAAGATGTAAAATATGGAAAAATAATTCGAATAGATATAATTATTTACAAGACGCCACAAAAATTAAAAAAAAATTAATTCTGTATTAGTAAAAATAATTAATGTAATTTTGACCAGAACGGGTGACTATATTTGCATGTTAAGATATTAGCTCAACTGTACAAAACTAATGAAACTAATTTGACTCCCTTTACAAAACTGGTTGGAACAGTGACATCAAAGAGTTCCTTGCTTAGAAAAGGGTGGGTGAGCCCGCGTGGGTGGTTGTGTGGGAGCATGGGCGGGGGGATTTTACGGGACTAGCTGAAAAGGAACAAAAGGAACAAAGTCCGAATTCAAGAAAACCATTTCACGTAAGCTGGATCAAGAAAATTCGACAACTATTACAACCAGTTACAAATTGTTATTCCCAAACATATTTTATTACTCAAATAATATAAATGCTATCACTACTTTAAGTATGTAACTACTGTAAACGATGTCGGCTAATTCTGAAGCAATTATTTACCGCAGTGGAGTTTGACAGCCTTGAGTAAATATTTTCCCGTTAATGGTTATTCACCGACTTTGAAGTGAAAAACTGTCTCAAATCAGCAAGAAAGTCCTGATACAGACAACTATTACTTGCAACTGAGCAGTGCAGGCTGTGTAAATAAATGAGAATACATTTACTGACCACTTCCAAAAAGATGTCTTGACAAAGACTTCAATTCTCCCTATTACTAACGCTACAAATATAAGGCAATCTCTTAGGAGAATTAGCATATGAAATCAGTGGGGTCAAAACAAAACAAAACAACAACACTCGTTTGCTCTTTTTCACTGGTGCAAGACCCTTCATAGCCTTGCGAACCATAGTTCCACCCCTCGTAAACAAGCGACAAGCCTGGCTTTGCAGGGTGTGAAACAGTTTGGTATAGTTGTCTTCGCTGCATGTTTCGTTTTATTCAAACTCCAGACACTCCTTCAGGCCTCTCTTTATGAACTAACTTTGCAGGGTGTGAAACACTTTCGTGTAACTGTCTTCACATCCTTCGTTTTCCTCATTCCTTCAGCCTTCTCTCTGTAAACTAACTTTGTAGGGTGTGAAACACTTTGGTATAGCTGTCTTCACATCTTTCGTTTTCTCCAGTCTCCAGACACTCCTTCAGCTTTCTCTCTGTGAACTGGTCAGAACGTCTGTGTGACGAAGACATAAGCACTAATCAGGACCAGACAACATAATAGTGGAACAGGAATTTGGGGATCTGAGGATTAACATCCTCAATGTATTGGATCGAGAGAGTTTGCAAAGCCAAACATGGGAGGATAAAGGGAGTAGTGAGATTACCTTTATTTTAATCTTAGCTCGTAGCTACAAAATTGTCACCTGATCACGACTGACGCCCAACCGAACCTAACATCTGTTAATGAGAAGCACACTTCAGAAACGACAATCCTGAATCACTAAAAAATTTAAACGTAGGGAAGCAATAACTCGAGCTACTATTGCATTGTTTTGTTTGTTTGTTTTTCTTACCCTTTCTGCCCAACAGACCAACTGACCCGGCACTTTAACGAGAAGGTGATGTGGGAACGGAACATTTCATTGCGATGGCCTTATAATGACAGTTATTGGGAAAATATACTGTTTTGTTGCTGCCTCTCTTTCCAGTTTTTCTGCACGACGTTGGATTTGCTAAAGATAAAATGAATCACAGCACAGAGGTTAACGTCAGTTTATATGGCAAACATCCTCCCACTATTGACTTCATCAACACTTGATACTTATTAAATATAATTAATTCATCACAAAAATAACCCACTTTAATGTACCCCTTTACTGATTCCTTACGCCCGGTGCAAACTGCACTAGTCAATACAACGTTTTAACTCATAACACCAACGGCCACACAAATTTGTTGGAACAAAAGAAAGTGCCTACATAAGAATAGAGTTAAACCCCCACAGGATTAGTTTGGTACACTAACAAGGCCACTGTTTCGTCATGGTTTTCGGACACCAATATGACTGCTGTGACGACATGTTAAAACGCTCTACACAGTAGCAAACGTTTAGGTCTATCATACCTCTCTTTCAATTTTCCGTTTCTCTCGTTGCTCACGTTCCAACGTGTACATCTTTTTCAATGGTGTGAGTTCGCACACTCTTTCTTTTAATCTGCAAGATAGAATGAATGAAAAAGCATCAATATTGCATTGCCACATACAGATCCGCTTCCAATGGAAACAAAAGTTTAATAAATACACGCTGGAAGAACAGCATTTTTCTGGGTATTATTTTTCAAAGTTTCGGTTTTGTTTTGCTGCACGACTATCCTTCTAGCTAAACCGTTATTTAAGAGCAATAATATGATTATAATAGGAAACTTCACAGCATCCTTTGCAGCTGAAAAATGTGCATGTCACATAACTTTCTCAGTTTCAAGTCTGGGAGGTTACCACATTATGAGAAAATAACTCTTGCCATGAAATTTATATTTTCTGCAAACTTAGTGTGATGACATCATCAGTCATGCAACCATGTCTAAAAGTGTGTTTTATCTTAGTGCGAGGACTGGAATTGAACAATTACAAAGCAATTCACATATTTGAAAGGGTTATGTTATACAGCACTTAGAAACGGCCACGAGACTTCTACCGTCTCACAATAATTGTTATCGTGGTTATCAGCGGTTTTACATGCAAGCAAGGTGTTAGGGTCAATTCTGCTTTACATTGGGTCAAAGGTCACTTTTTTAGGAAGAAGTGCTGCATTTAGTTTGCTATCTCAGCGCTCGTAATTTTATTTACCCAAAAATTTTTTGTTTCACTGATTTGAAGCAGAAACAATGCTCTTTCAGACGAAACTAGTCATTTTCAGAAAAGCCATGTACCAGAACGCCTTTTTAGAATTTGAAAATAGGCTAAATGTAGACCTCTTGTTAAGCTGTCTTGGATCGTTAACTTGGAAAATTCGTGAAATATTTTAGTTCTAATCAACTTGTGATCTATCTAGCTCTAAATATACCCGAAAGAAAGTACAAATACGATGTACAATCAGTTTTTAATGAAGATTTCTATTTTTGAGTTTACGAGCCTCTGGAAATGGCACTCATTTCCAATCGATTTTGGGCGATTTGGGGCATCAAAATGAAAAAATTGTGTGAAAAAATAAATTGTGATTTATTGAACTTAAAACAATATTTTTGAAACTAGTGCCCATAGGGCTTCATCCTGGGCGAGTTTGAAGAAATTCAATATTTTTGCTATTTCCAAGTCTAGTTGATATTTAGGTGAAGCTGCTCTTAATTACTGATGTTACCACCATTTATAATCCATCAAATATTTTTGCTTGCAAGCAATTGGTCTAAATTTGTCAAGTGACTGAATATGGATCAGCTAAAACTGGGGAATATCCTAGTGATATTTTCCAGTTTTCAAAAAATGAGATAATATACACAACAGCCTTCATCAGCTTGCATATGACTTACTAATGCTAAGATATTTGCCCTCAGATATAACTTGTTTCTCAAGGCCCACAGTCATCCTCAAGCTGCACTCTCAGAAAACGTTTTGCTTTTCAGAACAGATAATGTCTGTGGACAATTATCTGAGAATATTTTGCACCAAATGGAGGTTATTGTTTATACTTTCAATGCAAGTTCATGGAATAGTTGTTAATTTTTTTGAAAGATCAGACAAACTGATGTTTTTTCTTGATCTGTTTCTGGTTTTCCTGCAACTGACATTTGTCCATTATCTGAGAGCCTAAAATTGCATAAACCCAACTCGAATAAAAATCAATTTTATCTACTTCATTACCTCCGTTTTCTAGCTCTTTGTTCCTTGCATCGCGCTCATCTTTAAGGTCTTTAATTATTGCATCCTTCACGCTCACCTCACTTGTTAATGTATAGAGCTGTTGGTTCAGGTCATCGACAACTCTCTATCAAAGAAAAAAGAAAGTTATTTGGTTAAATACACTCCCTGCTGCTGCACCACATGATACTAAAGTAAAATATCCTTTCTCTTAGAGATCTGTGACTCAGTGTGTAGTAAGTAGTTAATGTGCATAACCACCTCGAGTAGCCTTTGCTTTATGCGTGTAGTATAAATTGTCATTTTTAATCGAAACAAATAAACTGTATCTGTAACACAACCCCTCCCATGCCTGATATGGAATGCAGTTCTTGCACTCTTGCGTGAATATCCAATATAAGTGCTCAGAATACAAGTTTTTGCTTAAGCGTATGTCAAGAATAATTTATTTCTCACACATCATTCAAGGGAAAACAAGACCCTGATTTAAAACTTAGTGGGACTGAACCTGATTGAAGAGCATTCACAATTTGCTGTTTTTCTTTTGCTGTCAAAAGATGTTTGTATGTGATTAATTGGTCAATTTTATTTTGTGGTACCCAGAAACCACCTGTCGTTTTTCTTCCAGCGATCTTTTTGACCACTTGAGAAGCGCCTTCAGAGGCTCGTCCTGCTAATGCGCTTAAACCAACGGTTTTTGCAATGGTGGGTGCAAGTGAGAAAAGAGCTGACCAAAGGCTCCCTTCCATGTTGAACAGCTTTTCTTATTTGTGCTTTTGAAATCTTGATGTCTGAACCCTTTCATGTTGTCATTGCTTTTTTCAATTTATTGATTTGTCTCTGTGTTAACATTAATTTATCAGAACCATTCAACTCATTGAAAGTGAGTCGTAAAGTTATGGCTGAATTATTTTGATAAGCTTCGGCCAGTTTTTCTTTCTGACCTTCTGAAAGATTTACACCATGAGGATAATATTTCGTCATTAATTATATATAATATATGTAATCTAATATTATAATATGAATAATTATTGTAATCCAAAATACATAGAAAAATATGAAGATGTTGTATTTGATCTGGAAACAGCATTGGTAACAAATGTCACCAACAATGCTCATCAGAAAAAAGACTGACACAGATTTGTTGTGGATAATAGTGGCGAAGTCACTCCATTTGATTGGTACAATGCTCGATTTAGCGTTGATTTCAAAGTAAATAAGTTAGCAAATGGAGCTAATTTAGCAGTAGATGATAGTAACGGTTTTCTCAATGGCAGTCATAGTTTCATCAAAAAGCTTGATGTGAAAATGAATGGATATCAAGTTTATGATTGTGACGACGCCAATCATGTTGAGAATATTCAAAGCTTTCTTGAATACAGTAAAGGTTACGCTTCATCCACAGCCACAAATGAATTCTTTTTTCTTGACACAGACATGCCGAAGAGAGAACTGATCAAGTGACTTTTAACAAGGGTTTTTCCACTTGTAAAGCACCGTTAGGCATATCTGCAACTGTGAATACTGAAATACCACTCACCAGATATTCATTTTTCGAGAGACTTCAAGATGAATTACTACCAAACTCAAAACTTGAGATCAATCTAACCATTGAATCTGATGGTAACTTAATTTGGCAGGCTGCTGATAATTGCAGAGTTATAATCACAAAAATGCAGCTGATAGTTCTTCGTCTGAAATTTAATTCAGAAGGAGAGAAACTTGATAGGGTCTAAAAGTACTTACCAGTGACCACGAGTGACCATGAATGACCACGAGTGACCACGGATGACCATGGATGACCACGAGTGATAATGAGTGACCACGACTGACCACGAGTCACCATGAGTCACCATGGGTGACCATGAGTGAGATTTCTTCAAAAAATGTCAGTAATGGTGTAGTTGTGTAGTAATCAAAGATTACAGCAGTGGCTGTGCGTTCATGATTCCATTGTTCAGTTCCTTTACAAATATTAGCTGTCATTTGTGAAAGTGAAGAAGAATCTGAGCGGTTTTATCAAACGAAGTGAGGCGCGGACTATGTATATATTTTCTGAACGCCAAGCTAAAAACATTTATGTTCAGTTACTTGTTGTCGAAAATCACAGCACCAAACTGTAGCTAGTGCTTTGCGTTATTCATATGCACTGCCATTGGATGTAACTTGTGACTACATGCACGCACTCATGTTGTTATTTGCCCCTGCAAAGAGGACAAATCGGTGAACACGGTTGTCCCAAAAAATTTCGAACGCACTTGACTTGGATTGCGTTACCCCATGTGAACGCTACTAGTTTAACTAGAACACATCCGATAATTTTTAGCGACTCAGTTTAGAAGAGGTGCATCTCCTCTATGTCTTCCCCCTACTCCTTTGGAGGTGTTCACAATCGTGGCATGTGGACTATAGATTGCAGATTGCATCTAATGTAATGAAAGGGAAACCCAAAATATGAAAGTAAATTGAAAAATAAATTTTGCGAGTTGTAGCTCGGCAAATGGTTATGATAAGTTGTTAGGAGTCAAACTCTTCCGAGTTGTGTAGCTCGCCCAAAGGCCGTGAATTGTGGTCAGAATGGTTTATTGGTTTATGCATTACTAATTTAAAATTTTTCATTTTTGAAAACAAGACGTCGTAAAATTTGAGAAATTTTAAAAAAATTAATACAAATGCATAGTAAAATTTTTGTCGATGCGCTCTTTGACTATAAACTATATCAAGAAATATTTGTTACAAGCGTTGGCATTCTGAAATTGAATGTTGAGTTTCGAAAAAAAAGTTTAAAGAAATGCTTCCCTTGGAAGTTTATAGTTTCTTACAAGTTTATAGTTTTACAATTTTTAAATCTATTCATTGCTAGTTCAACTTCACGTGCAGATCGTTATCTGTTATTCAATCAAACAAAGCATGCAAAAGTTTTGAGCCTCACCTCGTTTCATAAAATCTCTCGGATTTTTCTTCACTGTCACAAATGAAAAAGGTCACATAATAAGCATCAAAGAACATAATTTCAAGAGCCAATATTTGTAAATGAACTGAAAAATTGAATTGCGAACGCACAGCCACTGCTGTAATCTCTGATTACTGCACCAGTAAATAGTCTCAGTTTGGTGGATATGTCATTATTTGATGAAACGACCTTACAACGACTTTAAAATTTACCTTTTAACAACATCACTGACATTTATTGATGTAACCTTACTCGTGGTCACCCGTGGTCACTTGTGGTAACTCGTGGTCACCTGTGGTCACCCGTGGTCACCCGTGGTCACCCGTGGTCACTCGTGAGTACTTTTAGACCATTATCCAGAAACTTTACTTGAGTAACTATCTTGAAACATGAAAATGGACTTATCTCCACAAAAATGTTGAGAGAAGTAATAGTATGTGACAAGCTTCTGGAAGTTTCAGAATATTAACAGTAATCACATGGCCAAGGCATGTATTCATCTTCACAATCAATGACGCCGCAATAAACGTTCAAACAGCCAATCTATTTCTTTAGAATACATTTTCTGTAAGCACAGATCCACGAACTCTTACTTCATGTCACCTAGAAGTGGGTAATGGTAACGAATATCCTGAAAATCATTACAGTCCAAGGACAGAACCAACCAAGGGATTCACAGATGTTTTGAAATGTGTTTATGGAAACAATGATCACAACGGTGGAACATTGATGAACAGAAGTAATTTTGGAATCATATTTCCGCTTATTTATTTCGATCTCACGAAACAAAAAATGGACATCAAAGATGGCACAACCAAATTGACATTCAAATATAACTTAAGCGGTATTACAACCACGGATTATTCCATTTATGCATTTAAACTATATGAGCAACATGTTGAACTGAAAAAGATTGATGGTAAAATAATACTCAGAACTTAAATTCACTTTCTTAGAAACATAAATGACATTTTAATTTCATCAATTTCATATATTTCATAAACTGAAATTTATGGAAGATAACTTTCATTTTACGGAGTTTTCCACCATTGAGTAACTGAATGACTCTTTCATTTATTTCATAATCTGTCATTGGCATGTATTTCGTACTTGGTCTTAGTTCTGTCATTGTTTTGTTTTTTTATTCTTTTCTCTCAAAAGATCTATTATTTTGTCTCCCACTTTATTACCAGTGTATTCACCTGTTTCAGTAGCTGCTTTTGATAAGGCACTTTTTGCTACAGTTTTGGCAGTATCTTTTACCGTTTTATCAAACACTGTTTTCATCACGTCAAACATCCCTTCACCATAAATGTGTTTTCTGACATATTGACCCATTTCAGGATCAAAACATCTCTTATATTTACACTGTCTCATATTACTAGTTTAGATAAAAATTAAACGGGTGCCGATTTCACGAATAAATCTATACACCAGTCAATGCCATTTAAATCAATAGGTCTTCCTATCGAATCTTCAAGATAAAACCATATTTGGCTTATTGTATACAATGATGTAGGAAATATGATAAAAATCTTGGTTGATATTGAAATGGAAATCGTCTCGTTAAATTGTCTGTTGGTACTACAGCTACTGTATTAGACGATTGTCCATCAACTAATGAATCCGTAATAGCATCACAATTTACATTTATGACATCTATACTGTTGGTTATATTCAGTAATTTTTTTGTGCTCGTCAGGAGCCTGTTCACAGATGGTGCCAACTCTCCCAGATTATCCAGAAGCCCAGTGGATAAAGACCGAATCTCCCAGTCAGCAGCAGGTGGCAAATAGAATTTTTATTGCATGAAAATGCCTCCAGGAGCAGCTGACACCCTCAATGACCAAGAAGGCATCATTTCGACCTAATAAATGTCTATTTGCCACCCCCTGAATATTGCCGATGCATTTCAGTGGTTGAATTGGCAGAGTTCTTTTTTCAACGATGCTTTCAGGGTTGAGAAAGTAAAATTGGCGATGTACTTACTTCCCTTTGCCACCCTCTTGGAATCGTGTGAGCAGTGATTTCACAGTCACATGGTCACACATTGGGAGACCTTGTAATTTTCATAAAAATATTTAGTAACATGCGAGTTTCAGTTCCTGTAAGTTCCAGCAAAGAAACGATATATCCCTCGTCCTAGTCCACCATGTTTGTGCTCATGCCAATAAGCCCCCTTAATAGCTGTTATTGCAGTTGAGTCTGCGGTCAAGTATTTTTTTGTTTAAAAAGGCATACAAACGAGGCGAAAGGGTCAATGTAAAGCAGAATTGACCCTTACACCTTGCTTGCATGTAAAACTGCTGATAACCACAATAACAGTTATTGTGAGACGGTAGAAGTCTCGTGGCCATTTCTAAGTGCTGTATAACATAAGCCTTTCAAATATGTGAATTACTTTGCAATTGTTCAATGCCAGTCCTCGCACTAAGATACAACACACTTTTAGACATGGTTACATGACTGATGACGTCATCACACTAAGTTTGCAGAAAATATTTATTTCATGCTAAGAGTTATTTTCTCATGTGGTAACCTCCCAGACTTGAAACTGAGAAAGTTATGTGACATGCACATTTTTCAGCTGCAAAGGATGCTGTGAAGTTTCCTGTTATTATCATATTGTTTTTAATATCATTATCATTATCATTATTATTAATAATAATATTATTGTTATTAAATAACAGTTTAGCTAGAAGGATAGTCATGCAGCAAAACAAAACCGAAACTTTGAAATGTAATTACCCAGAAAAATGCTGTTCTTTCAGTGTGTATTTACTAAACTTTTGTTTTCATTGGAAGCGGATCTGTATGTGGCAATATTGATGCTTTTTCATCCATCCTATCTTGCAGATTAAAAGAAAGAGTGTGCGAACTCATGCCATTCAAAAAGTTGTTCACATTGGAACGTGAACAACGAGAGAAAAGGGAAATTGAAAGAGAGGTATGATATATCTAAACTTTTGCTACTGTATAGAGCATTTTAACATGTCATCATGGCAGCCATTTTGGTGTCCCAAAACCATGATGAAACGGTGGCCTTGTTAGTGTACCAAACTAATCCTGTGGGAGTTTAACTCTATTCTTATGTAGGCACTTTCTTTTGGTCCAACAAATTTGTGTGGCTATTGGTGTCATGAGTTAAAACGTTGTATTGACGAGTGCAGTTTGCACCAGGTGTAAGGAATCAGTAAAGGGGTACATTAAAGTGGGTTATTTTTGTGATGAATTAATTATATTTAATAAGTATCAAGTGTTGATGGAGTCAATAGCGGGAGGATGTTTGCCATATAAACTGGCCTTAACCTCTCTGCTGTGATTCACTTTATCTTAAGCAAATCCAACATCTTGCAGAAAAACTGCAAAGAGATGCAGCAATAAAAACATGCACATTGCAAAATGACGACTTAGAGTTTCAGGTCGAAAGACAAAAAAATACCTGGAAAGCATGGAAGAACAGTTATTTGCTGTAAGTTTGGGAGTTAGTTTTCTGCTTTTATGTTTTAAATGCAAAACATTATATTGCTGCTTGGCTAAAAGATTATCGACTAGCAAGTGGTGACTGTCAGATTTTGTAAAAGATTAACATAGAAGCGACAGCGCTAATATCTTCTCTAGCGGCATGGATATGCATGACTGCTTTATTGGAAACCCATAAACTATACTTAAGGCATAGGGTGAATAACATAAATAAGGTAGCTCTGAATTCCACTATCTTTCACCTAGCATTGTTAACTACTGCACCTTTCAGTTACAGGCGAACTCAATGGTTTCATGCCTGGTTTCTGTCAATCATCTTAGCAGACCTGTCAGGAAACAGAAATTCAAAAGGTCACATCTGTGGGCTGTGATTCTTAGATTTCGTTGTTTTTTTCAAGGTTGGTTGCTTATTGTCATAATCATGATTGACGCCAGCCAAAAACTCAGTCAATAGTTGGGTTTTGATACAACTGTGATAGAATGCTCAGGACCGTAGATGGACCTTCAAGTTTGTCTGGGTGTAAGGTACACCCTAGTCAGCAAACAGCTTGATGCAAGCCGTAACATGGCGTTCACACAGTGAAGAATTAGGGGGACCCAGCATATGGAAGTCATCCAAATAATGTTAAACAAATTCCATATTGTAGTTATGTCTTAAAGCTCACTCTAGTAAATCTGCGAGTGCTGTAAAAATGAAGGGGGAAGACCATAGGCCGATAGACCATGGGTCTATAAAAAAATTTCCCTGCCACTGCATTCCCAGGAGAAAGAGGTCTTCTGGGTGGACTGGAACAATATGTTAGGCACTCTTAACATTGAACTTCAGCCTTGAGCTTGTCCACTTTAGTAGGAGACACCAACAAGGAGGACGCAAGGGAGAAAAATGTACTCCCAAGGAAGGGTTGATTCCAGTAGTGGGGGAACGTCTTGAGGATGACAAGACGAGCCTGAAGAGCCTTTTCATTGCCTAAATGTCAAGACCTGTAAATCAGCTAAAAAAAAAGATATGTAGACAATAAAACATCCGGTCCAGGATTGTCACTGAAGCCAAAACTGTTTGTTTCAGCTAAAAAAATCTGTCAACACCGTAACTCTTATCAGTGCAGATGGTTTGGCCTGCAGTGACAAAATATTTTGACTTGGACAAATGTACCAAAGGAGCCACTGTCTTGCCTTGGAGGCTAACTTATTTATTCATTTATTTATATATTTTTTTTGTCTGTGTGGCTAACTTTTGTTTTCAAGACAGGCATCACTGACAAGTTCCAGTTCTTTCAATCCTTGATCTGTCCTTGCTCATGGTTTCCATGTGTCTGTCAAAGGCTGAGCTCTAGACAGTGTTGGTCTGTAGTTTGTTAAAAACAATGTTATGTGCTTGTCATGAATTAGCACGGATTAGCGAAGATTGGATGCTAAATTTAGGTCTGAGAAAGGTAAAACTAGAAACCAGAGCACGACAAATACATTTATTTCACTGAACACTGTGGGGAAAAAAACAAACATCGCACATTGAAGGGTTTGAGATCACCGCAACACCGCAAGTTTGGATTTTATTCGACGCATCACGGCTTAAACACAAAAGAACAAGCTTAAATTTTGGCCTGTATTCAGCTGTAAAGCTCCCATTTGATTTTCGTTCATGAAAATCTTCTCACTCGCCAAAAGCACAGGGGACTCGAACACTGTATAAGCAATAACATAATCATTTACAAAATATATGCACCATTATTTACCTATGTTCCTAGGTCTGTTTGAACCTTTTAGAATGGATTTGACTAGAAGGAAAGGCAGTTTACATTTCAAATATCATCTTGTCTGCCAATTTGTAAATGCAACAATCCTGTTTCATCTCGAGTTTTCACTATCATCATTATCTATTAAGAGGGAAAGTCCACTAAGACCAAGCCATAATGATCAAAAATATGTGGCACATGACGAAAAATCAAAAGTTTTCATATTTCGCCCAGAGATAGAGAGAGCCTATGCGAAGCATAGAAATGTGATGGGTTTATTTTTCTTCAAATAATTTTTAAACCTGCTAAAAAATCACAAATTCCGATGATCCCACGTCTGGTCAAAAACACGCAAAATTTTAGTGACTCATACCCTATCATAAACTTCACTTTCTTCAATCTGCCTCACAATAACACTCCAGTTTAAGCCTTGAAATACATTGATGAGTGGTTTACAAGTCTTTTGATGCCAATTATACTTCTGTTGGTTAATTTTCAAGCTCACGACAAGCCGCTTAAAATCACTAAAATTCGCTTCCTCAAAATTCTCAATTATGCACACTTTTTCAATCGACAAATTCGCTACCCAGTAAAATACCAAAACACCTACAATTCTGACATTTCAGAAGAACAAATGTCAGTGTAAAATGTGATACAAAAATTATTTTCGGGCTTTTCATCAGCTCTGAGTACTGACGCTCTCAAAATCATGATAACCACAACACCAACCTGCTAGAAAGGAAAACAATAGGCAAGAACCTGTGACCAGATTATCAAAAGCAATGTGAAAATTTCTTCTTGCATTTGATTTCCTCGGTGTTAGGACTTAAACTATGACAGAAAAGTCATGTTCAAGATTGAAGAGAGCAAAGTTTATGATAGGGTATGAGTCACTAAAATTGTGCGTGTTTTTGACCAGACGTGGGACCGTCGGAATCTGTGATTTCTTGACAATGTTCCAAAAAAAAAATCCCACCACCTTTCTATGCTTACCATATTATTGCCCAAGAGCAGGTGAACATTTAAACTTAATTACTGGTCCAGAGAGAAGATTTGTTTTTCCGAGAATCTTAATGATCCCCAAGACAAAAACAAAGGAAGCATTGAGGTTGGAAGAAAAGAAAACTAGCTGTTTCGCTATGGACAAGTCACTCTATAAACATTGGACCGTCAGAATTTGTGATTTTTTGACGGGCTTAAAACAATGTTTCAAGAAAAAAATCCCATCACGTTTCTATGCTTACCATAGGCTATCTCTGGGAGGAATATGAAAATTTTGATTGTTCATCATGTGCCACAACTGGGGCTATGTTAGTGGACATTTCGTCTTAACTCTCATCGGGGATGTGATTCCCAGGTTTCATAAAATCCTCAAGACTTCAACATGGCCAGTGACTATATGAGATTATGCAATATGATGCAATAATAATACAATAATGTATAATCTCAGAATGAAGTTCCATTGAAACAAAACTAGAAAATAGAAACCTCCAACTCATAATCTAATTGTTAATTAGAAAAAAATTCAATTTCAACCCCCATGCATTTAAAGCTTGCATTGTTTCTTGTAAATACACTTAACACATGTTAGTGTTTTGACAGAGATATTGAGACTTTAGTGCCACCTAATTCTTATTACACTTGATATTTTTTACTCCTAACAGTTAAAATTTTATAATGTTTACTCCTAACCGCTTATTATTTTGGCCTCTTTTGTGGCTAATGGTTAACCTCATTAAGGCCGTCTTTCATTTCTGGTTTAAATTTCTAGCAAAAGTTAAACAAGTTATCAAGGCAAACAATCAATAACGTTTTATCTAATATCATGAAATGATCTTGATTTGTGGTTAATTTACCGTAATTTGCGTAAGTTGAGGGTAAAATGTACTTCATTTTAATATTTTGGTTTAACTCGCGTTCACTGCATAGGCCTCTCAAAATAATATGAAGTTCTATGCTGATGACCCCTACAAAGACAATCTGAAAATGACAAATTATGAACTGGGGCCTTCCTTAATCCCTTGAAAAAATTTGATACATTAGATTTAGTCCATGCTTTTGTGAATTATCATAAATGTCGCATTTTGGGTAATTTTTATTGGGGACTTTCATGTGACCCTTTGAATAATTTTCGTAGCTTTCGCTAATGGGCCACCAAAATCTCGTAAATATCGCAGTTTTCATAAATTTCATAAAATTCGTAGTTTTGGCAAATGTTGTTAAAGACTTTCCTCAAACCCTTTAATGAATTTTGAGGTTCCATCGATCAGCTGGCGAATTATCGTAAATTTCCCAGTTTTAAGAAATTTCGTAAAATTCGTAATTTTCATAAATTGCGTTGGGGACTTCCATGTAACCCTTTCAAAGACTTTTGTGCATTTCGTGGATGGACAGCCGAATTATCGTAAATTTTGCAGTTATTGTAAATTTTGTAATTTTCGCAATTCTCGTAACTTTAAACGGGCCTTCGTTGCAACCCTTTGAATAAATTTCATAGAGTTTGTCGGTGGTCTCGCGAATTTAAGTCAATTTGGCAGTTTTCGTAAATTTTGTAATTTTTGCAATTCTTGTCACTTTGCAGAAGCCTTCCTTGATATCCTTTCAATAAATTTCGTAGATTCTGTCAATGGTCTTGCGAATTACAGTACATTTTCGTCGTTTTCATAAATTTTGTAATTTTCGCAATTTTCGTAACTTTGGAGGGGCTTTCCTTGCAACCCAGTGAATAAATATCGTAGATTTTGTTGTTGGTCTTGTAAACTACAGTAAATTTTGCAGTTTTCGAAAATTTCGTAGTTTTGACAATTTTTGTAACTTGGGTGAGGCCTTCCTTGCAACCCAATGAATAAATATTGTTGATTTTGTCGATGGTCTTGCAAAATAAAGTTAAGTTCGCAGTTTTCGTAAATTGTCTAATTTTTGCAATTTTTGTCACTTCGGAGGAGTCTTCTTGCAACCCACTGACTAAATTTCGAAGCTTTTGTTATAGTCTCGCATATTACAGTAAATTTTGCAGTTTTTGTAACTGCGTTCAATCCTGAACGTTAGGAAGACCGTGGTGTCGTCGGCATATTGCATAATTTTTATTTCTTTTGTTTCAACATTAATTGTTTTAATTGAGCGATGTTTTTTGAGAGTTCTTATGAAAAGTTTAATGCCAATTCTAAAAAGCAAGCCAGACAGAGGACAGCCTTGTCTAACACCGCGTTGTAAACGAAGGAAGAAAGATGCATGGCCATTGTTCATTACACAACTAGAGGCTTCATTATGCAAAACATCTATCCATTTTAAACAACCAGACAAACTGTTAAAAGGTAATGGTTGCCAATATATCCAATATAAAGCTCTGCTTCTCTAAAACTTTGTCAAACTGGTTTGTTTAAATCACAGAATGGTTAATCATGATTTGGATCTCAGTATTTCTGTAACCAGATCATAAGCGAAGATAAATGGATTGTAAGTTAACACAACTGCTTGTTGTAACGCGTCGGAGGTTCCTAAACACTAGGACAAGATCATTTCAGTAAAGTGTGACAGAGGACCCTGTTTTTAGCAAAGAAAGTCCACAAACCAACTCCTCTGTAAACATGAGTAGTCCCTTAAGTAACCTCTACCTAATACCAAGTCATGGGTGGTTGATCATTCCTGCTATCCATGTCTAAAATCTTGGCTAACACTCGCCACTTGATGAGTTGGAGGAGTATGGCTATATGGCATTGCAGATTAAAAGAAAGAGTGCAAACTCACACCATTCAAAAAGATGTACACGTTGGAACGTGAGCAACGAGAGAAACGGGAAATTGAAAGAGAGGTATGATAGACCTAAACGTTTGCTACTGTTAAATAATAAATATCGTAGATTTTGTTGTTGGTCTTGCAAACTACAGTAAATTTTGCAGTTCTCGAAAATTTCGTAATTTTGACAATTTTTGTAACTTGGGTGAGGCCTTCCTTGCAACCCAATGAATAAATATTGTTGATTTTGTCGATGGTCTTGCAAAATAAAGGTAAGTTCGCAGTTTTCGTAAATTTTCTAATTTTTGCAATTTTTGTCACTTCGGAGGAGTCTTCTTGCAACCCACTGACTAAATTTCGAAGCTTTTGTTGTAGTCTTGCAAATTACAGTAAATTTTGCAGTTTTTGTAACTGCGTTCAATCCTGAACGTTAGGAAGACCGTGGTGTTGTCGGCATATTGCATAATTTTTATTTCGTTTGTTTCAGCATTAATTGTTTTAATTGAGTGATCTTTTTTGAGAGTTCTTATGAAAAGTTTAATGCCAATTATAAAAAGCAAGCCAGACAGAGGACAGCCTTGTCTAACACCACGTTGTAAATGAAGGAAAAAAGATGCATGGCCATTGTTCATTACACAACTACAGGCTTCATTATGCAAAACATCTATCCATTTTAAACAACCAGACAAACTGTTAAAAGGTAATGGTTGCCAATATATCCAATATAAAGCTCTGGTTCTGTAAAACTTTGTCAAACTGGTTTGTTTAAATCACAGAATGGTTAATCATGATTTGGATCTCAGTATTTCTGTAACCAGATCATAAGCGAAGATAAATGGATTGTAAGTTAACACAACTGCTTGTTGTAACGCGTCGGAGGTTCCTAAACACTAGGACAAGATCATTTCAGTAAAGTGTGACAGAGGACCCTGTTTTTAGCAAAGAAAATCCACAAACCAACTCCTCTGTAAACATGAGTAGTCCCTTAAGTAACCTCTACCTAATACCAAGTCATGGGTGGTTGATCATTCCTGCTATCCATGTCTAAAATCTTGGCTAACACTCACAACTTGATGAGTTGGAGGAGTATGGCTATATGGCATTGCAGATTAAAAGAAAGAGTGTGCAAACTCACACCATTCAAAAAGATGTACACGTTGGAACGTGAGCAACGAGAGAAACGGGAAATTGAAAGAGAGGTACGATAGACCTAAACGTTTGCTACTGTTTAGAGCGTTTTAACATGTCGTCACAGCAGCCATATTGGTGTCCGAAAACCATGACGAAACAGTGGCCTTGTTAGTCTACCAAACTAATCCTGTGGGGGTTTAACTCTATTCTTATGTAGGCACTTTCTTTTGTTCCAACAAATTTGTGTGGCCGTTGGTGTTATGAGTTACAACGTTGTATTGACTAGTGCAGTTTGCACCGGGCGTAAGGAATCAGTAAAGGGGTACATTAAAGTGGGTTATTTTTGTGATGAATTAACTATATTTAATAAGTATCAAGTGTTGATGAAGTCAATAGCAGGAGGATGGTTGCCATATAAACTGACGTTAACCTCTGTGCTGTGATTCATTTTATCTTTAGCAAATCCAACGTCATGCAGAAAAACTGGAAAGAGAGGCAGCAACAAAAACATGGCAAAAAGAGGACTTAGAGCTTGTGGTCGAACGACAAAAAAAACAGCTGGAAAGCAGGGACAACCAGTTATTCGCTGTAAGTTTGGGAGTTACGTTTCTTCTTTTATGTTTTAAATGCAAAACATTATATTGCTGCTTGGCTAAAAGATTATCGACTAGGTAAATGGTGACTCTCAGATTTTGTAAAATATTAACATAGAGGCGATGGCACTAATATCTTCTCTATCTTAAATGAGGTACTCTGAATTCCACTATCTTCCACCTAGCATTGTTAACTACTGCGCCTCTCAGTTACAGGCGAACTCAATGGTTTTATGCCTCGTTTCGGTCGATCATCTTAGCAGACCTGTCAGGAAACAGAAATTCAAAAGGTCACATCTGTGGGCTGTAATTGGTAGAATTCGTTCTTTTTTCAAGGTTGGTTGGTTATTGTCATAATCATGATTCATGCCAGCCAAAAACTCAGTCAATAGTTAGGTTTTGATAGACCTGTGATAGAATGTTCAAGAAGGGAATATGTAAACAATCAATCCTACTATTTTTGTATAGGTGATTCAGGAGAATGAAGAACTGAAAAGATTTATACAGGACTCCAAACAATTGAAGGAAGGTAACAATGCTCTCAATTAACAGCTCAAATTTAAGCACCTGCTGTTGCAGTCTGTAGAATAGATCATGGAATACAGAGTGTGGAGTAAATAAATAAATAAGTAAATAAAATCACCTTTATTTACCCTCAGCTGTGTGCCCTTGGCGGCGACCATTAGTGTCATTACTTTTATTGGCTGTTGTCTTTTGGTGAATTTTGACTTTTTTTGGAGATTTGGAGGGAGTCTTAGGTCGCTGCTGAATTGATTTTTGACGCACCATATATCATCAGGTGGGTAAACATTCGCTTTCTGTTTGCATGCATGATTTAGTCCATGCTTTTGCAAAGTATCATAAATGTCGCATTTTGGGTAATTTTTATTGGGGACTTTCATGTGACCCTTTGAATAATAATCGTAGCTTTCGCTAATGGGCTACCAAAATCTCGTAAATATCGCAGTTTTGATAAATTTCATAAAATTCGTAGTGTTGGCAAATGTTGTTCAAGACTTTCCTGAAACCCTTTAATGAATTTTGAGGTTCCATCGATCAGCTGGCAAATTATCGTAAATTTTCCAGTTTTAAGAAATTCCGTAAAATTCGTAATTTTCATAAATTGCATTGGGGACTTCCATGTAACCCTTTCAAAGCCTTTTGTGCATTTCGTGGATGGACAGCCGAATTATCGTAAATTTTGCAGTTATTGTAAATTTTGTAATTTTCGCAATTCTCGTAACTTTAAACGGGCCTTCGTTGCAACCCTTTGAATAAATTTCATAGAGTTTGTCGGTGGTCTCGCGAATTTCAGTAAACTTGGCAGTTTTCGTAAATTTTGTAATTTTTGCAATTCTTGTCACTTTGCAGAAGCCTTCCTTGCAATCCTTTCAATAAATTTCGTAGATTCTGTCAATGGTCTTGCGAATTACAGTACATTTTCGTCGTTTTCGTAAATTTTGTAATTTTCGCAATTTTTGTAACTTTGGAGGGGCTTTCCTTGCAACCCAGTGAATAAATATCGTAGATTTTGTTGTTGGTCTTGCAAACTACAGTAAATTTTGCAGTTTTCGAAAATTTCGTAATTTTGACAATTTTGTAACTTGGGTGAGGCCTTCCTTGCAACCCAATGAATAAATATTGTTGATTTTGTCGATGGTCTTGCAAAATAAAGTTAAGTTCGCAGTTTTCGTAAATTGTCTAATTTTTGCAATTTTTGTCACTTCGGAGGAGTCTTCTTGCATCCCACTGACTAAATTTCGAAGCTTTTGTTGTAGTCTTGCAAATTACAGTAAATTTTGCAGTTTTTGTAACTGCGTTCAATCCTGAACGTTAGGAAGACCGTGGTGTCGTCGGCATATTGCATAATTTTTATTTCGTTTGTTTCAGCATTAATTCTTTTAATTGAGTGATCTTTTTTGAGAGTTCTTATGAAAAGTTTAATGCCAATTATAAAAAGCAAGCCAGACAGAGGACAGCCTTGTCTAACACCGCGTTGTAAATGAAGGAAAAAAGATGCATGGCCATTGTTCATTACACAACTAGAGGCTTCATTATGCAAAACATCTATCCATTTTAAACAACCAGACAAACTGTTAAAAGGTAATGGTTGCCAATATATCCAATATAAAGCTCTGGTTCTGTAAAACTTTGTCAAACTGGTTTGTTTAAATCACAGAATGGTTAATCATGATTTGGATCTCAGTATTTCTGTAACCAGATCATAAGCGAAGATAAATGGATTGTAAGTTAACACAACTGCTTGTTGTAACGCGTCGGAGGTTCCTAAACACTAGGACAAGATCATTTCAGTAAAGTGTGACAGAGGACCCTGTTTTTAGCAAAGAAAATCCACAAAACAACTCCTCTGTAAACATGAGTAGTCCCTTAAGTAACCTCTACCTAATACCAAGTCATGGGTGGTTGATCATTCCTGCTATCCATGTCTAAAATCTTGGCTAACACTCGCCACTTGATGAGTTGGAGGAGTATGGCTATATGTGACGTGACAAGCGTGACCACATCATGTGATCAGGCACTCACGTGACGAGCAGAACCTCGTGCAACGGATATACTTTGGTAGTGTGCGAGTGCCAACTCGGCATTAAAAGTTTCTTATCACTATTTAGCCTGAGCTGTGATTTATTCCCTTTATAACTTGACATGGTGTCAGAAGTGGGATCTCACGCTTCGTTAGTGGATGATGTGATGAACATTCGTCGCCACACTGGTGAGTAAACCGTCGACCGAAATTGGAAGCTTGTTCTGCCTTCACGCCCTTGGCAGAAAATTGGTGCTGATCTGTTTGTTCTTGGACAGCAGACATTCCTAATCATGGTTGATTACTGGTCCAATTTCTTTGAAGTGGTTGAGATCCACAAGAAGACAGCACAAGCTGTTATTACTCAACTCAAGGTGCAATTTGCTCGCCATGGTATTCCAGAAGTACTGATTACAGATAATGGTTCAGAATTTGACAATCGGGAGTTCCAGAGTTTCTCCTCTGAGTGGAATTTTGATCACCGAACCTCTAGTCCAAGATATCCACAGTCAAATGGAAAAGTGGAAAATGCTGTGAAAACCTGCAAAGGACTTCTTATGAAAGCGAAGGACGACAAGAAAGACCCACTATTAGCAATCCTCGATTGGCGCAACACCCCAAGTGAGGGGTTCAGTACCTCGCCAGTTCAGAGGCTAATGGGTCGACGCACTCGTACTTTGCTACCAACAGCTGCAGTGCTCCTCAGGCCAAACAGTGACATTAAGACGACGGCGAGTAACCTAGCAGCTAGGAAAAGATTGCAGTGCAAGCAGTACAACAGAGGCATCAAGAACCTTGCCCCCTTGAAGGCAGGTGATTCAATCCGCATGAAGTTGCCTGGGGAGAAGAAATGGAGCTTAGGCCACTGTACGCGCCCTCTTGCCCGACGGTCTACGAAGTTGAGGTGGAAGGACGGCGCTTCCGTAGAAACCGCCGCCAGCTGCGGTCTACTATGGAGCCGTCACCAGAACCATGCAGCCCCATCGATGAGCCTCATCAAGCTGAGAATGAAAGCAAGCCACCAGATTTACCAGAGTTCCTGCCAGGACAGATCCACACCCAGACCCCTGAGATTGAAGTGAATGATTCAATCCCCGCCACAGAATCTGTCCCGGTCAACGAAGATCCCATACCTGCTTTCCAGCCCAGACGCTCAGAGAGAGCCAGACGTGCCCCAGCATGGCTTGAAGATTATGACTTGAACACTTGAACATTGACTTGAAACACTTGAAATAGCTTTAGTTTATTGTTGGACCCTATTGTTTTTGTTCTTGCTAATTTTGTAAGGGAAGGGGATGTGACGTGACAAGCGTGACCACATCATGTGATCAGGCACTCACGTGACGAGCAGAACCTCGTGCAACGGATATACTTTGGTAGTGTGCGAGTGCCAACTCGGCATTAAAAGTTTCTTATCACTATTTAGCCTGAGCTGTGATTTATTCCCTTTATAACTTGACACTATATGGCATTGCAGATTAAAAGAAAGAGTGTGCAAACTCACACCATTCAAAAAGATGTACACGTTGGAACGTGAGCAACGAGAGAAACGGGAAATTGAAAGAGAGGTATGATAGACCTAAACGTTTGTTACTGTGAAATAATAAATATCGTAGATTTTGTTGTTGGTCTTGCAAACTACAGTAAATTTTGCAGTTTTCGAAAATTTTGTAGTTTTGACAATTTTTGTAACTTGGGTGAGGCCTTCCTTGCAACCCAATGAATAAATATTGTTGATTTTGTCGATGGTCTTGCAAAATAAAGTTAAGTTCGCAGTTTTCGTAAATTTTCTAATTTTTGCAATTTTTGTCACTTCGGAGGAGTCTTCTTGCAACCCACTGACTAAATTTCGAAGCTTTTGTTGTAGTCTTGAAAATTACAGTAAATTTTGCAGTTTTTGTAACTGCGTTCAATCCTGAACGTTAGGAAGACCGTGGTGTCGTCGGCATATTGCATAATTTTTATTTCTTTTGTTTCAACATTAATTCTTTTAATGATGATGGTCTGATGACATGCACATTTTTCAGCTGCAAAGGATGCTGTGAAGTTTCCTATTATAATCATAATATTGTCTTTAATATCATTATCATCATCATTATTAATAATTATAATAATATTATTGCTCTTAAATAACGGTTTAGCTAGAAGGATAGTCATGCAGCAAAACAAAACCGAAACTTTGAAAAATAACACCCAGAAAAATGCTGTTCTTCCAGCGTGTATTTATTAAACTTTTGTTTCCATTGGAAGCGGATCTGTATGTGGCAATGCAATATTGATGCTTTTTCATTCATTCTATCTTGCAGATTAAAAGAAAGAGTGGGCATAGTGACACCGTTCCAAAAAAAATACACATTGGAACGCGACCAACGAGAGAGACAGGAAATTGAAAGGGAGGTATGATAGACCTAAACATTTGCTACTCTGTATAGCATTTTAACATGTCGTCACAGCAGCCATATTGGTGTCCCAAAACCATGACGAAATGGTGGCCTTGTTAGTGTACCAAACCAATCCTGTGGGGGTTTAACTCTATTCTTATGTAGGCACTTTCTTTTGTTCCAACAAATTTGTGTGGCTGTTGGTGTTATGAGTTAAAACGTTGTATTGACTAGTGCAGTTTGCACCAGGCGTAAGGAATCAGTAAAGGGGTACATTAAAGTGGGTTATTTTTGTGATGGATTAATTATATTTAATAAGTATCAAGTGTTGATGAAGTCAATAGTGGGAGAATGTTTGCCATATAAACTGACGTTAACCTCTGTGCTGTGATTCATTTTATCTTAAGCAAATCCAACGTCGTGCAGAGAAAATGGAAAAAGACGTGGCAATAAAGAGAGTACAAAAAGAGGAGTTAGAGCTTGTCGTCAAACGACTACAAAAACAGCTGGAAGTCAAGGACAGCCAGTTATTCGCTGTAAGTTTGCGAGTTACATTTCTTCTTTTATGTTTTAAATGCAAAACATTATATTGCTGCTTGGCTTAAAAAGATTATCAACTAGGTAAATGGTGACTGTCAGATTTTGTAAAAGATTAACATAGAGGTGACGGTGCTAATATCTTCTCTATCTTAAGGCACAGGGTGAATAACGTAAATGAGGTAGCTCTGAATTCCACTATCTTTCACCTAGCATTGTTAACTACTGCGCCTTTCAGTTACAGGCGAACTCGATGGTTTTATGCCTGGTCTCAGTCGATCATCTTAGCAGACCTGTCAGGAAACAGAAATTCAAAAGGTCACATCTGTGGGCTGTAATTGGTAGAATTCGTTCTTTTTTCAAGGTTGGTTGGTTATTGTCATAATCCTGATTCACGCCAGCCAAAAACTCAGTCGATAGTTAGGTTTTGATAGACCTGTGATAGAATGTTCAAGAAGGGAATATGTAAACAATCAATCCTACTATTTTTGTATAGGTGATTCAGGAGAATAAAGACCTGAAAAGATTTATTCAGGACTCCAAACAATTGAAGGAAGGTAACAATGCTCTCAATTAACAGCTCAAATTTAAGCACCTGCTGTTGCAGTCTGTAGAATAGATCATGGAATACAGAGTGTGGAGTAAATAAATAAGTAAATAAAATAACCTTCATTTACCCTCGGCTCTGTTTATAGCACAAAGGCTAAAGAGTCCTAGCAAATAACTGAAATAAATAATTCAAATTATTATAACATAAATATTGTTAAGAATCCCAACTGACTGGAGGTAAACCAGCTGTTGGGACGCAAACGAATAGTAACAAATATATACAGGGAAGAAACTACTTTGTTGTTTTGAACCGCTCTGTTAATATGAATTTTGTGTGGGGATTTAAGTCCCATGAAATGCTTAAATTAGCATAATTTCAAATAAACTTAACATACCGTCACCAGATTTGAAAAGTAAATAAAGGACAGAAGTCCAATTTTTTTCACAATAAAATTATTGCATATATCAGATGATGACGTCACCAATGATGAAGTCATATGATACTCTAAACTGTAAACTTGTAAATTCCAACATTTTTGTGTGGGATTTCCCACACTTTGTTAGCGCCAGCAACATTTATACCTTTATTTGTGTATGAGAGAAAAGTGTTTGTCATGTGGTTTCTACTTGGCATGTAGACTGGGTTCCACTAGCAAGAAGGAGGACCCTGGGGTTGAGTGTTTTTGTGCGACGACCATTAGTGTGATTACTTTTATTGGCTGTTGTCTTTTGGCGAATTTTGACTTTTTTTTGAGATTTGGAGGGAGTCTTAGGTCTTAGTGTTTGAGACACTCGCTGCTGAATTTATTTTTGACGCACCATATATTGTGAGGTGGGTAAACATTCGCTTTCTGTTTGCATGCCGTCCACAAAATTCTTGGATGAATAAGGAACAATCATGCAAAATGTTCCACTTCTTGGACAGAACTGTCTGCAGTTACATGTTTAAATTATGTCACATTGAAATTGCTTCGATCAGCTTAAAATCCCAACAATTTCTGCGGAAAATAAAATTCTAGTAAACAATCTCGCGCCGCACAGTTTGCAACTGTCGGTGAAAAATTTACACTTGAATGATTTCATTGCTTTCAATCCCCGTCTATTGCTAAAACCAGCATTTTTATATCAGCAACCGAAGTTTTACGTACAGATATAACACAATGACAAAGTCCAGTATTTTCCTGTGTATTTACGGTTAGCAAGTTGAGGTTCCCTCAATAAACCATGATTTGCTGATACGTTGCATGACGGTGCAGTTTCCATATACTCACACGTTTAAGAGGCCCTGCGCCTAAGAAACGACCGATGATTTCCGGCTAAACAATAAAATCGGCCAACTTTTATCTCCCAAGTAGAGGTTACCGAATACTATTTAAAAATGAATTTCTTTTGTTTCAGTTTCGCTTTAAACCAAAAATATCGAGCCGCAAACTTTTTCCGTCTGATAGCAGCAAAATCAGGCTGAAAATAAGCCCCCGCAAAAGACTGTTCAGAAATTACTATCGCAATGCAAAATGAGAAAACTAGTGTTGAAGAAAAAGGCCTTTTAATGCAATGCCATTCGATAAACATCAAAAAACTGCCAAAGCGATTAAAAAATAAAGTTTCGAGTGTTGCATACTAAATTGGACGGAGCGTTGGAGCTGATTTTAAAATAATTATTTCTCAAAAGTCCAATGCTGTTGAAAGCAATCACAGTGATGAATTAGACATTAGAGGGATGCACATCACGTTTCTGGAGTATATTGACCTTGTACAAAGCGTTCAAAGTTACCGTGTGACAGCGGCCATTGATGTCATTTGTCATGTCAAGTCGCAAGAACACAGCGGTCAAACGCCGGGCATGCGCAAATGGGTACATTTTTTGGCAGCCACGATCCAATTTCCCGCACAAAAGTCTAAAGGAAAACATGGGAAACAACCAGTGTCACGCAAAATTTATGAAAAAAAATTGAAAAGTTCATAGAAAGCTGTGAAAGGAAAAGAAAGTGGGTAAAAGGAAAACTTAAGACTTTTCAGACACAAAGTTTATTGAGTTACCGGTATTCTGCTGATTTACCATTTTGTTTTGAGCTTTACCAAAAAAGTTTATAAGTCTTGAAAACCTGTGTCATGCTACGAACCGACGGCGTAGTATATTGTCATTTGTTTTTATTAATCATATGATGCATGATGCCGGAAACGGATGACAAACGGTGTGTAAAAGAAGGAAAAATGGAAGAAGAAAAAGACAATTGCAGTGATTCAGCCTTGCTCAGACGAGCTGGAAAAATTTTGGCAAGGACTGTGGGGATTCCATCTGGATCCAGGATTTGTCTGAAGCACAGGAACGAGATGAATCGAAACGACAAACGATGTTCATGTCCATCGTCATGGGGGCATAGCTGGCCAAAATACCGATCCCAAACCGCCTGTACCAGGTCTTTGACCAAGTGGGAAAATCTTTTCTAAACTACAAACCTGGAAAAAACTGGTGCACTAAATGCAAAGTGTAGGCGGACAAAAAATTCAAGGAGCACGGAAAATACATACCACGGAAAAAAAGAACTGCAACAAGCAGAAGGTAGCACAATTTTTAACTTTTATTTCTGTTAGCTCTTGTTGTACAGGCTAAAACATAAGCAAATATATAAATAATGAGGAAAATGTCATTTATAGGATGCCGATGACCCACGAAAAGAACAATGTCATGAAAATATTTTGACCGCCTTTTAGTTGCTCCATTGCTCGCACATGCGCAGACTTTTGACCGCTGTGTTAGTCGGGCGGTCACCAGGTAGGGATCCAGTCGTGACCCCATAACTCAGATCACGCTGCGGCCAAATTGGTCTGGCGGTTAGGGAAGTTTTCCTTTTTGAGTGACCATCATTTGTGAAAAATAACATAAAATTGTTCCACTAAACGTTTTCTGGCTGGGAAAAATTGTTTCCCTTTTTGTGCATTTGTTTGGATTCCGCCGCTATTTGTACAAATGACATCAATAGCCGCTGTCACGCGACTACATTTTCCAGATTCAACTTTTGTTAGCAGATGGTAATTTTGAGTTATTTTCTTTTTCTGCGGATTTTTCATCTTCCTGTATCTTTCAATTCTACGTCCTTCTACTCAGGATGGTCTTTGAATGCCTAGCAAGGTTTAAAGTGGCGTTTAACACGTTATCCACGGCCGTATTTGCAAAAGAGAAGTGTTTCGCTGAAGTAGCAGGATAACGGTAAACACGGTAACTTTGAACGCTTTGTACAAGGTCAATATACTTTGGCCAAAAAATGTTTTTCCAGAAACGTGATTTGTATCCCTCCAATGTCTAATTCATCACTAACGCTTCATCCAATTTAGTATGCAACATTTGAAACTTTATTTTTTAATCGCTTTGGCAGTTTTTTGATGTTTCTCGAATGGCATTGCATTAAAAGGCCTTTTTCTTCAACACTGTAGTTTTCTCATTTTGCATGTAACCCTTTCAAAGACTTTTGTGCATTTCGTGGATGGACAGCCGAATTATCGTAAATTTTGCAGTTATTGTAAATTTTGTACTTTTCGCAATTCTCGTAACTTTAAACGGGCCTTCGTTGCAACCCTTTGAATAAATTTCATAGAGTTTGTCGGTGGTCTCGCGAATTTAAGTCAATTTGGCAGTTTTCGTAAATTTTGTAATTTTTGCAATTCTTGTCACTTTGCAGAAGCCTTCCTTGATATCCTTTCAATAAATTTCGTAGATTCTGTCAATGGTCTTGCGAATTACAGTACATTTTCGTCGTTTTCGTAAATTTTGTAATTTTCGCAATTTTCGTAACTTTGGAGGGGCTTTCCTTGCAACCCAGTGAATAAATATCGTAGATTTTGTTGTTGGTCTTGTAAACTACAGTAAATTTTGCAGTTTTCGAAAATTTCGTAATTTTGACAATTTTTGTAACTTGGGTGAGGCCTTCCTTGCAACCCAATGAATAACTATTGTTGATTTTGTCGATGGTCTTGCAAAATAAAGTTAAGTTCGCAGTTTTCGTAAATTGTCTAATTTTTGCAATTTTTGTTACTTCGGAGGAGTCTTCTTGCAACCCACTGACTAAATTTCGAAGCTTTTGTTGTAGTCTCGCATATTACAGTAAATTTTGCAGTTTTTGTAACTGCGTTCAATCCTGAACGTTAGGAAGACCGTGGTGTCGTCGGCATATTGCATAATTTTTATTTCTTTTGTTTCAACATTAATTGTTTTAATTGAGCGATGTTTTTTGAGAGTTCTTATGAAAAGTTTAATGCCAATTCTAAAAAGCAAGCCAGACAGAGGACAGCCTTGTCTAACACCGCGTTGTAAACGAAGGAAGAAAGATGCATGGCCATTGTTCATTACACAACTAGAGGCTTCATTATGCAAAACATCTATCCATTTTAAACAACCAGACAAACTGTTAAAAGGTAATGGTTGCCAATATATCTAATATAAAGCTCTGCTTCTCTAAAACTTTGTCAAACTGGTTTGTTTAAATCACAGAATGGTTAATCATGATTTGGATCTCAGTATTTCTGTAACCAGATCATAAGCGAAGATAAATGGATTGTAAGTTAACACAACTGCTTGTTGTAACGCGTCGGAGGTTCCTAAACACTAGGACAAGATCATTTCAGTAAAGTGTGACAGAGGACCCTGTTTTTAGCAAAGAAAGTCCACAAACCAACTCCTCTGTAAACATGAGTAGTCCCTTAAGTAACCTCTACCTAATACCAAGTCATGGGTGGTTGATCATTCCTGCTATCCATGTCTAAAATCTTGGCTAACACTCGCCACTTGATGAGTTGGAGGAGTATGGCTATATGGCATTGCAGATTAAAAGAAAGAGTGTGCAAACTCACACCATTCAAAAAGATGTACACGTTGGAACGTGAGCAACGAGAGAAACGGGAAATTGAAAGAGAGGTATGATAGACCTAAACGTTTGCTACTGTTAAATAATAAATATCGTAGATTTTGTTGTTGGTCTTGCAAACTACAGTAAATTTTGCAGTTCTCGAAAATTTCGTAATTTTGACAATTTTTGTAACTTGGGTGAGGCCTTCCTTGCAACCCAATGAATAAATATTGTTGATTTTGTCGATGGTCTTGCAAAATAAAGCTAAGTTCGCAGTTTTCGTAAATTTTCTAATTTTTGCAATTTTTGTCACTTCGGAGGAGTCTTCTTGCAACCCACTGACTAAATTTCGAAGCTTTTGTTGTAGTCTTGCAAATTACAGTAAATTTTGCAGTTTTTGTAACTGCGTTCAATCCTGAACGTTAGGAAGACCGTGGTGTTGTCGGCATATTGCATAATTTTTATTTCGTTTGTTTCAGCATTAATTCTTTTAATTGAGTGATCTTTTTTGAGAGTTCTTATGAAAAGTTTAATGCCAATTATAAAAAGCAAGCCAGACAGAGGACAGCCTTGTCTAACACCGCGTTGTAAATGAAGGAAAAAAGATGCATGGCCATTGTTCATTACACAACTAGAGGCTTCATTATGCAAAACATCTATCCATTTTAAACAAACAGACAAACTGTTAAAAGGTAATGGTTGCCAATATATCCAATATAAAGCTCTGGTTCTCTAAAACTTTGTCAAACTGGTTTGTTTAAATCACAGAATGGTTAATCATGATTTGGATCTCAGTATTTCTGTAACCAGATCATAAGCGAAGATAAATGGATTGTAAGTTAACACAACTGCTTGTTGTAACGCGTCGGAGGTTCCTAAACACTAGGACAAGATCATTTCAGTAAAGTGTGACAGAGGACCCTGTTTTTAGCAAAGAAAGTCCACAAACCAACTCCTCTGTAAACATGAGTAGTCCCTTAAGTAACCTCTACCTAATACCAAGTCATGGGTGGTTGATCATTCCTGCTATCCATGTCTAAAATCTTGGCTAACACTCGCCACTTGATGAGTTGGAGGAGTATGGCTATATGGCATTGCAGATTAAAAGAAAGAGTGTGCAAACTCACACCATTCAAAAAGATGTACACGTTGGAACGTGAGCAACGAGAGAAACGGGAAATTGAAAGAGAGGTACGATAGACCTAAACGTTTGCTACTGTTTAGAGCGTTTTAACATGTCGTCACAGCAGCCATATTGGTGTCCGAAAACCATGACGAAACAGTGGCCTTGTTAGTCTACCAAACTAATCCTGTGGGGGTTTAACTCTATTCTTATGTAGGCACTTTCTTTTGTTCCAACAAATTTGTGTGGCCGTTGGTGTTATGAGTTACAACGTTGTATTGACTAGTGCAGTTTGCACCGGGCGTAAGGAATCAGTAAAGGGGTACATTAAAGTGGGTTATTTTTGTGATGAATTAACTATATTTAATAAGTATCAAGTGTTGATGAAGTCAATAGCAGGAGGATGGTTGCCATATAAACTGACGTTAACCTCTGTGCTGTGATTCATTTTATCTTTAGCAAATCCAACGTCGTGCAGAAAAACTGGAAAGAGAGGCAGCAACAAAAACATGGCAAAAAGAGGACTTAGAGCTTGTGGTCGAACGACAAAAAAAACAGCTGGAAAGCAGGGACAACCAGTTATTCGCTGTAAGTTTGGGAGTTACGTTTCTTCTTTTATGTTTTAAATGCAAAACATTATATTGCTGCTTGGCTAAAAGATTATCGACTAGGTAAATGGTGACTCTCAGATTTTGTAAAATATTAACATAGAGGCGACGGCACTAATATCTTCTCTATCTTAAATGAGGTACTCTGAATTCCACTATCTTCCACCTAGCATTGTTAACTACTGCGCCTCTCAGTTACAGGCGAACTCAATGGTTTTATGCCTCGTTTCGGTCGATCATCTTAGCAGACCTGTCAGGAAACAGAAATTCAAAAGGTCACATCTGTGGGCTGTAATTGGTAGAATTCGTTCTTTTTTCAAGGTTGGTTGGTTATTGTCATAATCCTGATTCACGCCAGCCAAAAACTCAGTCAATAGTTAGGTTTTGATAGACCTGTGATAGAATGTTCAAGAAGGGAATATGTAAACAATCAATCCTACTATTTTTGTATAGGTGATTCAGGAGAATGAAGAACTGAAAAGATTTATACAGGACTCCAAACAATTGAAGGAAGGTAACAATGCTCTCAATTAACAGCTCAAATTTAAGCACCTGCTGTTGCAGTCTGTAGAATAGATCATGGAATACAGAGTGTGGAGTAAATAAATAAATAAGTAAATAAAATCAAATTTATTTACCCTCAGCTGTGTGCCCTCGGCGGCGACCATTAGTGTCATTACTTTTATTGGCTGTTGTCTTTTGGTGAATTTTGACTTTTTTTGGAGATTTGGAGGGAGTCTTAGGTCGCTGCTGAATTGATTTTTGACGCACCATATATCATCAGGTGGGTAAACATTCGCTTTCTGTTTGCATGCATGATTTAGTCCATGCTTTTGCAAAGTATCATAAATGTCGCATTTTGGGTAATTTTTATTGGGGACTTTCATGTGACCCTTTGAATAATAATCGTAGCTTTCGCTAATGGGCTACCAAAATCTCGTAAATATCGCAGTTTTGATAAATTTCATAAAATTCGTAGTGTTGGCAAATGTTGTTCAAGACTTTCCTGAAACCCTTTAATGAATTTTGAGGTTCCATCGATCAGCTGGCAAATTATCGTAAATTTTCCAGTTTTAAGAAATTCCGTAAAATTCGTAATTTTCATAAATTGCGTTGGGGACTTCCATGTAACCCTTTCAAAGACTTTTGTGCATTTCGTGGATGGACAGCCGAATTATCGTAAATTTTGCAGTTATTGTAAATTTTGTAATTTTCGCAATTCTCGTAACTTTAAACGGGCCTTCGTTGCAACCCTTTGAATAAATTTCATAGAGTTTGTCGGTGGTCTCGCGAATTTCAGTAAACTTGGCAGTTTTCGTAAATTTTGTAATTTTTGCAATTCTTGTCACTTTGCAGAAGCCTTCCTTGCAATCCTTTCAATAAATTTCGTAGATTCTGTCAATGGTCTTGCGAATTACAGTACATTTTCGTCGTTTTCGTAAATTTTGTAATTTTCGCAATTTTTGTAACTTTGGAGGGGCTTTCCTTGCAACCCAGTGAATAAATATCGTAGATTTTGTTGTTGGTCTTGCAAACTACAGTAAATTTTGCAGTTTTCGAAAATTTCGTAATTTTGACAATTTTTGTAACTTGGGTGAGGCCTTCCTTGCAACCCAATGAATAAATATTGTTGATTTTGTCGATGGTCTTGCAAACTAAAGTTAAGTTCGCAGTTTTCGTAAATTGTCTAATTTTTGCAATTTTTGTCACTTTGGAGGAGTCTTCTTGCATCCCACTGACTAAATTTCGAAGCTTTTGTTGTAGTCTTGCAAATTACAGTAAATTTTGCAGTTTTTGTAACTGCGTTCAATCCTGAACGTTAGGAAGACCGTGGTGTCGTCGGCATATTGCATAATTTTTATTTCGTTTGTTCCAGCATTAATTCTTTTAATTGAGTGATCTTTTTTGAGAGTTCTTATGAAAAGTTTAATGCCAATTATAAAAAGCAAGCCAGACAGAGGACAGCCTTGTCTAACACCGCGTTGTAAATGAAGGAAAAAAGATGCATGGCCATTGTTCATTACACAACTAGAGGCTTCATTATGCAAAACATCTATCCATTTTAAACAACCAGACAAACTGTTAAAAGGTAATGGTTGCCAATATATCCAATATAAAGCTCTGGTTCTGTAAAACTTTGTCAAACTGGTTTGTTTAAATCACAGAATGGTTAATCATGATTTGGATCTCAGTATTTCTGTAACCAGATCATAAGCGAAGATAAATGGATTGTAAGTTAACACAACTGCTTGTTGTAACGCGTCGGAGGTTCCTAAACACTAGGACAAGATCATTTCAGTAAAGTGTGACAGAGGACCCTGTTTTTAGCAAAGAAAATCCACAAAACAACTCCTCTGTAAACATGAGTAGTCCCTTAAGTAACCTCTACCTAATACCAAGTCATGGGTGGTTGATCATTCCTGCTATCCATGTCTAAAATCTTGGCTAACACTCGCCACTTGATGAGTTGGAGGAGTATGGCTATATGTGACGTGACAAGCGTGACCACATCATGTGATCAGGCACTCACGTGACGAGCAGAACCTCGTGCAACGGATATACTTTGGTAGTGTGCGAGTGCCAACTCGGCATTAAAAGTTTCTTATCACTATTTAGCCTGAGCTGTGATTTATTCCCTTTATAACTTGACATGGTGTCAGAAGTGGGATCTCACGCTTCGTTAGTGGATGATGTGATGAACATTCGTCGCCACACTGGTGAGTAAACCGTCGACCGAAATTGGAAGCTTGTTCTGCCTTCACGCCCTTGGCAGAAAATTGGTGCTGATCTGTTTGTTCTTGGACAGCAGACATTCCTAATCATGGTTGATTACTGGTCCAATTTCTTTGAAGTGGTTGAGATCCACAAGAAGACAGCACAAGCTGTTATTACTCAACTCAAGGTGCAATTTGCTCGCCATGGTATTCCAGAAGTACTGATTACAGATAATGGTTCAGAATTTGACAATCGGGAGTTCCAGAGTTTCTCCTCTGAGTGGAATTTTTGATCACCGAACCTCTAGTCCAAGATATCCACAGTCAAATGGAAAAGTGGAAAATGCTGTGAAAACCTGCAAAGGACTTCTTATGAAAGCGAAGGACGACAAGAAAGACCCACTATTAGCAATCCTCGATTGGCGCAACACCCCAAGTGAGGGGTTTAGTACCTCACCAGTTCAGAGGCTAATGGGTCGACGCACTCGTACTTTGCTACCAACAGCTGCAGTGCTCCTCAGGCCAAACAGTGACATTAAGACGACGGCGAGTAACCTAGCAGCTAGGAAAAGATTGCAGTGCAAGCAGTACAACAGAGGCATCAAGAACCTTGCCCCCTTAAAGGCAGGTGATTCAATCCGCATGAAGTTGCTTGGGGAGAAGAAATGGAGCTTAGGCCACTGTACGCGCCCTCTTGCCCGACGGTCTACGAAGTTGAGGTGGAAGGACGGCGCTTCCGTAGAAACCGCCGCCAGCTGCGGTCTACTATGGAGCCGTCATCAGAACCATGCAGCCCCATCGATGAGCCTCATCAAGCTGAGAATGAAAGCAAGCCACCAGATTTACCAGAGTTCCTGCCAGGACAGATCCACACCCAGACCCCTGAGATTGAAGTGAATGATTCAATCCCCGCCACAGAATCTGTCCCGGTCAACGAAGATCCCATACCTGCTTTCCAGCCCAGACGCTCAGAGAGAGCCAGACGTGCCCCAGCATGGCTTGAAGATTATGACTTGAACACTTGAACATTGACTTGAAACACTTGAAATAGCTTTAGTTTATTGTTGGACCCTATTGTTTTTGTTCTTGCTAATTTTGTAAGGGAAGGGGATGTGACGTGACAAGCGTGACCACATCATGTGATCAGGCACTCACGTGACGAGCAGAACCTTGTGCAACGGATATACTTTGGTAGTGTGCGAGTGCCAACTCGGCATTAAAAGTTTCTTATCACTATTTAGCCTGAGCTGTGATTTATTCCCTTTATAACTTGACACTATATGGCATTGCAGATTAAAAGAAAGAGTGTGCAAACTCACACCATTCAAAAAGATGTACACGTTGGAACGTGAGCAACGAGAGAAACGGGAAATTGAAAGAGAGGTATGATAGACCTAAACGTTTGCTACTGTGAAATAATAAATATCGTAGATTTTGTTGTTGGTCTTGCAAACTACAGTAAATTTTGCAGTTTTCGAAAATTTTGTAGTTTTGACAATTTTTGTAACTTGGGTGAGGCCTTCCTTGCAACCCAATGAATAAATATTGTTGATTTTGTCGATGGTCTTGCAAAATAAAGTTAAGTTCGCAGTTTTCGTAAATTTTCTAATTTTTGCAATTTTTGTCACTTCGGAGGAGTCTTCTTGCAACCCACTGACTAAATTTCGAAGCTTTTGTTGTAGTCTTGAAAATTACAGTAAATTTTGCAGTTTTTGTAACTGCGTTCAATCCTGAACGTTAGGAAGACCGTGGTGTCGTCGGCATATTGCATAATTTTTATTTCTTTTGTTTCAACATTAATTCTTTTAATGATGATGGTCTGATGACATGCACATTTTTCAGCTGCAAAGGATGCTGTGAAGTTTCCTATTATAATCATAATATTGTCTTTAATATCATTATCATCATCATTATTAATAATTATAATAATATTATTGCTCTTAAATAACGGTTTAGCTAGAAGGATAGTCATGCAGCAAAACAAAACCGAAACTTTGAAAAATAACACCCAGAAAAATGCTGTTCTTCCAGCGTGTATTTATTAAACTTTTGTTTCCATTGGAAGCGGATCTGTATGTGGCAATGCAATATTGATGCTTTTTCATTCATTCTATCTTGCAGATTAAAAGAAAGAGTGGGCATAGTGACACCGTTCCAAAAAAAATACACATTGGAACGCGACCAACGAGAGAGACAGGAAATTGAAAGGGAGGTATGATAGACCTAAACATTTGCTACTCTGTATAGCATTTTAACATGTCGTCACAGCAGCCATATTGGTGTCCCAAAACCATGACGAAATGGTGGCCTTGTTAGTGTACCAAACTAATCCTGTGGGGGTTTAACTCTATTCTTATGTAGGCACTTTCTTTTGTTTCAACAAATTTGTGTGGCTGTTGGTGTTATGAGTTAAAACGTTGTATTGACTAGTGCAGTTTGCACCGGGCGTAAGGAATCAGTAAAGGGGTACATTAAAGTGGGTTATTTTTGTGATGAATTAATTATATTTAATAAGTATCAAGTGTTGATGAAGTCAATAGTGGGAGAATGTTTGCCATATAAACTGACGTTAACCTCTGTGCTGTGATTCATTTTATCTTTAGCAAATCCAACGTCGTGCAGAGAAAATGGAAAAAGACGTGGCAATAAAGAGAGTACAAAAAGAGGAGTTAGAGCTTGTCGTCAAACGACTACAAAAACAGCTGGAAGTCAAGGACAGCCAGTTATTCGCTGTAAGTTTGCGAGTTACATTTCTTCTTTTATGTTTTAAATGCAAAACATTATATTGCTGCTTGGCTTAAAAAGATTATCAACTAGGTAAATGGTGACTGTCAGATTTTGTAAAAGATTAACATAGAGGTGACGGTGCTAATATCTTCTCTATCTTAAGGCACAGGGTGAATAACGTAAATGAGGTAGCTCTGAATTCCACTATCTTTCACCTAGCATTGTTAACTACTGCGCCTTTCAGTTACAGGCGAACTCGATGGTTTTATGCCTGGTCTCAGTCGATCATCTTAGCAGACCTGTCAGGAAACAGAAATTCAAAAGGTCACATCTGTGGGCTGTAATTGGTAGAATTCGTTCTTTTTTCAAGGTTGGTTGGTTATTGTCATAATCATGATTGACGCCAGCCTAAAACTCAGTCAATAGTTAGGTTTTGATAGACCTGTGATAGAATGTTCAAGAAGGGAATATGTAAACAATCAATCCTACTATTTTTGTATAGGTGATTCAGGAGAATAAAGACCTGAAAAGATTTATTCAGGACTCCAAACAATTGAAGGAAGGTAACAATGCTCTCAATTAACAGCTCAAATTTAAGCACCTGCTGTTGCAGTCTGTAGAATAGATCATGGAATACAGAGTGTGGAGTAAATAAATAAGTAAATAAAATAACCTTCATTTACCCTCGGCTCTGTTTATAGCACAAAGGCTAAAGAGTCCTAGCAAATAACTGAAATAAATAATTCAAATTATTATAACATAAATATTGTTAAGAATCCCAACTGACTGGAGGTAAACCAGCTGTTGGGACGCAAACGAATAGTAACAAATATATACAGGGAAGAAACTACTTTGTTGTTTTGAACCGCTCTGTTAATATGAATTTTGTGTGGGGATTTAAGTCCCATGAAATGCTTAAATTAGCATAATTTCAAATAAACTTAACATACCATCACCAGATTTGAAAAGTAAATAAAGGACAGAAGTCCAATTTTTTTCACAATAAAATTATTGCATATATCAGATGATGACGTCACCAATGATGAAGTCATATGATACTCTAAACTGTAAACTTGTAAATTCCAACATTTTTGTGTGGGATTTCCCACACTTTGTTAGCGCCAGCAACATTTATACCTTTATTTGTGTATGAGAGAAAAGTGTTTGTCATGTGGTTTCTACTTGGCATGTAGACTGGGTTCCACTAGCAAGAAGGAGGACCCTGGGGTTGAGTGTTTTTGTGCGACGACCATTAGTGTGATTACTTTTATTGGCTGTTGTCTTTTGGCGAATTTTGACTTTTGTTTGAGATTTGGAGGGAGTCTTAGGTCTTAGTGTTTGAGACACTCGCTGCTGAATTTATTTTTGACGCACCATATATTGTGAGGTGGGTAAACATTCGCTTTCTGTTTGCATGCCGTCCACAAAATTCTTGGATGAATAAGGAACAATCATGCAAAATGTTCCACTTCTTGGACAGAACTGTCTGCAGTTACATGTTTAAATTATGTCACATTGAAATTGCTTCGATCAGCTGAAAATCCCAACAATTTCTGCGGAAAATAAAATTCTAGTAAACAATCTCGCGCCGCACAGTTTGCAACTGTCGGTGAAAAATTTACACTTGAATGATTTCATTGCTTTCAATCCCCGTCTATTGCTAAAACCAGCATTTTTATATCAGCAACCGAAGTTTTACGTACAGATATAACACAATGACAAAGTCCAGTATTTTCCTGTGTATTTACGGTTAGCAAGTTGAGGTTCCCTCAATAAACCATGATTTGCTGATACGTTGCATGACGGTGCAGTTTCCATATACTCACACGTTTAAGAGGCCCTGCGCCTAAGAAACGACCGATGATTTCCGGCTAAACAATAAAATCGGCCAACTTTTATCTCCCAAGTAGAGGTTACCGAATACTATTTAAAAATGAATTTCTTTTGTTTCAGTTTCGCTTTAAACCAAAAATATCGAGCCGCAAACTTTTTCCGTCTGATAGCAGCAAAATCAGGCTGAAAATAAGCCCCCGCAAAAGACTGTTCAGAAATTACTATCGCAATGCAAAATGAGAAAACTACAGTGTTGAAGAAAAAGGCCTTTTAATGCAATGCCATTCGATAAACATCAAAAAACTGCCAAAGCGATTAAAAAATAAAGTTTCGAGTGTTGCATACTAAATTGGACGGAGCGTTGGAGCTGATTTTAAAATAATTATTTCTCAAAAGTCCAATGCTGTTGAAAGCAATCACAGTGATGAATTAGACATTAGAGGGATGCACATCACGTTTCTGGAGTATATTGACCTTGTACAAAGTGTTCAAAGTTACCGTGTGACAGCGGCCATTGATGTCATTTGTCATGTCAAGTCGCAAGAACACAGCGGTCAAACGCCGGGCATGCGCAAATGGGTACATTTTTTGGCAGCCACGATCCAATTTCCCGCACAAAAGTCTAAAGGAAAACATGGGAAACAACCAGTGTCACGCAAAATTTATGAAAAAAAATTGAAAAGTTCATAGAAAGCTGTGAAAGGAAAAGAAAGTGGGTAAAAGGAAAACTTAAGACTTTTCAGACACAAAGTTTATTGAGTTACCGGTATTCTGCTGATTTACCATTTTGTTTTGAGCTTTACCAAAAAAGTTTATAAGTCTTGAAAACCTGTGTCATGCTACGAACCGACGGCGTAGTATATTGTCATTTGTTTTTATTAATCATATGATGCATGATGCCGGAAACGGATGACAAACGGTGTGTAAAAGAAGGAAAAATGGAAGAAGAAAAAGACAATTGCAGTGATTCAGCCTTGCTCAGACGAGCTGGAAAAATTTTGGCAAGGACTGTGGGGATTCCATCTGGATCCAGGATTTGTCTGAAGCACAGGAACGAGATGAATCGAAACGACAAACGATGTTCATGTCCATCATCATGGGGGCATAGCTGGCCAAAATACCGATCCCAAACCGCCTGTACCAGGTCTTTGACCAAGTGGGAAAATCTTTTCTAAACTACAAACCTGGAAAAAACTGGTGCACTAAATGCAAAGTGTAGGCGGACAAAAAATTCAAGGAGCACGGAAAATACATACCACGGAAAAAAAGAACTGCAACAAGCAGAAGGTAGCACAATTTTTAACTTTTATTTCTGTTAGCTCTTGTTGTACAGGCTAAAACATAAGCAAATATATAAATAATGAGGAAAATGTCATTTATAGGATGCCGATGACCCACGAAAAGAACAATGTCATGAAAATATTTTGACCGCCTTTTAGTTGCTCCATTGCTCGCACATGCGCAGACTTTTGACCGCTGTGTTAGTCGGGCGGTCACCAGGTAGGGATCCAGTCGTGACCCCATAACTCAGATCACGCTGCGGCCAAATTGGTCTGGCGGTTAGGGAAGTTTTCCTTTTTGAGTGACCATCATTTGTGAAAAATAACATAAAATTGTTCCACTAAACGTTTTCTGGCTGGGAAAAATTGTTTCCCTTTTTGTGCATTTGTTTGGATTCCGCCGCTATTTGTACAAATGACATCAATAGCCGCTGTCACGCGACTACATTTTCCAGGAAATTCAAGCCTGTCATGGCTTCCTACAAAACATAACTAGCACCTTAGCTGACGGATCTGTTGGACAATTGACACAACAAATTTTCCCAGGAAGAGGTAGGTTCTAGGAACATTGAAAAAACTTTATGAGGGGGTGGCATCCACACCCCGCTCTTTGTACGTTCGAAGGTTAATAAGTTATCTTGAGGTAAGTAAGATATGTAATGGAGCAACTTCAGAATACATGAATATCTCAACGGAACAAGACTGGATGAGCCAGCAAAAGTCAAAAAATAGGTCTGATGAATTACTTTCGAACTTTCTAAAGCATCTGGAGTCAAACTAGGGCATTTCCTGGTCATTTCGCGCATTTTGTGCCAATATGACTGAATTTTTTAAAAACCGTGTAAAGACCTTGCACCAAAACAGCCATATGCTCGTTCATTTCACTCCAAAAAGTCTTAAAGTCACTCTGAGGAAGGAGAAGAAAATAGAGAGAGGAGAGCAAGAACAGGAAGATAACAGAGCGGTGGAAAAAAAAAGATTGGCATTCCTTTTAATTTTTATGTCGTCTACTTTGGAGAGAAAAAACGTTTCATTTCTTCAACAGAAAAAATATGACCAAATATGATGACGGCAAACACAACAAAGACGACAATGAAGAATGGCTTGCTTTTTATAACTCAGGCTTTCCCATGGAAATTCAATTGCTTTTAGTTAGCCTAAGTAATTAACCTGTTTAACCGTGTGTAGGCTGCAGCTGCAAAGTTGCATTTACCTCAGTTGAATATGATGGGCCCGCAATTGCAAGCAGGCACTAATTTTCCAACCTTCTCATGTAGAAGATGCTTATGTAAAACTGGGAAGGCCGCAACAGGGGGTATCCTAACATGAAATATTTCGAACCAAACTTTTAATTTGACTTTGTGAGACCTATTAATCTGATTTGTTTGTAGATACTGATTTTAACTGCACTGCATATTGATAAAGGTACAAAACTACCGCAAAAATGTTTTATTTTTGAAATAAACTTTTACACTTTTGTCAAACAATCTGCTCTGTGAAATTGCCAACATGTGGTATTCTGTTTACCTTCTCCACCACATCCCCAACACAATGTGATGTTGATCCAGCTCAAGTAGCCCACTATTCTAACATCACTTTGGGGGGGAGAAGGGCTTGGAAAATTCAATAATGACTTCTCACTTGAATGTGTCCTAAGCACTTTTGGACAAGATGGAAGGTTTCAGCAGATTTTCTGAAAGTACTAAGACAAGTTAACAGAGCAAATCCACATGGCAATATGGTTCACAAAAAAGTGGCAGCTAATTAGAAAGCCCCGTCACCAAGTGACACCAGAGACTCATCCTCCCTCACTTGTAATGAGGACCTAGTGTTGTATTTACGTACCAAACAATACCATTTAAACCCCATTTGCAAGGATTCCTTTTGTTATCATTATCATTTCTTTTTTTTACTGTTTTCTATATTTCTATTAGTACAATGGTTAAATGTTATTATTATTTTTAATCTACTATTTCTTTAGCTTTTGCAATTTTAGTTTTGCAGGGCCCCACTGAAAACCACATGTATGTGAAGTGGGCTCCCTGTTGAAAGATCTTTATTATTATTATTATTATTATATAATTGAGTTTTGAATCTTGTAGATGATATTGGAGTGGACGAACCAGAAAATCTGCAAGATCTAGAACAAACAAAATTGGAAGAGTTGCAAAACTAGCATAATCCTGATATTTAACATGCAATATTTTTTAAGACCTAATTGATCATCGCAGTTATATACACAACAAAGAGCAGCTGTGAAACTGTTAAGCTGTGTATATAACTGCAATAATCGATCATGCGTCATATATTTCTCCACCGTTCAAATATATCATCTGTCACAAGTTTGGCTGTAAACATATTTTTATCATACATTTATTATAATCTGCATTAGAAGAAATTCAATTTCAATACCCATGCATTTGAAGCTTGCATCATTCCTTTTAAATACACTTAATACATGTTAGCTTCTTGACAAGAGATCTTGAGACTTTATTTTGGTGCCGGCTACTTTTTAATACCCTTGACATTTTTTGTGATTAAGAGTTGAAATTTTACGATTTTAACACAACTGCTTTTGTTAGCGTGTTCTGCGGCTAATGGTTAACCTCATTAAGGCCATCTTGCATTTGTGGTCTAAATCTTCTAAAAATTAAACAAGTTATAAACAAACATTTAAGTTGGGTTCTCTAAAGTTGTGATCAGAAACTTTTATCTTCTAATGATGTGCTTGACTGGCTGTACATTTTATGATAGCCATACCTGGAATATAGCTAATTCCTATTGCGTAGGGATAGTTCATTTAGTTCTCAGACAAAAAATGGCTATACTTAAGGTCATTCCACTGAAATAGAACCTGCACTGATCTAGTTATCTACACAAACAAAGGTATTTTAATTGTCCATGCGGAATTCAATGCAGAATTTTGGCAGCAGATTTTTGGACAAGTTCCCGCTGTTTTTTGCTGAGTTTATGGTTCCAGAGCTTCTTACTTGACAAATTTTATGTGAAATTGGGGTATAAGTAATTTACTGTGAGTGTATATGCTTTGATGCATACATTTATTTCTAGATGTACATGTATTATAATAATTACATCTTTTGAGGATACATACTAATCCTGTACAGCCTCAGCAGTCGCCTCCTCCAAACTTGAACCTTTGGCAACAGCATGTTTACTTCATAGTTACATACTTAGGGTTGATTTTCTTGCAGATTGGTCGCAGCTGTAACAAAAGCCAAACATGCAGGAGGTGTCATAGTGGAAAGGCCAAACGGCCTTGCATATCAAAATGTGCTTGCTGGGGTTTTGGTACATGTGAAAATATATCATTCAAGGTATGGTACAGTAAGTGTTGTAGTTCAGGGTTATTGTATACCTTGAAGTACCTCGCAACCAAACGATGTTGCGTGTTTGCTTAAACTGTAGATAGTTAAACTCCTATTTCAAATTAAAGCTTGAAGAGCTGGCTGTGAAACTAAAGCGAGTATTCAAAATACAATAAATTGAGAAATTTTTCACCTCCTCTAAATGTGAGTGCGTTCGAATCACCTTGTCTTGTCAGAGTGGAATAAGCAACCGGCCCTGCACAGCGAAATGTTGCTGCTGGGGCAATGATAGATGCCAAAATATATCCCACAGGTACAATACTGTAGAAAGAGCTGGATAGGAATTTTAATGGTTGCCATGGGAACGTCAAAATTGATGGACACACAATTTACATGTCAAAATTTCTGCAGACAATGATGGAAGAGCTAGTGAAAGTTTCAGCCTTTTTAGAGTGAATCATCAGTTCAAAACTTTGAAAAACCTTATGCAGGGGTGGCATTTACAGCTCGCTCTTTGTACGTTCGAAGGTTAATAAGTTAGCTTGAGTTAAGTAAGATATGTGATGGAGCAGCTTCAGAATACATGTATATCTCAACGGAACAAGACTGGATGAGCTGGAAAAGGTTGAAAAATAGGTCTGACGAATTACTTTTGAACTTTCTAAAGCATCTGGAGTCAAACTAGGCCATTTCCTGATCATTTCGGGCATTTTGTGCCAGTATGTCTGAATTTTTGAAAACCATGTTAAGACCTTGCACCAAAACAGCCATATGCTTGGTTGTTTCATGACTCCTAAAAACCTTAAAGTCACTCCAATGAAGGAGAAAAAAATAGAGAGAGGAGAGCAAGAACAGGAAGATAAGAGAGCGGTGGAAAAAAAAAGATTGACATTCCTTTTAATTTTTATATGGCTTATTTTGGACAGAAAAAACGTTTCATTTCTTTAACAGATTAATAAAGATCAATTTTTAGGTCCAGAAATTAAAACAAAACAAAGGCTCGCAAGACGTGCAAGGGTCATTTTTTTGTGAACTTTAAGGTTCAGGAGGTAGCAGCATTTAGTAGACTTTTGACAGAAATGATTAGGTTAGTCAACAAACTTTGTTTGGTTATGATGTACAGCAGAAGACAAATTTAGAATTTATGATGTACATACAATCTTCCTTGTTAACATTGAGGGCAAACAGAAGGACCTGCTCTTATTTATTTGAATTCCCATAAGAAGTCATGCGCAAGACGTTGGCGTGCTAAGCATGCAGGGGTGGTGTGGGGGAGATCGGCCAATTGTTTTGGCTTTTTTACTTGTTGCATAAAAAGTGTTTCGAGATGTTTTCCTTGTGCAAGGCAATGCCATAAATGTTTATTGTATGCTTCCATATTAAAACATGGAGTATCGACACATGGTGTTTTTATACTTATGTTAATTTAACTATACTTAAGCTATTATTGTGGAATGAACAACAGAAAAATAGTAGGTTAAAACCATTACAAGGTGTCCGTTAAAAATGAAAAACGCTGTTAGGCATTAGTCTAAATTTATCTTATTTTAATAACATTGTCTGCTTTTCAGTTGCTGTTGGCACTAAGATAAGGTTCTATGTTTACCTTCAGGAAAACTACGATTATGAAGACTTCTGCCAATAGCTGACTGTGACTGTTCATAAAAGGAACAAAGAAGCAGCAAAAAGAGTTATAATCCTTGAAAAGCAATGGTTAAGCCATTTCCAATGTGGCCATTTACTAACATAGAGAATTTCTTTTGAACATGTAAAATATTCCGTGTTCTGTAAATTAAAGAACACATCATGTGCAATTACATTTTTTACATTCTGGTTTCTGGGAAAGTGATCATTTATTAATTATAATAATGTTATACTTTTGGAATACCAGAAGTCCATAGAATTGAATTTTACATTATGGATTCTAGGTTAGGAGGTCAAGCACAAAAGCACCAGAAGTATGAGCAAAGTGTTACAAATTTAGAAAATGAAGGATTGAAATATTTTAAGCTATGCAAAGATAAAATTGGATGAACAGAACTTCAAGAAGTTCATAGGCCAAGTTGAAACTTACCTGTCAGGGTTGGGAGAATAAAGTTTAAAATACAGTGTATTTTTTTTTTGTTTCTTTTTGGGAGTTTGAGCTTTACCAAAAGTATTCACTTCCTGTACATAGTTCCAATAAAGAAAGGGTATTAAAAAGTACATATTATACATATTTTTATTGTAGGGCAAAAACAAAGGTTAAATAAAGTGGGATGCAGTTTGTAATAGTGTTTTTTCTTTCCAATTATCAATTCTAACAGTGAAAGAGAGGAGGATTTCTAACCACTGTGAGTTGTGTCCAGTAAAATAGGTGTAGAGAAAGAGCAACAAAATCAGAGAATGAAGTTTGATGTTTTGCAGTCTTTCCATAATAAGTTCTTGATTGAAGCCATAATTTGAGGATCGAAGTTTAGAAATGGTACAATCAAAACAAGTCTTTTGTCTAAGGATGATGATGATGATGAAAAAAATACAGTACCGCTCAAAAGTAAGTTACCACCTCTCGTCTCGCGAGAACCATTGAAGCGTATATTTTGGAATGAATTACAAGCAATTAGCTTGCGAGAAAACGATTAAATTCTCGCGACGCAGTGAAGTTTACCCCGCGAGAGCATCTGGTTTTGCAGGCTCTTGTTTCACACGCTACTTCAAGGGAGCCAACTTTAACTTACAAGCGAAAAACTTAAATGAAAGTGATGAAAAACGAACGGCAAAGACGTTCGCCGAAACTCGAGTTCGGCGGTCGCTTTAATTATTTCATTGCAGCGTGTTGACTCTGCGTAAATATGAACGACAGCTTTTAAGTGGAAACTTGCTTCGTAAGACCCAATACTATCATCGCAAATGAAGAAACGGAATGGAAACATTGCTTTTTATTCTCAAATCAAGACGTTGGTGAAAGTGCTTGAGCAATCGATGAGTAAAGTGTCAATAGTTTACGGATTATTTTTAGTCCGTAACGCAGTGAATTTGCATAAGTGTGCATGTCCTTTGAACTCGCTTTTGAATCGTAAAACCGTTGTTTTCATCCATAAAATTGAATGTAATCAGTCATAAAAATCGAAATATTAACCACCGGAAAGAGAACTTCGGTAAATCTGTACATGTTTCGTCTGACAGCGAGAAAGGAAGTGAATTTTTGATTACATAACAAATCGAAAACGTGACTTTGACTTTATGCATGCATCCTTTGCTAAAATAACAATCGCACGTGGTAGAAGTGTTCAAAGAATTGGAACGTGAAATGGAACGCAGAAGACGTCAGTTTGAATACTGAAAGTTATGTTGATCTTAATTTCCTTGTTAAACGTGCTCACCAAGAGAGACAAAGTCCGTTGAGCGATTGATGGAAAGATTGCGATCCTTTGGTCAAATTAGTTGTGTTGATGTTGAACTCGCCTACATGTACATCGATCGATAAAAGGCTATGAAACACGGTTATGAAAATTGTGAACCGCTCGAAGGCCAAGAATGGTCCTGAACGGTCCGTGTTTGCTTTTAAACATGTCACTGTTAACCTGTCTTTCATGTATACAGCACCTTTCTACTGAAGTGAAGTTAATGATTTCATAAATCGCAGCGCTAGTTTGGCGAAAGAAGCCACTGGGATCGACCAGCAAAAGAAGCAATTTCAGCGTACAGGTCTGGACACCGTGGAAGTCATGAACGATATGTTTTCGATTGAAAACTGAAAAATTTGCGGCGTATATATTCACAGATACCATTCTCAAACCATGTGGGTTGAAAATTTCTGGAGTTACATCTTTTATGAACGTGGTAAACATGGGAAATCCGGCGCCGGCGCTCGCAAGCGAAGCTTCGTCAGATCGCGCAAAGTTTCGCTGTGTTGTTGCTGCATTGTTTGCTTCACAATAGGCTATTAAAATCTCGCGAGAAGTTCAGGCAACCGTACTTACAGTTTTTTAAAGCTCTCGCGAGACGAGACTCTCGTCTCGCGAGACGAAAGTCTCGTCTCTCGAGACGAGAGTCGCGTCTCTCGAGACGAGATTCTCGTCTCGCGAGAAGGTGGTAACTTACTTTTGAGCGGTACTGTATGTATATAATAGCCCATTTCCAAGTTGCCGTATGTTTGGAGACTGGTTTCAAAGTTATGGCACGAGAGTGAGGCTAAGTGCATAAAAATCCAACATGGACGCTCATAGTACTCGTGTAAAGAATGCTGCAGGCAAAGATTTGTCGAAATACAAGGTTGATGGTTTAAAAAAGTTCTTAAAAGAGCGTGGCATTCAACTGAGTGATAACAGTAACGGGAAAAGAAAGGCAGAGTTGGTCGATTTGTGCGAAAAAGCGGCAGAAATGAAGCAAGCGAAGCTTGAAGATACTGTTGAAGACTACAACAAACTGCTTGAAGAGAAATTACAGACAGAGGATGGTAAACTGTCAGACCCGAAGACCTTAACCGCTTGGACCAACAACTTTTCGGATATCCCAGAGTTTACGTTCAGGGATCTGTACAGCTATCTGGTGGGAAGTGAGGAATAATCAGAGGAAAACCTTCATTCATTTAAAAGTCTCTTCCGTTATAAGTTGTATCGCGATGGCCATGTTACGGATTTTAAATTTAAAGTTAAGCCAACTGAGAGAGTAGAAACAGAAGATGGACAGACTACTTACAATTGCTAAATAATTATGAAAGCTAGTGGAGAGGTTCACTCTGCTCATTGCCCTTATGAAGGGGGAAGTGATGGCTGTTGTAGGCACATAGCTGCCGTGTTAATTGATCTCCAGGTAACAGTAACAATATGACTACTTGTACCTCCAGCAAATGTGAGTGGAAGAGGAGAAGTGGGAACAGTGACTATGCCACTCCTTTAAAGGATTTACGAATTGTGAAGGCCGAGTTTAGCAAAAGTGAGAAAAATCCCATTAAACCTCATGATTTCGATCCTTGACCATCCTTCCTTGATCCTGTCTCGATGAGAGGAAAGATGAGGAGGGGCCTTCAACAGTTACACCCTGAGTCTGTGGCAAATCAATTTCTTCCAAAACCCAAAGATCCAGTAATCCCAGAACCAGCAGTGGCAGAACACATAAGCAATAATGCCAATGTTGAGAGATTTGAGACTGTGGAAAGTGTTTCTGTTTACACTATGAAATACGCAGAGATCTTTAAATGTCAAAATAACATCAGCATCAATGGTGATATTTATGAAGAGACCAGACAATCATTTATCAAATTCCTTACTATTGATAAGAATCAGTGTGATATCATTTGCTGCAAAACCATACATCAAGGTAGCAGTAAGTTCTGGTATGACCAGCGATCAGGACGTTTTATGGCCTCAAATTTCTACCGCATATGTCATATGAGGGAAAGTACACAAAAATCAAACATTGTAAAATCATTAATGAACTACTGCCCAATGGAGCATGTACCTGAACAGCTACAGTGGGGACATGAAAAAGAAATTGCTGCCTCGGAACTGTACCTGAAAAAAATTTCCAAAAAGCATAACAAAGTAAGCCTTGTAGAATCTGGGCTTATTATAAATCAGAAATGGCCTTTTCTTGGTACTAGCCCTGACAAAATTCCACACTGTAAATGTCATGGCAAGACACTTGTGGAATGCAAGAGCCTGTGTTTGCAAAAAGGAATCTGTTGCCTGGAGTTGCAGCTTCAGACAAGCTGCTTAAAACAACCACATGCTTCAAGCCTAAAGAAGAAATGTCCTGGTATTGCCAAATCCAGGCCAAATGGGAATTTCAAGAATTCATGCCACTGATCTAGTTATCTACACAAACAAAGGTATTTTAATTGTTCATGTGGAATTCAATGCAGAATTTTGGCAGCGGATTTTGGACAAGTTCCAGCTGTTTTTTGCTGAGTTTATGGTTCCAGAGCTTCTTACTGGACAAATTTTATGTGAAATTAGGGCATAAGTAATTTACTGTGAGTGTTTATGCTTTGATGCATACATTTATTTCTAGATATACATGTATTATAATAATTACATTTTTTGAGTATACATACTAACCCTTTCACTCTGAAGATCTGAAAGCTAATTCTCCTTACTAACTAACATCCATTTTCTTGTATGTTAGTCTTGAGAATTTGGTGTTATGTCATGACAATATGCCTTTAGTTGTAATTGTCCTTATTCTAATGAGCTGTCTGCTTGGCATTGTGTTAAAATTGTAAGGAGAATTTCTGTGAGTCAAAGGGGTAATGAAATTCGTTGCATAAGTTTTAACAAAGGGCTTGTCATATGGTGCCACACATTCATGTTAAATGCTCTTGATCATAAGGTATTTCACAGCCACTTTCAGATAATTTTGTTGAAAGATGATACATTTAGAATTAACAGGAATAACACACAGTCTTCACTGAGTTGCATTTCATTTTAGGCATTATATTTTGACAGGGAGCAAAATACCCAGTAACTGAAACCAAAAAAGCTTTGCTTTAGAACTGTTGGGAAAGTTATCTTGCCAGTGGCTTCAACAAATTACAAAGAGCTCCACAGACTATCAACATCTGGTCAGCAAGTGGGGCCAGTGTCAAAGGCAAATTTCCTTGAAATATTTTCAAATCTTTCAATCTTTCAATGGCCCTCTCCACATGAATTTGCACTCTGGCAATTTGGCACATGGATGTAAAAAATAATGCATTTTCCAATGTCATTAAAGCACCATTAAGACACTCCCTCCTCTTGAAGTTCAATTTTTTGTAATAAGCCCTACTCTATTGAACCCTCCTCTATGAATCAACTCCTGCAACCGCAAGCCAGCAAGCCATTTAACGACCACACAAAGCTTATTGAATGTCAGTATAAACACAAGTGGTATCACAACCACACCGCAAAAGATCTCAAGCCCCTCAAGAAGGGTGACACTGTGCGCACGAAAGCACTGTGTCCTGGTGAGAAAGAGTGGCGCAAAGTATTGGTGGTTGACAAACATGACCAATGATCATACACCGTGGCGACATCAGATGGTCAGACATACCGCCGTAACCATATGCACCTGAGAAAGACCCAAGAGCCACCACTGATAATTCAGCAGGACCACTGGTCACCACCGCCAAGCAATCCTATGTTGCACAAGCCAGCTGAAAACCCTGAAACACCAATTACAAGCACCCCACCACTGAGGCTACCAAACAAATCAAGCTAACACAAGCCGCTGGAGGTCAACAGGAACCCCCCACCAGCAACGGTGGGCCCTTGACGTGTTCGAAGGCCACCAGAACGGTTAAAAGACTATGTTTGCTATTAAACAATGCATGGTGTCGAGCTTCTAGCTGAATTTTTTCATTCAGTCGATTTCATTGTTTGTTTCAGTTTTCTTTTCTTTTCAATAAGGAAAGGATGTTAGAATGTGTTATCAGTAGCTTGCTTATTTCATAGGTCACGCGTCACTTGATTGTAATACAAGTATAATGATTGCATGACCCTTCAGTTGCAATTTCTGCATCATTCTCAAAGGGTGCTATATCATGATAGCTACATTAAACCTTTGGTGTGTCTCCTGAAGAGCAGTTTGTGTCTCCTGGTAGCAGACAAAATAGCATGTGACAGAATTTATGCAACAAGAGCAGTTGTCAAGCTATTAAGTGTTTTTCATTTTTTGACATCCCTTGCTCTTTTTTTGAGATTTTTATAGTTGGTGCGATATCTCGTGATTTTTAACGACTTAACTAATTGTAGATGTGTAGATGTAGATGTGTATATGACTGCAATGATCAATCACTTCTTCATATATTTCTCTACAGTTCAAATATGTCATCTTTTAAGTTTGCTTGTATATAACTTTTAATCTGCATTAGAATTCATTTTCAACCCCCCATGCGTTTGAAGCTTACATCATTTCTTATACCCGTTAGTGTCTTGACAAGAGCATCTTGAGACTAATTAATATTACACTCCCTTATTATATGCCTTTTTTTTTGCCCTGTTTTGTGGCTAATGGTTTAACCCCATTACGGCTGTCTTGCATTTGTGGTCTAAATTTCTATTAAAAATTAAACAAGGTATCAACAAACATTTAAGTTGAGTTCTCTTGTGATCAGAAACATCTACCTTCTCACAACCTGCACTTCTCGTTGCACATTTTATGGTAAAAGCTGCACCTAGCATATAGCAAATTCTCATTGTGTAGGGATAGTTAATTTAGTTCTTAGGCGAAAAATGGTTATACTAAATTAGCAATATAAAATGGAGACAGCTTAATGAAATGAGCCGAGGCTGGAACAAACTGGGCACCAATTTCCTCAGTCTAATTTTCAAACGAAACACATGAGCACCTCATTTATCAAATGTCTCTCACATTTACTTACCTAGATGTTTAACATGGTGTAGCTTAGTAGCAATATTTAAAAATGTCATATCCACCACCTATAGGTAGCATCATACAGGTACAGCTGTAGTTTAATATGCCAAGCTTTTTGATCAATCATAATATTAAATTATCGAATGTTTCCCTCTGGAAGTTATACTCATTTGTAAAATTACTTTCACAATGTGCTATTTATACCTGCAAAAAGCATTCCACGCAAGTTAAAGACAGAGTTCCCTTTTTTTTTGTACTTACATGGATTTTATAATTTAGTAGATAACACAGAAGAACCTGGCATTTCAAGAGTGGGATTACCAGAGTTTGTACTCTTTTGAGCTGTCCAAATTCCATGACTTTCCATGACTTTTTCCAGGACATTTTCAAGTTTGCCATGACTTTCAAGGACCAAGAATTAAATTCCATTCCTTTCCAGGCCTGGAAAATGAAATTCCTAAATTACATGACTTTCCAGGTTTTCCATGACCTGTACAAACCCTGGATTACAGTCTAGTAAATCAAAGTAATCTCTTGGGTCTGGTTAAAGACTAGTGTAATCCTGATGTTTAATATATACCTTTTTCCTGGGGGGAACTCCAATATGAAAAGGTCACGGATGCTTGTCATCTCATAAGCCATTGCTACTTGACAATATTATTATTGCCGAAGGCTAAGTGAACATGTTAAACTTAATTACTTGTTTGGAGGGAAGCAGATTTGTTTTCCCAAGAATCTCAATGATCCCCAAGACGAAAACAAACATTGAGATTGGAGGAAAAGAAAACTAACTGTTTCCCTAGAGACTAGTAACTCTATAAACAATGGACAAATTTGCCAAAGAACTTCCAGTATCAACACTCTGGAACAGTGAACTGTTTTGCCAAAGTTACCAGTGTAGTGCTTCAATGCGATGTCTTCAGTTATATAATTTGGATCATGTCTACAGAAGGCATCTGGGGTCGAGGGTTGAGCAATACCCTCGATCGACACTTGATCAACATCTTCCTTCAAAGTGATATGTGGGACATGGGGCTCACTAGTATGTCAACTTGATTAAAAGATCACCCTACTTTTTTCATGAAGTGCAATCATCTAGGACATATGTGTTTCACATTGACGGTTTCTCCAACATTCCATGCCAGTTTAAGACAGAGTGCTTTCTTCTTCATTAATTCCCAGATTTTTTTTTTATTTTATAGCTCATTTTAAACAAGATGACATTGCATTATGATCAGTTTAAAAACTAGCAGATTGAAACAGGTCAGTTTAAAGACTGGCACAACCCTGATGTTTAACATATACTTTTTTCTGGGGGGACTCCCATATGGAAAGGTTGGGGCTGCTAGTTGCGTTACGAGCCATTAATACTTAACAATTAATACTCAAAGGCAAAGTGAACATTATATACTTAATTACTGGTCAAAACAGAAGCAGTTTTGTTTTCTGGAGAATCTTGCATTTCCCAAAAAAGGCAAGAAAGATGGAAACTCTAAAAAAACGGTTGTTTGCCATAAGTTTTCCAGTTACCTGTCTGCTTCTATGTGTTAAATGCATAAGAATGTTGCTTGGCAAAAAGATTATCAAGTAACAAGTGGTGATTGTCAGATTTTGTAGAAGATGAACATAGCACCTTCCTATCTTTTCCAGTGGAACAGATCTGCATGAATGCTTTATTAGAACCTCTAAAAGAACAAAAAAATGTAAATAAGGTAGCTCTGAATCCCACTAACTTTCACCTAGCATTGCCAACTACTGTGCCTTTCAATTACAGGCAAACTGTAAACAATCAATGTTTTCATGTCTTGTTTCCATTAGGCACCTTAGCAAACTTCTCAGGAAAAAGAAATTCAAAACGCCAAGTTTGTGGACTGTGATTAGTAGATTTAATTTTCTTCAAGGTTGGTTAGTTATGGTCATAATCATGATTGATGACAGCCAAAAACGCAATCAATCGTTAAGTTTCGTGCTTCAGAGTTCGCATGTTATTGAATGGTGCAATAAGTTACAGGCTTCAAAAAGTCTGCCAAAACCAGGGGTCTTTGACCTGTATGGACGCACAGTGGTAATGTATTGTGTCAAAGGGAGCTCAACTTTCCCATTGTTGAAACCTGTGCAGAAGAAGAGATGGAGAAACCAATGCTCAAGCAAGGTCACATTTGCAGCCACACCACTCAACGTCATAAAACAGGCATGTGGTGTGAGACGAAATTGGATAAGGCCATAGAGAAGGGTTATGTCATCCTCAAAATCCACAGAGTGTGACATTTTCCGCAGACCAAAATGGTATTGTTCAAATCGTACATCAAGACCTGGCTCAAAATCAAGGAGGAAGCCAGCGGTTGGCCAAGCCATGTTGGAAATGATCCTATGAACCAAAGCAACATTTAAATGCATACAAAGCAAGAGAGGGCATCAAGCTAGACCTTGCCAAAATTCCACTTTGTAGATAACAGAGAAGACAACAACATGAAGGAGATTGATCTAAGTCAGTTTAAAGACTAGCATAACCCTGATGTATAACCTGCAGGCATCATTTGGGAAAAAAAACTACAGTTCATACCTATTTGTGTACTAACTTCGCAAAGTCAGTAGAATTGGCTCCCAACATGACGCCAAAGAAAACAACCTTGCAATACAGGAGCCTTTTTTAATTTGCATTGGATAGTGGTAAACTTCAGATGAAAAGTGCAATGACAATACCTACAAAAGACTTCCACATCTTAAAAAAAGAACCACAAAATCATGCACCATGTGACCATTGCAGTCACAGTCTAAAATTTTGTGATGAAGTAGTTTCTTTTGTCACACTGGTCGAGAAGGAGTCTTGTACAAACTTAACAAGCGTTAGGCCATATCATCAACTCTGTCAATACCCCACAGCAGTTTATAGTAGGACTGATCAAAATCAACGACATGAATTTTAAATGGAAAGAATGTTGATGTTCTCAAAGTCACTGATACCCTTAGGACTCAAAGCAGTCACCTTTCTGAGGATGTACATGTAAAAATAATTGAATGTACTTTCACAATCCAAAGGAAGAAAAGTACAAAAAAAGATTTTTTTGCACTCTTTACCCAGAATATCACACTAAGCAACATCACTATAATACTGTAACAATATTCATTTTATATGTTCCTTTTCATAACAAATTACCTTAATTTGATTGCATTACATCAGGATATCACAGTTAGACCTTTTCTTATGAAATGGAAGTAAAGATATCAGTATGGCAACATTTCGCTTATGACATTATTGTAACTATATTAGTTTATGATTAATTTCCAGCAAGTTTAATATTTTTTACTATTTTTTACCGTGGATCTCCACTATTGCATATGAGGGTTATTCCTTAATATCTTAAAATTTATAATACAGCATTCTAACCGGTCGCCTATTCTTTCATCATTGTGATGGAAATCCACACTTTTTACATCATTTTGTTTTTTGTTAATTTTGTTACATTATAAAACTGATTCTCTCACATACCCATCTTAAAATTTAACCCTATAACTGGTGTTAGTATGATGAAAGACAATGAAGAACTGGGACTAGAAGGATCACTCTCAGAATGTCAATTGAGGTCCCTGTGGGCCCTAAATGGGAATTGTTGATAATTAAACGACTGTTCCTCTGCAAAACCCTTTGTTACTCAGTATTCAAAACTTTCTTTAGCTTTTGGCTTTTTTCCTGAGGACATTCAATTGAAAATGTTTGTCAATCTCAAGTTCACCTTTGAAAGGAAGACGGAAATGCACAGAAGTGAAAGGGATTTTCAATTCCTGCCAGCTTGTGTATTGCAGCAGCATCACACTGATGAGCATGTTTAAAACCAAACCATTTCCTTAGCAAGCAAATGAGAGAACAACTTAGTTTTTACCTGGGGTCATCAAATGACATTACACTCAACCCCAGAAATCCATGGTGCTTTGCACAAGATTTCATCACCAAGAGCTGGAGAAAATTAATTAAAAAAATACCTGCCAGCCCTAACACCTGAACAAAAACAGGTCAGGGAGAAATGTAATGTTCAAGAGGTTTTCCTGGTACTTACAGGAAGGTCATAGTGCTGCGTGTCAAGATAGCAGATAAGGATTACCTGCAGCCAATCACAATGTTAAGATATAAGCCAACCTTTCTCCTGACCATTCCCTAGTCTCCTTCCCACCATCTTCTTTACCGTTGCACGATATACCCAAACAACTGAAATAAACACTTTCCTTCAGCATTTGACACACAATTTCAACAAGCTTCCACTAACACTTTTCTTGATCAAAAAATTAACCAGAAATTTGAACCACCATTTTATTTGAGTTATTTGAACTAACAGTTCAATGAAATGACCATGATGACTACTGCAACAATATAGCTTGTTCTGATGCTTTCAGCCATTTCTTTCAGTCAGTGCATGGTCATCAAAATGACAGTGTTGTAGCTAATGGCCTCACTTCTTCTTTACTATTAGTGACAGAAAACACCCTGTCAAAAATTTAAGTCTCGCCGACAATTTTGCCACCTTATTAAGATATATAAACATTAACAAAGCAACAGGCCCTCATAACTTACACCAAACATCATCTTGAAGAAATTTGCTGATGTCCTGGCCCCATCTTGAACAGCTTGTATTAATTTTGGCTCGCAAAATGGTCTCCATCCTACTCAGAGGAAATGTGCTAATTTGGCTCCAGGTCACCAGCAAAATGATAACGATCAGTAATTATTGGTCCATTTTGCCTTTACCAGTAGTATCCAAAACCCAGGAACAGCGTGCTGCCGCCCGTCTAGTACCTTTCATTAGAGATTCTATTTATTGACTTCAACATGCTTTTCAGTCTAGCAAGTCTTGTTCATAACAGTGTTTCATGAGCAAGTGGCAAAGAACATCCAGTTTGACTTCAAAAAGAGTTGATGGAATTCTGCGAGTCAGATAGATTGAACAAGGCTGCCTCATTTTCAAGACAGTATTCCAAAATGAAGCTACATTGTAAGTTTAACACATTGAACCATGCCGCCCTTGCTTCCACCTGCAATTGAGACCTTGCGTCAGAGCTGTATGCAGCCCAACACCATTTCCTCAGAACCCTTAAACAGACTAAGGATGAACAGCAATCACTCTAAAGTCACCCTGGAGTGGTTGCATTGGCAGGAACAGTGTTTTCCAAGGTTCCCAAGTCAATCCCATCTCACTCGACATGCAGCCAATGAGGGTGAATACAGCATCCCCCAACAGTCGATACAAGGCAGACAGCTACAACAAACTCACCAACACCATCTATGAGTTCCACAGGTGTTTCTGGCATGGCTGCCCAACCTGCCAACCAAACTGTAGTGAAAACAGCTGACACCTGGAGAATCATTCAGTGAACAAAGTTTACTGCTGTTCTCAGAAGAAAATGAGGTACCTGAGGGACAAAACACTATAATGTTGTCGAAATTTGGGAATGTCAGTGAAAGCAAATGAAAAAGGACAGAGGAGATCCAGACCTTTGTGGACACTCAACTTTGTAGACCCCTTAGAGCCAAGAGATGCCTTCTGCAGTGGACACACCAACACCATCATGCTTTACCAGCTGGCTGATGTTGACAATGGGGAACAGCTGAGGTACTACAACTTCACATCATTGTATCCCTACGTGAACAAGAATACGAAGTACCACATAGAACACAAGACAGTGTACGGATATCGCCAAGTTCTTGGGCATCGCCAAATGTACCATCCTGTGATACCACTCTGACAAGACAGCAACTTGACCTTCCCTCTGTGTGCCACCTCTGAAGAAGAAGGGATAGAGAAACCCATGCTCAAGGGAAGTCACATTTGCAGTCACACCACTCAACAACGTCGGATAACAGGCAGGTGGTGTTGACCAGAATTGGATAAGGATGTTGTATGTGATACTCGAAATCCAACCATGCATCAACACCTGGCTCAAAATCAAGGAGGAAGCCATCGGTTGGCCAAGCCATGTTGGAAATGATCCCATCAAGCAATTTAACAGCAACAGTAAAATGCTTACAAAGCCAGAGAGGGCATCTAGCTAGACCCTGCCAAAATTTCATTTTGTAGATAACAGAAAGGACAACAACATCATAGAGGAGATTGAACTAAGTCAGTTTAAAGACTGGCATAACCCTAACATTTAACATATCATTTTTTTATCACACATTTGTTATTATCTCAAATAGGAGATATTTAATCAAAGCCATATGTGTTTGAACCTGCAGGCATCGTTTGGAAAAACAACACTCCATACCTATTCGTATACTAACTTGGTAAAGTCAATGGAATTACGACAAGATGCCAAACCTCAAAATACAGGAGCCTTTGGATTGAGTATTAGTAAACTTAAGATGAAAAGTGCAATGATGATAACTGCAAAAGACTTCCATGTCTTAAGAAGAGAATCACAAAATCCTGCACCAGTGACCATTGTAGTCACGATCTTATGTTTGCAACAAAGTAGTACTTTCTTTTGTCACACTGGTTGTAAGACAGTGTTCACTTTAGCATTTGTTAGTGGACACCTCACAGCAACATACATGTACATGTAAGGGAAATAGCCTTTATCCCACCAAAAAAAAGTACAAAGTAAGGAACAAAGTATTATTCACAACTCTGCAACAGTGGCAACATAGGCTTAAGAACATCATTGAGATGTCAAACACAGCATCTTCTTATCATGTAGCACCATCATAAATATTTCAGAATGCAGTGACTAACCCATGAAAAAAGTACCTTAATTTTTAACTTAAATGATGAAACAACTCTTGCTGCGTGACAAAAATAACTTATGGCCAGGAAACAAATGCAGTTATTTAGCCAAGCAATTTAAACTCGCGTAATCTAATAACCAAGTAGCCCTGACTAGGAATCCAACATCCCACAAAACAATAACACTGTATTTACAGACATTTTTAGGCAGCGTCACTGGAATTTTGCCACTGATTTAATGGTTACAACTAAATTTATAGGAGTAAGCATATTTTGACAATTCAAGATGTGAATATTGACATGAAACAGGGATGCCAAATTTCTGAAAAAGAGAATAAGGAACAGAAACTATCAGCTTTCTTTGCATGCTGCTGTGGTTATCATTTGGCTCACATGTCTCACTTAGTACACAATAATGAACAGCTTTTACGTACAACTTGATCACAGTGAGGCAGTGCTATTTAAGTTGTTCACTACATGTAGCTTTTTGCCACTTCTTTTTTTCTAATCTGCTTTTGGTTTAGATATACATTAACTGCTACATGTAAATTATTTGTTTTATTTGCAGAATTTACAATAGAAAAGTTGAGTAGTTACTCTGTAGATTGTCAAAAAAGATAGGATGTCATGATTTGTGAGTCAGGATTGTAGTCGCATACAGACTACATTCGTTCAAACATAATTTTGCATTCAATGGGATGCATGTGCCACCAAATAACCATATGACATCAAACATAAAAATATCAAAATAGCTTTTTGTAAAGGCTTAATAAGATTTTCCTTGAGATTGCAAGTAGAGTGCAATTACATAGAAAAAATTTGTTACTGAAACAGAAAATGCCAGAGATGAAGTGCCTGACCCTAATCAGGCTCATGCTTGACTGTGGTCCCTTAATTAAAGGTTACAAAAGAATTCATGAAAGTCAACCCAACTCCATTGATTTAAGAGTCCAGACACACCAAACTTCTGAAAAGGAGACAAACAAACAGGAAACACCACCAAATACTGGAAAATAATCTTTAGCAAACTGTGAGGACACAAAACAATGAGAAGTTGTCTGAAGGCAGCAAGACAGTAAACCACACCAACAAAACCAGTAGTCTGGTGATAGCTTGGTTTCAGTATTCTACTGTACCAGCAAGACAAGAGATGCAATGGATACAGAAATGGAGAGCTTTTTAGTCAAATGGGTGAGAGACCAATTCTATTTCAATGCAAATAGCACAGCACATCAAAGTTACTGCAATATTTTCAAGAGACAGGGTTAAAGACTTTCGTTTGTAGATATCACATTTAAATTGAAATTAGCTTCTATTATTTACAAGTAATTCTTTGTCATCTGTAGACTTTTAATACAGTCACATAATATTGTAACCATCCTTGAACTGAAGATGGAGTGATACATAATGAAGTATCCAAAACTGGTTTTCTATTAAAACTCAAATGTTTAAAATAAGTATTTGCAAAATAATTAGCAAGTAAAGTTTTGCTTTGATTTTACACACTACATTGTATACATGTATTAAACCAGCACAGTTTCCTTGCAACAAGAATTGTCATTTCCAAAGTGGCATCACTACCACACTTACACCTGCTTTCCAAGATTCTTTATCGACTTGACAAAACTGTAACAACCCTGCCAGAAGGCAACTTGAACAGACAACAATATTAATGTCCTGTGTGTAGGACTGAGCCTCAGTCCTTGGTGGACATGCAAAGGAGTGCAAAGTACCGCAGAAGAAGGTAAAACTTCTGGCCTCAGTTGTTCGAAGGCTGGATAATGGGTAATAGTGAACAAGGGCTCCCATTTTCCGCTGTTGGTAGCCTGTCGGTAAACTGTTGGCCCACAGGTTACTGATTCATTACAGACACATTACCTTGTTCAACACCATGAATGAGTCGGAGAGGCTTTCCAGGCACTCCACATTCACAACAAGAAACTGGCAGCTGACTTAAAAAAAAAAAAATGAGAAATTGAGGAGCTGAACAGTGATGCCCAAGAACTTGCCAACCTCGTAAAAACCAATGAAAAAAAGTGATCAAAGATCTTAAGAAAACCCTGGTCGAGGCAAAAACCTGCGTCTTGGCAATGCAGGAGGAAATACGTATTTTGCAGGCTACTAATGCAGCAGCAGTAGATTAGGAGCCTGGGGAGCAGACAGCCCACTGAGTCAGCACACACAGCTTTGAAAGCATCCATGAAAGCTACGGGAGAGTACTTGCCATCCTCCAAAAAACAACAGTGCAGTATAGCCAATGCCTTCCAGCAAGCAAGATGCCCCCACTGCACCATCAGGGATTTCATCGCGATGGTAAAGTTAAAGATCATCAATGCCACAGAGTACAAGCTTGTCACTCATGACCACACTGGTTCAGAGAAACAGTTAGAGCAGGCATGTCGTAAACATTTGCAACATTGTCTACCAATGATGACTGCCATGCGGAGGGAAAGGAAATTAATCTCTCTGACCTTTGATCCACGCTTCTCTGAGTAGGAATATCATCCTGCTCATAATAAAAAATGGCTCCTTTGGGAGGCACCCACTTTGCAAAAGAGAATGAACCAACAGATCAAATAGTTCTTAACAAATAAAGACTTTCTTAACAGGGTTTCAAAGGCCAGGCATTTAGGGTACTGGGAACTAGAAAAACTTTTTAATAAGGCAGATAAATGAAATTGAACCAGTTTGGGCAAGTTTCACTTACCAATGCAAAAATGGCATATTAACTACTGAAAGTACTGTGCACAGTATCTTTTTGAAATGACTTTTCCTTTTTTACAAATGCATCTAGTTGTAGAAGCGATAGGTAAGTCAATGTTTACGATCATTTCACTTTACGACCCACTTACAGGGTACCGACAGGTTGCCAACAGGTCGCCAACTGTCGGCTGACACTCGGCCAACACTTTGGCACTTTGGTAGATATTTGGATATGTTTTGCCAGGGAGAAATTACCACTCTTAGACATAACATTGGACAACTGTCATTCATCTCTTAAATAGTACTACATTGCATAAAAAGACCTTCACTGGTCTTCTATAGTTCATAAATTATTTCAGCTTCGCCCATACAGTATGTCTTACAAACCAGGATTAGTGGACGGAGTTTGTAAGATTAACAACACTTGGATTGGTTTTCCTTGTGACAAAATCATACATTCATGTACATGTACATGTACCTAGTCTGTTAATCTACAATCAATTGTGCAAATACATGACGTGCAGACTTGCCCACTCAAATCAGATAACACTTCAACACACTTATACAAAATCCCTTATGTTGGCCATTCTTATCAAGTTGTGGAGATTATATCAACAAACAACTTCTCAGAGTTTTTCACCTTGATTTTTCAAGCAAGATAAAAGAGACTGTGAATCCTCATGATCCTTTTGGTTTGCATCTTTGTTGGCTCAGGAAGCACTTTTAACCGTCTCTCTCTCTATATATATATGGGAAAATTGAACTCTAAACCAACAACTGAGGTACTTTTCATTTATCCCTTTCTTTTGACTTTCTTTAGCTGTTGCTGTTTTCTTTTTGTTTGTTGTTGTTAGTGGTTTTGACTCTGTTTAAAGTACTATTGCTCTTCTTAATTTCCAGTGTATTTTAAATGTTCAAACTGTTAACATAAATTTTATGGCATAATTCTATAATATAATTATACACTCAGTGAAAATTCAAATGCGCAACAGTTGAACATTGACAAATGAAGATGAAATGGGAAATTCAAAGCATGTTTTAGTTTATTGAAAAATGTTGTTTGCATTTTAGAAAATACCTGTAAGTTACAGTATTCTGCTGTTTAACTATTTAAATTTTAAATTATAGGATTATAACCTAAGGGTTATAAAGTGTTATAAACTGTGCAGATTAACTGAAACAAGACGATCTAAGATCATATGTCGGGCTGTAGCTAGACATGCTACCACGAGTGTTGATCATTTGCAGTGCGCAGCGATTCTAAAAATAGTATGCACAGATGCACGTCTCAAAGAATTATCATGAAACGGTAATCATCATGAAAACATTGCTTATTTTAACTGACTGATAGATGAAAGTGAAAGCTACAGTAGTCGTAGTGAAGTTGATTTGAGTTGTGACGTCACTTATGTGTTTGACGATATTCGGGTCATTGTCTTCTTCTCTCACACTGTTCACTACAGTTACTTCATGTGTACTAATCTGCCCTCCTCTGAGTTCATAATTGTCACCGAGTGAGTGTTTATAATAGTCTGAAAACACTGTACTAAGTTTTCAATGGATGGTACTTCTCATAGTGCACATGTACCCGAGGGATGGCTTCTACCGTATTCATCTCTTGCATGAGAATCAAATATCTTATAACTCCCATTATCAGTATGATTATAGACACTCACACCGATATATTCTATTGTCAGAATAAATGAAGAATATTTTTGTGACAAGGGTGATTCAAAAGCCCTGTCTTCAGACATAATGTACTGATATCCCCCAATTACTGAATCACAAATGATGTAGATTACTCGTGCAGCTTTCACTGTAATTAATTAAGCTAGTAAATTACATGTATTTTTCTCAGACATAGTGATCTCCAATCATTGATGATAATTCCATTTGCATAGAATACACCTGCCCTGTACATTGTGACAGTATTGAATACAATAATTGATTTAGCATCTTTATAATTTGTACCAGGTCATTACAGCTATGTTCTCCCTTTATCTTATTATAAATCAAAGCACTCAAACTCATAGCAACACATTGTTTTCCAGCATCTTCACCAAAGTACATAATATCACCTTGATCATATGGTGCCTAAAAACAATTAGATTAAGAGCTGGAGATTTCTACAAGGTGACAGAAATGAGATGATCAACTATCTCCTTATAGAAATCAACAGCAAATAATCTAATTGTTTTAGTAGAATTCTGACTGAAATTTCCTTCAAATAACGATTCCAAAATTTTTATTTCTGGTGTTAGTATTAGACTTCATGCTTTAGAGAATTCACACGGACTGAATTAATTGTCAATTTGACATTTGCAGTTGTGTAAGCGCACTTATCAGTTTCTTTAAAAATTCTGAGCTTTTTCAATCTAAGGAACCGTAAAAGCCCTGCTTTCAATTTTCTAAGGAATTTCGTTTATTTGTTTGTTTCTAAATGTTCTTTCAAAACTTCTGAGAAACAAGGAAACATTGCAGTTTTGTAGACCACACCAAGCTACTGCACACTAATGGCTGACAGTGTGCAATGGCTCAGCTAATCAGATTGCAGCATTTGCATTAGTATACTAGTAGAATTCTACTAATGATTGTTAGAGTAGGATTGATACTGTGTATAAGATTTGTTTCAACGTCACCACACAGAGCAGCACAATGACCTACATGTATGTGGCTTCCATTCTTGTACACATTTGATGATGTATTACAGCTATACAAAGATAGATACATGTATTCACCCAAAGACTCTCTAAAGGGAACTTGAAAAGCAAATACTTAAAGCTCAAAATCTGATGCCGCTGACGACATTGCCACTTAAAAAGTTCATATTCAGAAATGCTGTGTTAGACACATTCTAATTGGCTATAAATAGCACTTTGCAAACTGCCAGCTTCTATTGTATAAACTCTCTCTGCTGGAAATTTTAAGAACAGACATTCCCATTGTAAACACATTGAACATCATGCACATGCTTTTCATGTTCATTTATGCAAAGAATCTGCAGGCATGTTTTACAAGTGAATTTATCAACTCTCTTTGTGTACCGTGGGGACATCAAATGCCATGCAGATTTCTTTAAAATTTTCCAGGTCAGACTAACCCACTACGGATTTCTTTTACCGATATAGTATTATATTTTGATTAATAAATATTTTGGTGAGCTAAAAAATCAGAGCATTTGAATAAGCCTTGACAGCCAGGGATGCATAAAAGTACTTACATATTTTAAAGGCTATCAAATTTGATTTGAAATACATTGGAAGAAGTTACTAGTTGTACATCAGTTCTATCCACATCTCGTCAGTTACCAATAGCAAGTCCTGGTAACGTAAATGAAATCAAATGTGATCGAGTTGTTTTGAATAGCAAAATTCAATTATCCACATGTAAATAATATTTTGTCTGAAATCTGTTACGATTTGTTCGCAATGTAAACACAATTCATCATTAATTAAGGTCATTCCACTGAAATAGAACCTGCACTGAGATTTTTGTAAAACTTTGCCTGTTGATTGTTTATATTGTAGGAACTTAAAATTTGAAATAAAAATTACGGGTCCCCATGTTCATTTAGGAGCAACAGCACCTTGTTTATACCCATATAAATCCTTATAATAGCACCATGATACTAGTCACGATTGCTTGCTAAATTTACGTTTCCGACGATTGCTTTTTGTTCTACACTGAGAATATTTATTTCACACAGAGAAATTTATTACTCAACTCAAAACAACAGAAAAAAATGATAGGTCACCATACTCGTTTGCGAGAAAATGACAATTTACCTCTATGGCAAGGTCCAGTTGTAAAGAACAAGCCACCATTTTTTAATGTGCGCGCGCTAATCGTGTGAAATTATGCGCGGTAGGGATGCGCAATGCAATACTGGGGAATGACCTTAAGGACAATTTTTTTCTTTCACATTATTTTAGGAATTAATTCCCAAAATAATGTATAATAGTGATGATGTGCTGTAATTCAACTACAGTTGCCAATGAAAACAGTCCTACAGTAAACAATGAAGCTGCAATTCTACTGCTTTGTAGAGTACAACCAGGTGAGAAAACACGACACATGATATGGATAAACATGCTTACATTGTCAACTTCCTTCAGCTTGGTTTAAGCATGTAAAAGTTGTATACATGTACGCTTTTGTTCTTCTATCCAACTATTCAATTCTATGCTTAACAATACTGTACATTTACAGTTTTCACAAAAATCACAGATGCCAATACAGAATGCTATTAATGAAAGATGTCAATTTAACTTTGCATTGTAAAGTTGCTGCATATTTCAAAAGAAGACTGTTTAAAAGGCTACAAGCATGAAGTACAGTTTGGTAATCAACATTCATTCCACTCATTTGATGAGCTCTAACTTCATGAGATCCACAATGGAAAAGAAGTAAACAAGAAATTTTTTGTCCATTTTGGGCATTTTCTACATCATTCAGATTGCAAAAATAGTTGTCATTAAATTGTTTTGAACCATATTCTTTGACTTGCCATGTAAGGAATATTAAAATACAAAATACACAGGCCTGTAATGTTCAGATGGCTAGCACCCGCAAAAAGAAGTTTTTGTAATATTGGCAGGTCGAAAACAGCAATGAAATCTGACCTCTACATCCTGAATACAATCGAAAGCTAGCTCATGGCTGCCATTGCACCCTACAGCTTACTCAGCTATAATTAAGTAAACACGAGCAGTCACTTACCAAGATTAAGGTATATGATTGCCATCCACAGCAATGCTGCTTTCGTGGTTAAATAATTGTTTCAAAAGGTGTTTTGTTTGATATAACATCAGAGCAACAGCTAACATCCGTCCTTGCTGGCAGCCTTAGCTGTAGCTAATGAGCAATGTGTCATCTGTTTATAACCACATGGGCCGATATGAACTTTGGTTAATAAATTTAAACCAAATGTCCAAGGTTCCTGAAATTAGAGGACCACATAACTTTCCTAAGACACTTTGAATTCTGCATTTTACTTCTTTTTGGAAGTAGTCCAACAAGTAGTATTAAATAAACAGAAGTCGTTAGCAACCCCTCCTCTAGCTCCATAATTAAGAATTGTTACATGCATAGCGTGCATCTACTGAGCTATAGATGCATGCAGGAAGTTTGGAGAGCAACTCTAGCTTCTTGAGTGCCCTCCAAACTTCCCAAGTGCATCCTTATAGACATTATATAACCCAGCAGCAACACACTAGGAACAAAAACAGGTTTTATTCGGAAATGCCTATAATAATGTGCAATGAAGGAAAACCTAAGGATCCTATTGTCTGCGTAAAAATACACTTCAATGGTCTTATTCCAGCAAGAACATCTGGTTTTATCAAAAGTTGTTACTACATGTAAAAATAAAAATAGCTGCTGTTGAAAGCTAAATTATGCTGCAGCTTGTGTTAGGATAAATTTGGAAAACTCGCCTGTTCCGCTTCCTTTTGACGGTGAGTGCTCTTGCTTGCTGAGTTGCGGGCTAAGCCAAGTGAAAATTCTTCTCTCCTTTCTTCCATCGACTTTCGAAAAGTTTAGCAAACAGGAACTCGCAGCTGAACTTGACAGGAACTTTGCAGCTAAAATAAATAAGCAATAGAGAGGTCAAGCAGGACGTTTACGGCAAACGGCAACCGGCAAAAATGAACCTTTGGCCGTCTGTCTTCAACTGTCAGTACAGTAAAGTGAAAATATTTGTATTTGCGGTGAATAGTAGAAGACATTTTTCTATTTTTGTGTGATTTATTTAAAGATTACAAGAAAAGAATAAAAATCAGTGGTAATCTTTGCCGTTTGCCGTCTGCCGTAAACGTCATGCTTAAACCATCTAATAGCCTCCATTTGAAGCGACAGCATGCTCGGATATTTGTCCGCTCCAAGAAGCGAACAGATTTCCAAGAACATAGCTCAAACTTTTATCTCCATGCAGGGCTAGAAGTTTTTTACAAGGAGAAATTCCCAAAACTAAACGAGTAACACACATTCGCTTGCTACCGACGACCACGCTGAAAGTTTGAAGACCAGTTTAAAATACCCGCGCTGTTGCAATTCAACAAACACAGTCACACCCTGTTCACTGTTCACCTGCAGCTGAAAATACACGTCTCGGTTTGGATGGCTGGTGTCCTTATAATTAAAGTTTCAACATTAGGAGGTCGAAAAAAGCAGCGAAAACTGATCTCTCCGTCCTTAATACACTCTAAAGCGAGCACATGGCTGACCTAATTACTATCAACTGTAACAAGTAAACCTTACCAACATTAAGGTGTATGCCATCCGTAGTGTCGTTGGTTTCTTGGTTAAATAATTGTTTCAGAAGGTCTTCTGTTTGATGTAACATCATAGAAGAGCAGCTAACATTAGCCTCTTCTAGCGGCGTTAGGTGGAGTTGCTGGCAGCAAGCTTGGTTGGCTGCGCGACACTACACGGATATAGCCTGTTCCAGTTATGTTACACGTAGTGTATGCCAAGCAATGTGTCCCCGAGTTAACCACGTGGGCCCCGCAACGGGAACGTCACTAAACAAAAGGTTTAATGAGGAGGACAATGCCTCTGTGCGTTTTAATTCCTGGTACATTTCTTTCGCGTCCTCTGCAAAACAACAACGTCAAATCACCAAATTCTGCGTTGTCTAGAGAACGTGAACCACAACGGCTAATTTTTCAAATTTATATTTCAAATTTATATTTCAAATTTATATTTCAAATTTATATTTCAAATTTATATTTCAAATTTATATTTCAAATTTATATTTCAAATTTACATTTCAAATTTATTGCTGTGGTTTAGTTTTACTTTTGTGATAGTTTTGACAGTGATAAACATAGTAAATGACTTTAGAGTACCGCGAGATTCATAGGTAAAATATAAATTCATTTTTTAATCGACGTTGTCCTCGGCGTCGCCGTCGTGGTTCCTTAAACTCCCTAATAAGTATAAAACTTTCAGGTAAAAAGCTGTTAAAATTGAGTCTTAACGTTTTCAATCTGTTTGTCAAACGGCGACGCCGAGGACAACGTCGATTTAAAAAATGAATTTATATTTCACCTATGAATCTCTGAATACTCTGATGATGATCAAACAGATCGAAAACGTTAAGACTCAATTTTAACAGCCTTTTACCTTACAGTTTTATATTTTACTTTTATCGGCGAAATGTATATATCCCTACTAAGTAGTCAAGACCTTTATTGAAGTGTCTATGTTTAGCCTAGATGGACTAATTGGGGACACCAGTAAAATAACAACACTAATCATAACAATTACAATTTCCTCAAATGTGATTGGTGCATAAACTACTGTATTTTGCTCTAATTAATCTGCAAAGTTGTAATCGGACAGTGTAACCGGACAGTTGGCTGTAATCGGACACCTGTAATCGGACAGTTGCATGAGCCGATCATTTTAAGTCCTCTCCACTAAATCCACCAATCACAACATTGATTACAATCACTATAGCAACCAATTCAAGAGAGTGACTTTGTAAAATTGTGGAGGTTTAGCCTCTGGTGACTGTTTTGAAAGAAACTTAACAGCCATTTTGCAAGCTATTCTCTATATTTTTAATTATGATATTTAAAAATGACTATTAAACGCTCTTTTTCAAATGAATTTTTGCTTTTGTGGGAAATTGTAATTGTTATGATTAATTGGTAACAGGACATCGTGTCCTCCAATTCAGTCTGTAATCACACTCGTGATTAACAAATCGGATTCCCGCTTCGCGGTCGTCCGATTTTGTTAATCACTCGTGTGATTACAGACCAAATTGGACTCCACTCAGTCCTATTACCATTATTAATTGACGTACGGAAATAAAAACTTAATGAGTAAGAGAGATCCTATATAGCTTATATACAAGATAAAATTGTAAAAATTAAAATAATTCGATTGGCTACAAAGATTACAGCAATTGCTGTTGTTAGTTAAAATGTCGGCAAGGCTCATTTTTATTTTTTTTATTTTTTTTTTAGAAAACGAGTAAACTAGGCGAATCTCTTTGACTTTCGGTAAGGTTTTACCATAAGAATGGCCTGAGATATCTAATTAATACGAAGTCACTATTCCGCAGCGAGTGTGAAGAGCCTTTGCGGACAAACAGATCGGAAAAGCAATCAGGTACTAGACCACGTTTGACTTTGCACATAAGTGCTGTGATATCCTGAAGCCGTCTATTATATAAAGAAGGTATATCAGCGCGTCTTAGTAGTTCTTCAAATGTACCGGGGTGAAGTTATATATAACCCTTCGGGCTCGTTCTTGTCTTCGTTCTTAGCTTTCTTTTTTCCGATGACTTGCAAAATTGCCAGGTTATATGGCAGTAAGTTAAATATAAGGCGGTATAAAAGATTTAATACAGTAGTAGCTTAGCCTTGCAGGGTATTAAGTTTCGAAGACGAAAGAACTCCAACTTTCTGGCCTGAACAGTCCATAAATCTAGAAGGAAGAAAATGTACCCGTTCATTTGAATGGATACCTCTCTCGTGGGTCTGTAAAATAATTCAACTCTACGACGTTTTTTAAAATTTTGTTATAGTTACAACCAATTGGTAACAGAACTCTTCGCGTCTTTCAATTCGGTATATAAGTAAGTCCAACTCGAACTCGAATCCAAACTCGATGGTTTGGGACTCCCGTTATTAGTATATTGAGTGTCTTACATCGTGAAACTAAAACTTCAAAGGAGTGGTCATAAATGATGACGTCACATACCGGGGGCAGCCTCGATCACGTGTCTATATATATTTCCTGAGAGCGACAGTGCCCTATGTAATGCGTAGCACGTGGGCGTCAGGAACGATGCACACGATGGCTTTGAGGTGAGTATTTCTTTTCTTATCCTGTAAGACCCTATAACCTTGTTTCGAACGAGCATTTAGATTTCTTGGCGTAGATGTACACGCTCTTTATGATTCTTCTCTGTGCTCAACAGTTCTGAATAAGGAGGAATGCCATAAATTTGAAACTCGTGATGCACATGGTGAGTCCTTTCTATTTGTACATGTACTAAGCTTCTCGCAGAAGCAAACAGATTGTTTGGCGTGGATATTTTGACGTGGTTGTTCATTCTTTGTGTAGTTGCTTCTAGTTTGTGTTCACCGGTTATTTAATCGTGGAGAATGAGCAATGAAACTCCATCAGAGCTACTAGAAAGCCTAAACAATTACAACAGCGACCCCGAGTAAAACGCCTGGTAAAAAAAAATGAATTTATATTTTACCTTGCAATTTCGCATTTGTCTAGATATGACAGTGCGCCTATTGGTCTCGGAACTTGTTCAAACTAAATACGTTACGTCAGCGTTCAACTCCAAGTGAAAATAAGAAAAATTAGCCGCCGTCGTTCTCCAAAATACGCAGAACTTACTCAGTTTACGTTGTTGTTTTGCAGAGCACGGCAAAGAAATGTACAAAGATTTTTAACGCACGTGCAAGCCATTGTTCTACTCATTAAATCTTTTGTTTGGTGGCGTTCTCACCGTTGCCGTTGTCGTCTTTGCTGGCAACAAATTTCTAAGGGACACCCCTTAACTGGTGAGAAAGAATTTCCGCTTGTGTTGAAGTTTTCTTTTACCATTCAACGTGGCAGCGATATGTTTTTCGATCTCGATTCTATCCTGCACTAATGAGATGGAGTCGATGAAAAAGAACATACTGTAGTCTTATTTAGCGCGTTGATATAAAAATATTTGCTTAGCATTATCAGGTGATTGAGGGTCAAACGGTGCGAACATGGACGAGTAATTCCAAATACATGTACCTCTGGTTAGGAGAGAAGTAAAATCGCATTATTTACGGTAGAATACCAAATTTGGAACTTATCCCAAAAAGAAGACGTTTGCAGGCAGCTGATAAGCAAATGACGTATGTTTTGACCATTAGAGGGTCAGAAAGGACAGGATGGGGAGGCAACGTTTTTCATTTTGTACATGTATAATATACTGTTCTTGGCTAAAATGTTGTGTATAATTTGTGCTGGAATATTGCCAATTTAACTTTTTTTGTGGCTTTGAACGGCAGACGATAAATTTTATTTAGATTATCTTTTGCAATACTCACGTAGGAGCCAAACCACCCCCCAAATGTTTCGTCAGTTCTTGGGTATTTCACATTATTTCGCATTACTTAAAAAGTATTGACTCTTTCTACACCAAACTTGGCAGATGAGCGGGAGACCTATTGCCAATTATATTTACGTGAAAAAATGTCGGTAAATGTCAAAGTTGTGACGTCACAGTGATAACGTCATGGTTTTTGCCACTTTTGAAGTTTTTAATATGCATATTTTTTACAATGTGTTCGAAAGAGCACATCAAGGGGAGTTGAAACCTGAAAAAATTTTGTCCATATCACAAAAATTAAATGAAATATGGCATTTTTAATCATGAAAAATTACTCTGCAAAATATGGGGTCCCCCCCTTGAGAAAAATCCCAAAATTGGAGCCGTAATTTTGTTCCAGCAAATGCAGCTATGTTGCACATGTGATGTGCCAGATGACTAAAGCAAAAATAAAGAAGAAAATCGGAATAAAAAATTATCCCTCTAGTGTTGTTGCGTTAAAATTAGTTTTCGTGTTCGACGAAGTGGAACGCAAACCTAATTGACCTGTGGCTTTTCAAAGTTGGTCTTCCTGTGCACGGTTCCAGGCCAAAAAAAACACATTCATGTAAGGACACCAAAATGGCCACCCCGCTTGACTTTTGCAGCGGCATGTCACGGCCAGTAAACTGGTACCGTTTAATGCTAAGACATGTGATAAGACATGTGGCGAACATGTGAGTATGTGAGCAGGCCATGTGAGCTCGTCTTTCCGATGTATCTTTTTTTGACTTCTTTCCATTCAGTCGCCGTACGCCTCGCTATTATGTGCTCTCAGCGTTAGATTTTGGCGAATTTAAACGGTTCGACGGCAGCATTTATCGCAATCTGAGGGAATTGTCCTTGTTTATTAACACAACTTGGCTTTGGGATGATAACCGTGGGAACAGCTACATTTTGATTGCATTTGTTGATTAGTTCCAGTCGCGACAGATAGCTCAGTCTTATTCCGGTCAAAATTTTATTGTTTGGAATCGGTGGAAAAGTACTCTGAAGGCAAGATCCATAAGACTACTTTATTCACAGGGGAAATACTCGAATTAGTCGCGAAACGAGCACGCGACTGCAAATGCTAACTTAGAATAATGTATACGTAATTTAAATATTCTATGAAACTTGAGAGACTACAGAAACTGGTGGCGTCACGCAACGTATCAACAAATCGTGACCTCTTCACTAGCATGGACTTTGACACTATGCATATCTGACTGTAAAACCTCGGTTGCTGCTGAAAAATGTTGATTTTAGCAATAGACAAAGGTTGAGAGTCGGCTAGTGAAATCATTTATTTACGATATATAATTATATATTAAAGTGAGAGCATCGAACGCACTGTCATAATCTCTGATTACTACTAGTCTTATGTCATAACCTGTGACGTCACCCGTTTTTTTTACTGTTAATACCATCGTAACAAAGCTGAAAATCAAATTTCTGAAACCATACGATTTTTGACAAAAGCAAGCTTTCTAGTTTTCTAGATTATTAGCCTTCCTAGAAAAAAACTGAAAAAAATAAACCAGAGAGACTGACTTAAGAAGGACAGTATGGTTAAGCAAATTCCGGGGGGGCAACCAAAAAAATATTTAATTTACCATATCTCGAAAAATAATCATCATAGCAAAAAACGGTTTCCGGCATTTTCATCCTCAAGTCAAGGCCTTTCCAATGACATAATCTTTACATCAGATTTTACAAAAAATTATCGCACATTTTGGTGACGTCATAATCTGACATTTTGTCACAACTTCCAAATTAAAGTAAACTGGAGAACAAAGAAAGCTCATCTGCCAAACTTGGTTCAGAAGTATATAAACTAAGCAAATATAGCCTTCATGAAACATTAGGGGGGTGGTTTGGCCCCTACGTGACTGTATGATAAGAGTTTTTTTTCTGAAGTGGGAGGAGGTAGATTTCCAAGGGTTAACAGTTTGTCGTATAACATCCTGCATGTTATGGTACAGATCGGCGGTTGGGGTGTAGTAGAATCACCCGAATTAACATGAAGGAGCTTTTACAACTTTGGGGGATTGAGGATGTGAGACCACGATACTGTAAAAGTTGCAATTTAGCGTGTATTAAATGCGCAAGGAAAGGAAAGGCAGGAAGCAGTTTTCGTGCTCGTCTAAAGGGTTTGAGATTTGCTTTATTCCTGCTCGGTGCCAATGAGGCACATATACCCTTTTTTTCAATCGTAATGAGTTTGTTGTTCCAGATTGTCTGAGACAGTTCCTCGGTCTTGCTGTGAGGTGTCGTAGACACGATTTCTAGCCAATGATGAATAATTTGTTTGTAAAATTCCGGAAGATGGCCATTAAGATCAAGAAGGTTGTAGTCAAGGAATTACACTGAAAGAACTCAGTGCCGCCAACAGTTGAGAGAGACGATTATGGAACATACTTCCACGGTGCGTCTGAGACGGAACACAGCCGTTTTACCCAAGTTAGTTTCAAAGCCTTATCGAAAAGAACAAAATCTTTCATGCTAAGACTGCCATCTGATTTCTTCTTGACAAGGGTTGTCTTTTTTATTTTGGCGGGTTTCTGCTTCCAGATAAAATCGAATACTATTTTATTGACCTGTGTTAGGGATCCTAACTTTTCAAAGAAATTTTTCTTATGAGACAATTCAATATCGTAAGTAAAATGCACCCCAAGCGCGTAAGCAGGATCACCGCTTATTTGAAGGTTACAAATTGCTTCTTTCCTACGGTGCATGGAGCCAAGCCATAGCAGTTCTGATTTTGCCTGATTTATTTTTAGGCCAGAGCACTTTTCAAACAGTGAGATTAAGGCAAATAAATTAGAAACTGACTGGATATCGGCAAGAACGACAGTTGTGTGTCGTCAGCATATTCCATTTCCCTGGACATATATGCCCTTGATGTTTTACACTTTGGGCAAGAAGTTCCTGGCACAGCAATAACAAAGAGTGTGCCTGAAAGGGGACAACCCTGACGGATGCCGGGTTCTAAGTTGAAGTGTTTAGAGGCAACGCCATTGTTAATGATGCAACTGGAGATGTCTTTATAGAACACGCTGATCCATTTCCGGACATTTGGTCCAAAGTTGAAAGATTCAAGGCATTTTGGATGAAATCCCATTCAATTGAATCAAAAGATTTTTCCAAATCTAAGAAAACAGCTATACCTGGTATATTTTTTATTTTAGTGAATTCCAATGAAACTACCCTTTACGTAGTCGGACTGACAACGATGTATTATGCTTGGCAAGATCTTTTCTAAGAGAAGAGCAATACTTTTGGTTGCAAGTTTGTAGTCAACATTAAGTAGCGATACTGGTCTCCAATTTGTTAAATATTCCATGCTGTTATTCTTTTTTGGGATTAAAGAAACAAAACTTTGCCGTTGAACGATAGAAAGTGATTGAAACTTTCCACTATAGATTTGCTGACAGCGTTCCAAAACTAGGCGCCCAAAACGTACAAGTGGCTGCTGCTTAAACGTTTATGCTTAATGCAATCAGAGCAATATATGTTGTTGGCCGGCTGGGAGGTCCGTATAGGGAAAAACTGTGACCAAGGTCTTGAAAATGCTGCTCGAGGCCGCATTTTCAAGCCCGAGGTCACAGTTTTTCACTATACGGACCGACCCTAAGCCGGCAAATAACAGGTTTATCTTTTTTTTTCCTGCGGTAAATTGGCTTACAAGTGGGTTTGTTTCGCAATTTTGTCATCGAATAGGCTTGCGCGCCGTCTACAAACCATTCGTAAAACATCTAACGAGCGAACGAGCGAGTAACTCAACCTCACTCACTTCTGATCAGAACCTGATGTTGTTCGCCTTTTCCTCCTATCTTGAACCTTTGGCAACAGCATTTTTACTTCATAGTTACATACTTAAGGTTGATTTTCTTGCAGATTGGTTGCAGCTGTAAGAATAAAAGATGTGTTTCCCGTCGATGTGTTAGGGCGAAACGGCCTTGCACATCGAAATGTGATTGCTGGGGCCATGGGAGTTGCGAAAATATATCATTCCAGGTACGGTATAGTAAGTATTGCAGTTTAGGGTTACCTGTACCCTGAAGCACTTCTCGACCAAACGATGTTGCGTGTCTGCTTAAACTGTAGATACCTAAACCTCTATATCAAATTAAAGCTTGAAGAGCTGGCTATCAAACTAAACCAAGTATTTAAAATAAAATAAATTGAGAGATTTTTCACCTCCTCTAAATGTGAGCATCCGAATCACATTTTGGTCCCTTTTGAAAGCTACAAGTCAAAGCCAATTTGTTTGTTTGCCCTCAAATTTGGACAGTAGATAGTTTGACATATAAACAACATAGATGTGACTGCGAAATTATTTTTTTGAAAGATTTTTCTCCGACAGCGATTTTTCAATCATCAGTCCATATTGTTTTAATGCTATTTGGAATATTTTCAAAAATAATACGACTTTTTTAATTTTCACAAACATGTTTTGACGGTACATCCGTCATCGTCAGTGTGACGGTTATGAAAGTTTACAGTGATTTAAAACGTGCCTGTTACAAATCGTACGTTACATTGCGTTGGAAAACAATACGCTAGATAAATTTCAAAGTTAACGGAATTAAAAGATGCGCGTGCGCGTGCAGCTATAGGGAAAGCGTCAAATTGATGTGTTTGACCTGTTGATTAAGGTCAGGCTTTTCCCAATTGATGTACATAGACTCCTTAAGCTTAACTTGGTACTTGGTAGGTGCAGAGTCTAAGATCTTGAAGCAGTCTAAGTTACAAGAGGTACGGCACGACTCTGAAGCCTGCAAATGCTTATAAACGTGAAAAGATCTGCCCGATGACAAGTGCTCAAAATTGTTGGTAGAGTTTGATACGCAGCTTTATAAGCCTTAATTTGATATAGGGCCTTAAATAAATGTTCTATAGTTAAACTGGATGCGCTACATCGCTTGGACGTCTGACATCTTTAAAGGTATACAGTATTGAACCTTAATTATCTCAATATGCTTGAATTATTTAGTAAGTCGCTTAGTAGTAGGTGGTGTAGTGGACAATTGCCGGCAAATTTGTAACTCAAAATTCACAAAGATAATCTTTAAACGACCGTCCCATGCGCCACAAAATTTCTATTTAAACATATGCCACATACTGGTAACGCGAATCGAAGAGAATATGTAATACACAAAATAATGGCTGAATCAATGAATCCCGAAGAACTGACACTCCGAGAAGAAGAGATTAAAAAGGAGGAGAAAAGAATACTCTTCTATTGACGGCAAGACGTTTAAAAAGTCACCAAGTTTGTGGTCGTTTAAAGATTATCGTCGGAAAGCGTGTGGTAAAACGTTTACGCAATGTCACACACTTCACAATCATAAAAATATCATTGTAAAACGTTAGAAACAAAAAAAGCCAAAAGAAAAATGCCCAAACTGCGGCAAAATGTTGTGTAAAAGGATAGCTCACAGTGGTGGACTTTTTGTTGACATGATGAAACAGATGAGCTCCCAGCAGCTTGCTGAATTTATTCTCAAATCGAAGCAGCTGTGAGCCACTGAACTTGGAAAATAAATTATGAAAGGGTGTTATAAGGCATTGCTCATTAAGGAACTACTTGATGTGAGAGCAGACTAGCTTTCGAACAAGACCATAAAGCCTTTTCCCATTCAGGAGTGTGTTGTGATATTTGCAAAATGAAACAGTTCAACGTTGAGAAACTGTTTGTTACTCAGGCCTACCTACATGTTTTACGTTACATATATCTGTACATGTCTTCCTGGTGCTGTAGTCAAAACCGCAAGATCATTTTGTTTGGTCAAAAGTGATGTATAGACTCAGAGTAATGTCCAATGCTTGCTTATATCCAGCTCTCAGTTGGCTTAAGACTGGTTCTCGTTCTTTGGTAAAATTCCATAAACCTTTTTTTTTTTTAAATGATTATTTATTAATATTTTCTAAATAGATTGAACTAGTCAAGAAAGTTGACCAAAAAGTGAAGATTGGCCGATCAAGATGAACAGTGCTTTTATTGGGAACGTCGCTTTTTTTCACCAAATCCACTAAAACATTTACTGATTTATCATAAATTATTTAGAACAGACATTCTAAGTGAAGACATCCTAGGTAACAGTCGTTTTTAAACTTAAAAATGCGCAGATTATGCAGTTTTTGCTAAGTTATCAATACAGTGATCTGTTACAGCAGCAGGGCATATACTACAAAGTTCATGATGATAACACCAAAATTTAAGGATAAATTCAACACAGTTCACAAATCAATTTTAAGTAGCATGGATTTCTGCCAAGTGATACGTGACGCAGGATAATCCATTTCAGTCAACTTTAACGTACATTGAAATTTTGTGTCCTTTATGGTGTTGAGTTCAAGTACTTATATTCGCTTGTAGCCCTAATGTTAAAACTGAAGTGAACTCTCTTTTCATAAATGATGGGAATTCATTTGAAGTTTGTGTCCAAACGTAGTCTTTCGAAATTGCAATAAGTCCATTGGCCTCCATTGAGTCCGTTGAATGAGACCACTTCTTTATAGATACACGAATGAGAAACATTGCCATCAAAACATGTCAGTGGTGTCACCTCCACTAACCGTAAACACCGGCGGATAAGCCGTACCTTTTCACTCAAAATTTTCCTTAAAAATCGGGGATGCGGCTTATCTGCGAGAAGATCTGGACAACGTGCCGTACATTTACATAAATTAACACTTTCCATCGAAAATTTACAAGCCGGTAAAGCAAACTTATAAGCACCTCAGTAAACAGAGTTTCGCATCGATCATTGCCTTTACAAGTTTGGGGGCTCCTAAAAGAGCCGTTTTTGTTCATAACCACAAGCTTACATTTCTTGCCGTAAACTGCATTAAACCTTCAACCTTCAACTTAAACATTAAACATTAAACCTTCAACCCTCAACTCAGTATAAAGCTGCAGCTCAGTACAGAGGTTTTTATTATTATTTTGCTTTAATTAAACGATACAGCTACTTACGTTACCTACAGTACAATTACTTACATTACTAGTGACACAGATATTTTCTGTTACTTAAAGTGCACTTAGTGACATTACTGACGATACAGCTATTTACATTTCTTACAATCACTTACGATATATACAGGTCCTTACCGTCATTAACCAAGTAAATCAACAGCTATTTCAACATTTACATAATCGATTACATAGCAGTAGCTTACATAACTTACTACTGACTACCAATTTAGCAAAGGATATTTGCAAAAAGTAATCATGAAAGTAGCTGAAAAACAGAATATATCTCCTGTATGCAGTGCACTGAGGGTCCATTTCGTTTTTCCATGCAGCCACACATTAAAAATAGACTTTTTGTGAGAACATTTAGCCTTGATAATGGCAAGGATTTGACGAGTTTGAAATGTTTACATAAGTTAATAACGATGTCACAGCTGAAATATTCTATTTTGCAGTCCAACGAACTATTATGTGCAGATCGTTCAGCAAATCATGGATTACAATCGCAGAGAGTCATAATAAGGAGATATCCTTCACTAAACATTTGCTGGGATATATTTCAGACTGATTTTTTTTTGGACTTTGTGAGACCAATTACTTCGATTTACCAGAAGATACCAATTTTAGGTAAACTGGATATTGATGGCAGCATAAAAGACTATCAGAAAAACATTTTCCTATGGAAATAAATTGATGCACTTTTGTAAAACAAGTCGCTGAAAATGGCTAAAAATTGGGTCATGCTCATTAACGATTCAGCAGTGATATTTGGCACGTCATGAAAACCTTAGTATGAGAGCAAAAGCCTTCAAATACATATCAGTCAACTAAAAAGGGGCCACATATTATTGCACGAAAATAAGAGTTTCTGGAATTGGTACGAAATATCTTTTAGGCTGACATAAAGTTAATTGAAATTTTGGCCATTTTAGACTGCTTGATATCTCCCAGAAAAACGAACGCCTCA